>NC_139829.1:25616151-25653651 GCF_963691815.1 Echiichthys vipera | reverse complement strand
TTATATATATATATATATATATATATATTTTTTTTTTTACAATGACTTTCTGTCATGTTCTGTTTACATTGTACCGGCCAATAGCGGCCAGGGTTGTCTGTATGCGTAACTACTGTAGGCTGGCAATGGGTGAAGCAAAGGAGGCATAATTTTTTGCCAGCAGCTGAGTAACCGGGGACAGGCAAAAACGAGAGTCAATATAAGCCAAGCATTCACTCGATGGACGCAGATAAAGGAGTTCAACGGCAGTAAAACGCACGCCGAAATGCTGTAATGGCTAATGGTAACAGCTAACGGTAACTATCAGTCAGACTCCTCTGCTATTTGTTTTTATGGTGCGATTTCCAGGAGGGGACGGGTTCAAACAGGCTCAAACCGACTTCGGTCTTCTGTAGGCTACTGGGCTGGGTCTGACGAAAATGGCAACCCGACTGCTGGAATTATTTTTTGTTGTTGTGACTACGATCTTGAGACACTAGATGGTGGTGTTCTGCTCATTCTCCATATTCAACATTTAAATGATGTTACTTTAATGGTGGATTCACTAGTTCTGTAAAAAGAATGTGCCAAATTCACTGGCAAATATGCCTATCTAGACTCTAACACAACCCCCAAACCCGTACCCTAACCCTAACCGTAACCTATAACCCTAACAAAATGCCAAATTTAATCAGCGAAGGCATAATCTTATGTGACCGGGGAACAAAGGACCCTTTTGGGGAAATTAGGGTCCAATGATCCCCGACTGGGGAACATAGAACCTGGGGATCATATGGATGACCCCGTATGTAGCATGTTAAAGAAGACAACTAAACATGTGTGCTTGAAATTATATGCTTGCATGTGAATGTGAGGTATATGATCGGGTGTCATTTAGAATACTTCATGACCTAAACAGAGTGACAAAAAGTGTATTTCACAATTGGTTAAGAAAATAATCAGAATTCATGGTTTAAAAAGCTAGAAATTCATGAGTTGATTACTACTGAGTTTCAATAGTATTTTTGAGAGTTTAGGATATTCATTATGGCCAAAGATGATTTCAGGACATAAGAAGTATTAGCCTTGTCTATACAGGCTAGGGTTTTTTCCTGGGATCACTTGAATTGGATTTGGATTCAGAATTCTCCATTCCACCATTGGAGTTCACCGGTGTGGTAGGACTTAGGAAGACTACTTCAAACTTGAGTATTTTCTTTTTGTTGACTTATGACTTACTAAATTACTTTACTTTCTGGATTGAAGACACTTGTGAAGAATTTCTTAATAGGACCACGGAGATTAAGAGACACAACAGAGAGACCTTCTATTGCATTTCAACTGCACTGTGTATGCAGAGGTTTTGTTTTGTGTGTTTATTATTGTTCTAAATACAGTGGCCACTGTTGAATACCTCAAATTGTTAAAAGGGGAATATTTTATTTTCCGGTGTCAATACTTTTTCACATTTTTGTAAGTAAACTTTAATGCCTATAATCTATCTTGTCTGGTGTTTTCATGTGTGGTCATTGTGTCACTTAGCTCCTCCCAAACTTAGAGCAAGTATTATCCAATACGATTAGGTAACCAGGGTTACAAATTGTATATACGTGATGCAGGGGTTTTCTACCTGGAAGTTATTGTAAAGAAATTTTGTCTATAGAATTGAGGGCTGGTGTTACTAGGAGAGACGCACAGTTAGTAAATTTCAATTTGCACTGCCACTGCCTTTGGGCATGCACCGTTGGAGCTTATTAACTATGTCAGAAAATCCAAACTCATCTGTTATGGGCGGGCGTAACTACTGACGACAGTGTTGCGCCATCAAAGTCGTCACCTTGTTCACTGCTCTGATTGGTCATAGTCAATTGGGAAGGTCTATTGCTCGTTGCCAGACCCTACGTCTCGGTAGATATGGGTCTGGATTTCCAGGCTACCTATTGTATGGTTAAAGTTACAATCTCTGTTTCGTTCTCTTTGGCAGCACCTACGGTTATATGCAGTAATTGCAGGTGTGGTTTTGGATCTCCCCTTTACTTCCTTTTGACATTTCATCGTCTGTAATCATCGCCCTTTTGTTTGTTTGTTCGGACGGAGTAACCGTTAACTCACAATGCTAGCAGAGACACAAAAAAATAGTACTTACTCCACACAAGAGAGCTAAAGAGTGAGTCTGTTGCGTAAGCTCCGCCTACCCTCTCTGGCATACAAATCAGTGCTGGGTCATAATAACGCAAATGCACGGGCTTTCATCAGTGGGCCATAGGCTCAATCAACATTATGTTACCTCATCCAGACATTTTTTTTTAATTAAAATTCTTTAATTTTGTATTCCACTTAGAAAATAGAAGCTAACAAGCTCAAAGCTGACAAATATTGCATATAGATAGAGTTGGGGATAAAGATAAAGGTAATTAAGTTAGAGTTAATGTCTTTCATGCACATTCGCTAAATTTAACAACAATTCAAAAGCTATCAGACAAAATAGAAAATGAAAGTCGGACGTGGAGGTACAATATGTCAAGAATCCCAGTTTAAAGGCATTGAGCACATCTGCTATGCTCCTTCCTTGCTATCATTGATGTGTGGTGGCCTCTCATGACTTGGCTGTGGATCGATTCAGCCCCATGCTCATGAGAGCGTCAGGCCCGTCAGGCCGTGCCGAGCCCCAGGAGAGACTGGCTGTGGTTTGACATGCTCCATGCTTCCCTCCAGCACAGCAGCGGCAGCCAGGCGGCCAGCCAGCCTGCCTGACATCCCCACACACCGTTTGGAGAGTGTGCTCTATTGGGAGCATGGCTTGGCAGTGCTGGTTGCAGGGCTCAGATGGACGGCTGGTGGGGCCTTCTGCCCAGCAGCCCCATGAGGGCAGGTAGAGAGGGTGAGGGAGACAGGTGTATTTATGTTCCACTTGTTGCCCCCACCCTCCCCCAACCGCTCCCTGCAGAGGCCAGGACAGATGCCCATGACATTGATTTTGGAGAAGGCAGAGACAGAGAACCAGACAAAGGAAAAAACGGGGACATGGGATGGAGGAATTGAAAGGAAAATGTGACATGATGGTATGAAAATTGATCTCATAAACTCTGCTTAATAAAAATCAATAGAGCATTTCTGTAGGAGGCAGTATGTGACAAAGGCTTCCCCTCTGTATACAGGCCTGTGCATATGATTTCCTCTGCTAACATATACCCAGCCTTAGGCAAGAAACACATTTCCAGGAAATCCATTTTTCGCAATGCTCCCTGGGCAATTTCGAGCATAGTCCCTTTATAGTCGTCAGAGCCTTTTGGAAATAAATATTACACCATGCTCTTGGAACCAGCATAATACAGGGTGTCTAGGTTGACGACTGAAGTGAAGTCAGGTCGTTTGGCTCAGCAGGTTGCAAGTCTTTGAGTAATCAGGGTTTGGGGATTCTAATTAGGACAATTAAGTCCTAATTACAATGTAAACACATTCTTCTGCCAAAACCCTAGACCCCTAGAGTGAGGCCTCTGTACCATAGCCTCCCATTCTGCTCTGCTGTCTAAAGAACAGCATTATACGGTCCTGACAAAGATTAAACTGTTACAAAGTACCAGCAGAAAACTGCCTTTAAAGAAGACATTTAACCTTGAACCATCAACACTAAGGTCATCAGTCTTCAAGATTTATAGGGCACATATGATCGTTTATACTTGTATTTTAGGTTTCTACTAGAACATGTTTACATGCTTTAATGTACCTGTATTCACTCTTACACTGTCAGAGCCCAGCACCTGTCTCTTTAAGTCCCCCTTGTGGGTCTGCATATGTACTCTCGACTTCCCTCCAACATTGCATCAGGGGAACGAATGAATATAGCAGTACTTTCTACCAATATATAGTATGGTTTTGACATGACAACCAAACAGAAGTCCTCACAGCTCGTTTAAAGACACAGTTTCTGAGTGAGTGAGTGAGTGAGTGAGTGCATTTCTGTGGACTGAGCATTTTGCTACTTTCACATATAGCCCCTCGCCCTGCTTTATATTAAAAAAAATACATGAAAACCTCACTTTTTACAATATGAGACCAATAATACCTATAAATAACATGTTTTCACTGAGGGCCAGATTTGTATGTTTCACAAAATATGATCCTGCCACGTATCTTAAGAGAGCTCAACATCGTTAAATTAAAAAAAATTGAATAATTAATTGTTTTTGCCGATTAACATAATATTTCATTAAACGATGCTGTAATGACGATATTCCTATATTGAATATGTAGACATGCATGTGGGAGAAGTGGTTATTTTTTATTATGTGCATAGTATTTGTGCACTATATAACCAGTCACAATGATTGTTTACAATAACAGATAGAAAACCCTGTGTCCCGTACATAGAATTCAATGGCACTGATCAAAGGAGGCGAGGAACAACTAGATGTGTTCTCATCCTGTTCATCTAAAAAAATTGAATTGCTTTCATATCATATATAAAACTTTCACAAACGTGATGTTGGAGACCTAATTTAGACAGACGAACTAAAGAAAATAACACCAGTAATAGCAGTTAGTCAGCCCAGCGGTGAGATGTCACCATTTGGACCAGTTCTCCTCGGTCCACAAAACAGCAAAGGCAAGTCTAGCCTTTGTATGTTTTCTGCTGATGAGAGGTTTGGTCACTGCATAGTGGGCTTTCAGTCCAAACTGTCTTAAATGATAAGACACTGCGCGCCAAGACTGATCGTTGTCCTGTTCAGCACTGAACTTGCGAGCAATTCCTTCATCTGGACAACCTGCTGTCTCAGGGTTTCAGTCACCTTAGATCGGCTTGCTATCTTGCAAAGTAACCAGAGGAGCTGCCAGATAAATAGGCCAACAATTAAGTAAATTGTCACCAGGTGCCAGATCAACACCAATAACTTGAAGGTATTCTCTAATTTTGCTCACTGTTTTTTTTTTCACTAAATCAAGGTTTTTGTTGAAGTGCTTTGGTCATTTAAAAAACAAAAAACAAAACATGCTACTACAGCAGTGGTATGGCCATAGCTGATATTCTATCAAATTCTCAACAATAAATAATAAATCAAGTATTTATAATTTGTTCTCTAATTTTGATCTCCAGTGTATAGTGTGCATACACACATGCTTTCTTGTGCGTACACACATTCATTTTTTGTGTGTATTTAATAGCATTTCATCTTTCATCCTACAGCTTTCGATACAGGCTAAAAATGAATAATTGATTCTCACATGCATTTATGCCCCTGTTATAGTTTGTATCATAGATGAACGTGTGAGAACATATTTGAATGTTTTAGTGGGTGTGATTGTGGACAAAAATCCAGATTAAAGGGCATTTTATTTGTAGCTATGAACTAGCATGCAAACACTCATGGAATAGTAAAGTTTCTGATGTGAATGGACACACCATCCGACTAATACCAACTTGTAACAACCATGCAAAAAAAACATCACCTCAACAGATGACAGCACTCACGGTTGCTGCTGTTGTAAATGGAGGGGGAGTAAGCAGACAGGGCACCAGACAGGACAGTGCTGGGTTGTTCTCCCATCAGCTCTGGAGGCTCAGAGAGTAGAGGCATACAACGAAGAAGCTTCTTGGAGAGCGAGCGGGGAGGTGACAAGGTGTCAAGGTGCTGTCACTACCCAGGATCAGGTTTCCGTGCAGCACAGAAAGGAAAGTGGTTTGCTGAGGTCAAAGAGCCACCATGAGCTGTTACACCTCTGAAGAAAAAGAAAATGTTCTCTGATTTTTCAAACTTTGATATTGTTGACTATTTCCCTCCCTCCACCTCTTCATCATTCTCATTATCATTGCCTTGTCTTTTTTGGCAGGAAGTCCCTGTCAGTGTAATTGGCAGTGGGGCTCAGTATGATGAGGCTGTGAACTGTTAGTTTCTCCCTGATGTCCACATTATTTCCAACAAACTCATTTTATGGAACTTGCAACATGTTTAAAGTAATATAATGCAACATTTCCATCTTGATAAATTGTCAATATTTTCTACCACAGACTGATATTGGTTTGATAGAAGATACTGTTCTTACCCAGGAAAATGTTGAGGCACGCAGCTGCTGTATGTTTTATTGTGTGTTAGGGACCGTATCATGCCAGTTTATAGTACAGCAGGGATCCTGGCTGCCCTCCCACACCCAACTCACCTCCATGACCACATAAGCACCCTAATTGTCACGCCACTTCCCATTACACACGTCATTCCTCATGCAACGCTCCCATGCCCATGTGCCTGGCCAGCTGCTCAGAAGGGGTTTGAAAGACAGGGTAAGGTGTCACTGTTACCATGTACTGATGTCACTTAAACTTTGCCGTTAAATGGACAATAACCAGTTTTGGGCAAAACTGGACAACAAAAAAAATACTATTCTCTTTATATTGTAAACAGGAAACTGATCACTAACATAGATGATCTAAAGTGCATGGTTAAAGTACATTAAAGTCGTGTCCAACTCCACTTTTGCTAGGTAGACAGTGAATATTCTGGACGCAATGTAAGGCACCATGGGCAAAGGGTTGTACTTAGGCGGACCCTCTGCTGTCTCTCCATCCTCTGTCCCAACAACAGTTCCATTTCACTGCATATGAGCAATTGTAACAACCCCCCATTAAACTGAGAAGGAGGAACGCTGCTGCACTTCCCTGTGTGTGTAACAAGCCTGATGCGCTGATCGGCTCTAATGTCATCTGAATTATCTTGTAAGGTTAAATCCTCCACCTGCCACCCACCTAAATTAATTATTTTGCTCCCCCTCTAGGCTGTTGCTTTTTAAATTATGTATTGTATTGATGTATGAATATTTTCTTTAATGATTTACTTTAATGATCAGAGAAGCTGCTTTCAGTAAAGTGCATCCAATATTGCGGGACATTTAAGCAGCAAAACTTAAAAATGTTGTTAGAAACTTGACAGAGGAGACAGAACAACATTTTTATATTCTGAAATAATCCATAAAGTTCTTTGTGCGTGAATACAAAGGACAGCAGTAGCTCTGCTCTGCTCTTTGATGGCCACATTTTTAGAAAATGTCATTAATATTTTGCAATCACTTGCTGCTGCATTAAGACGGTAATGAGCCAACAATGTGCCTGACCACACCTCATTTCAAGACCAACACACCCATGGGCACATAGATTTGCTAGCAAGCTTTAAAATATTATAACAGTTTCTATTTAACATACGTGTTATTTTAGTTGTTTTACAGGTGTCCTTTTTTTAAATGTTGGATTTCTCATTACGAACACAAGTTCACAAAGATCACATTTTTCCCAGGTTTCTCACGGAGGAAAAATATAATCACTGTCAGTTCTCAGCCTCTTGGGAGAAAAAGCAGTGTTAAGTACATGAGGAATACATTCGAACAGCTTGAAATTAGACAGCTTTTGTTCTGTCTCATTACCTTGGCAAATGTAATCTAGGACTCCAAAAGACTCCTATCCTTTTGAGCGCATTTGCTCCCTGTGATAGTATTTCCCCTGTGCTCTCCTTCCTCTCTGAGAATAGCTGGACCTGACAAGTCCTCCGCCCCCATCTGCCACCACTTGGACAGAACAGAAACTATATTTGGCAAATGAGGCAGCGAACAGAGGCCATGGTTGACTAGTCCTAAGGTGAAGGCAAAGGCTGTGTCCAGGGGAGCAGGAAGCAGGAATCACAAGCCTTTCAAAATGAGAATGTTTCACAGTCATGATGATCTCACTTCCTGCTGAGCTGGTCTTGCGGATCGACCTGTTATGTTGTTGCTGAAGCTGAGAGGCCGGCCTGAACAAGCCCCTTGAGGAACAGGAGGTCTATGCTGTGATGGGGAGGCGATGACACAAGAAACATACACAGACAGAGAAAAAGCATACATGCATGCATACATTCATCACTGTGGGACAGAAAGAAGGGAAGAGGGACGAATAATGAATATCTCATTTTTTTATTTATTTCCACAAGCTATTTTAGTATTATTAATGACAAAACTATAGGGGGACATTTAACCTCACCAACCGCCCAGCATCTCAACTCATTCTCCCTGTGTGAGTGTGTGCATGTGTGTGTCTGGGGTTTAATGCATTTAAATAACTGTTGTCTGGTGGTTTAAAGTGAGACAGATTTGTGAAGGAAAACTACAGTCAGCTGCTGCAGCTGCAATTATTACAATGGCCATTTAATTCCTGAATTGTTCATTAGCGCTGACTGAAAAACGTTATCGGTCTGTCATAATGAGGATGTACTGGCCTTCTGTGAGTGCAAAGTGCAGTGGAGCAAGCTGGTCATTCATCATATAGATTTTCATTTATGACTTAAAGATTATCTCATTTTCGTTAAACAGTTTCTAGTGGTAGTTGCTAAAATACATCAAGTCTATTTCTTCTTTAAATCAGCTAATAACTATATTTCTAATAATAATGGATCGCATACTTGTATTTAAACAGTTTGGTTCGTAGTGGAGAACCAGAATTATTACCCAACTCTTGATAAGTTATGTAAAAAAATCCCCCAGTACAGTTGCCATGAACAGGGAAATTAGCTACAGAGACCATGACCGTTTATTATTATATTTTTTTTTTTACCAGATTGTAAACATCTTTATTTTTACTGTAATATTTGGGCATTCTAGCATGGGGATTGTTCAAGTGGCAGTTTTCATTTTTTTCAGCCATGGGGCCACCTCTGAACAAAACAGAGCCAAAAGCTCTTCTGGAGCATAACCGATAGCAGTTGTATAATGGTTTATTTAGGATCACAAGATGTATACAAGCACAAGTTAGCATTCAAGCAAAAACAAGTCAGTTTGATGTTGAAATCATCCTCGGGCAGTGAAGACAGTAATAAGTTCTAGCCACTGAAGATAAAAATGGGCACTGTGTGGTCGTGTGGTTAACTTTTTTCTTTCATTTTTTTAATGCAGTTCCAGGACTGATTTTTAAACTGACTCTGAGCCTGAAAAGGGGGTAATGTTTAAATGATTTATGCAGTGAAACATTTATTCAAACAAAAGATAAATAGTCTGTATTTTTTTATGCAGAAACAGCAATTGATTTTCGATAAGGCAAAAACATTGCACCCATTTGTCATATCTTCATGGCTACAGACAAGTAAAGGTAATTAGTCTGCAGATCAGCTGTGTGTTTGCTTTAGCAGCTTACATCATCCTCAGGATTTACTGTACAGGTCTTTTGTGTATAGCATGTTGATTTAATTCCTTCTCTGAAAGTTTCTACTTAATTCCATTTACAGTAATGCTCAAACAGCACTGGCCTGCCAATTCCCCTGCAGCTGGACATAAACTTTTATTCATGTGAATAATCATCTATGAATCGTGGTTCATAAAACAAATTGTCGTTGTAAAAGACATAAAGACATTTTGCGGGCAGTGGAGAGATTGCGGAGTGAGAGATAGTTGAAAAGGAGGAGATGCCATCGCCTTGTGTGCAGAGCCTTTCCTATGCTGCTTCCTCTTTTATGGTCTGACCTTTCTGTTAATTGGCTGCCATGTCTTTACACTGAGATTCTGTTGGTCTCCCAGCCAAGTCATTTCTCCCCTTCTTCCAGCTAAAGCGTCTCCCTCTGACCCATAAATTGGAAGTGCTTTAACCTTTCCTGAGTGCTCACTTTATAGTGCTCTCTTTATTCTTTTATTATGCAGATGAGATGGGTTTTAAAATTTCAAAAATAGACTGGTATCACTCACACCTGCTTTTTATCCAATTGTTGTTATTCACAATTTTTTTTTTGTTAAGACTTAATCTTTGATGAGAGCACATCGTAAATGGCAGAATGGGGATAATTTGCTCGCTACAGTTAATCTCTCTGAAACAGAAAATAACATGACTGTATAAAGAAGCACACACTGTCTGTATTATTGCAGATATTGCTAAGAGATACCCCCCCCCCATCTCTTCATTATAGTCAGTAATCCCTAATTCACCCAAATCAGCAGGCATGTAATATTCCTCAAAGAAATGGATGCTTAAAATGATCTTCATCAGGAATAATGGCCTTGTTTGCTTATTTCATCCAGTCCATCCATAAAAGTCATTACATGTACATTAATCAACCATCTATTAGACTAAACAAGGTTCATAATATATCTGTGGAAGTGTATGTGTGTGCTCAGGGTGTAATATACTTGATGTATTGATATGTTTATTTCAATTTATTTCAAGACCTCATCCTGTGACTCTGACCCTGAAATCAATACCTTCATTTATGGTCCACCACCTTCAATCAATTCTGCCCCCCTCTCCTCTCCACGATGGACTGCCTCTGACTGGACACATGTAAGCGGAGCTCCACAAGCTCTGACTTTTTTTTTCTTCTGTCTGCTTGCTGCCTTCTGTGTCACTGTGCAGTGGGAGGTAACTGGTAACTCAAATCCTAGATTGGATGCTGGTCATCATCCTACAGCTTTCCTCAGCACCTTTTGCTCTCCTGACCTCATTTCTCGGCGTCCTCCTCCGGCTATCAACTCTCTGCACTGCTCATCGTGACAGGCAGCTATATGGCACTGATTCATGACAAACAAAGCACACAGCCAACGGCAGTCTGAGGGAAGCACATGCTGAACAAATGCAAATGGCCCTTAGTTCTGTCGTGAACTTCTTCTCTTGCCATGCTGCGCTCTCTGTCTCACCGTTTCCCGTGCACTTATCTGCAGAAATGTATAATCTCATTCTTGTGAAATATAGCTGCTGTGTACATGTAGATATGGTGTGACATCCCTTTGACCACACTGCAAAATTGCATTCCTTCCTACACAAGCAAAGCTGTTAGGAACATCGCCTGGGCCTGGCGAGGGAGATTTAGCCATTTAGCTCGGTCACCTCCTCTTAGAAAAGCATAAGGTTGAGGAAAGCCAGGAGGTTTTATTCTTCTTTAAAACCATGCATGAGCTGGCAGTATTGCTCAAACAGCCCTTTGCCTCCTCTGGATTTATTAGCCAATTTCCACTACCATTGTCTTTCACTTCAATCTCAGAAGTGAGGGTGCACCGGGCAGAATATAGGACTGCAATCATCCGAGTGTGTGGCGACAAAACCGCCAGCACTCGCACCTGGAACTCAATAGATATTCATGAACATTCTCGTATTTAGAGAAGGAAATAACTTAATACCGACAGTGTCGATGGAATAATAGCCATTTCCTGCCTGACTTGCAGCCCCTCAGAAAATGAGATTGCGCTGGCCGTCATTTTTCTTGTCTGCTGGGTGTTTCCACGCAGAGGTCTATGGCTGCTGGTATGCTTCCTGCATTGGCAATGAGGTGCAGATAGAGAGAGGTGAAAGAAATAGGGAGGGCGAGGGAGGAAGAGCGAGACACAGAGAGAGAGAGACAGACAGACAGAGAGAGAGAGAGAGAGAGAGAGAGAGAGAGAGAGAGAGAGAGAGCAAGTGAGATGGTCTGAACAGATTTGTTGTCAGATTTTTACCATGAATAAAAATCAAGGTTTAATACAACATAAAAACAAAAATAGAACAGAATCATAACGTTATCATTTTTCTAGAATGTCCCTTATCCCACTCCTGGGATCCGGATTTAAAAGACCTCCCGGGATTTAGTATACACAGGTCGCAAGTCGACCCAACCGAGAGATGCTGCTCTCTGGCTGAGCCAAAGCAAATATTTCATTCATACCATGATTAAGATTGATTACTTCTGCAAGGGAAGAAGAGTGTCCACTAAGGAAGAGAGACTGAAAAGAAAGGAGAGTGAGGAAAAAGAAGATAGAAGAGGGAATTGAGTGAAAGGATGCCTGACCTGAGAGACAAAGGAATCTTTCAAACTATTCCTTGCCATTACTCGGCCTGTCACGTTACCCCCGCCACCAGTCTTATAAATTAACCATCTCACAGAGGAGCTCAATCCTGCAACCCTCTCCCTCCTCCACAATTAGGTTTCTCCTCTTTGTAAGCCTTCCTTATCTCTTTGCTTTTACTTAGGCCTTCATCAGCACCGGACATATATCACGATTTTCCTTTTTCGTTCCATTCTTAGTCAGTGCACAGCATTCATCATGAGTTAGAGAAGGTCTGTTTAAGATTCTAGCAAGGGTGTCGTCATGGACAAAATCCAAAAACATACATTTGTAGCTATAAGAAGTGAAAACACTCGCTAAGACAATGCACTTTTAGGGCGAAACCTGTTGTTTTTGATGAAATTATTATTTTTCTACTGCGCCAAAATTACAAAGTTCAAAAGTCACTAGGGTCAGGTGTTGCCAGAAGGCTCCAAAGGGCCCCCAAACGCACGCCATGGTTGGGATAAAGTTCTTTTGGTGTTCATAAAATTTGCGAGATCATTGCTCTCATCCTAAAGAGCACATGTACAGTTTTGCCAGCAAGGAAGTTGGCCATCTTGGATTTTGTACGTCAGTTTTCTTTTTTACGAACTTGGGAGGGGCTTGGGATTCTCGAAAACTCACTAAAACTGGCACACAGGTCAGAAGTGGCAAAAGTTGCAAAGTTCTGCAGTAATTGGGCTTGTGTGTGGCTAGCTGGCTCCATGGCACCCCCAAAGGCATGCAGTGGTTGGGAAAAAGTTATTTAGTTCACGAAATTTGGTGAGATAATTGCTCTCATCTTGAAGAACATATTGACAGATGACTGAGTCGCCCATCTTGGATTTTTGTGCATTAATTTTCACTTTATGAACACATGTTTGAGGCCTTTAGGATGCAAAAAACTGCACGGAACTGTGGATGCATGTTCAAACCAATTATGCTTTTTATTTGATGTCATAAATTGACCATGGGTGTGACACGTCTGGTCTATAGCGCTCCCTAATTACTTTGAGCACTTGAATGCATTTTTAGCGCACTTGTTATACACGAAACATTGAAACAAACATTGTGAAAATAGACACCGATTTGGTCCATGTGTGTTTAGCTGGCTCCATGGACCCCTCACACATGGAAGGCCTTAGTTGATATTGTTAATTGCTAAATAAAGCTAATGGGATTATATTTCTTAATTAGCTCCACCCAACAGGAAGTCGGCCATTTTTAATTTTGTGCGGTTTTCATGTATTTAATGCAAACTTGACTTTCTATGCTATGACTGGAATAGACACGTTATCCTATGACTGATTTAGGAATTTTTTGGACATATTGAATTTTGACTTTTTTTCAATATACTATACCAAGACTATTTTGGGAGGCTTATTTTTTGACACTCTATACTATGACTTTTATTGACTTCTTTCAACAAAGTATGCCAGGTCTGCATTAGACACCGAATCCTATGAGTGATTTAAGCACAAGACCTTCACAAGGACAAATTGTAAAGCTTACTGGAACGGGGTTGCCGTGGCGAGGTGGGCAAATTGTATGTTTCGCAGTGACACAGTAAACTGTTGTAACATGACTTTTCATTGTTCATTCTGTCCCAGATTTCACATTCTGTATGGAAATCCAGACCTGAAGACATCTACACAACCATATTGAGTCAGAGTCACAGCGCCACCTACAGACAACAGCAACTAAAGCCTATGTGACAGATATCCAAATGACCGATGCAGAAAATAATGTCTTGGGTAATGCATGCAGTGTGTGAAGGTTGCAGGAATGTATAGTTAGATCTGCAAGCATCTTGCTGCCCCCCCCCCCTCCCCCCACCAACGAGCGTGGGATACGAGGGCCCGTTCAACTATGCTTAAAGCTTTAATTTAAGATTGTTATTAGACAGTTAGTTCATCTTGACCAGTCACGTCAGCTTTTGGCTTTCTCTGCTTCTGAGTAACTTTAAAATAATTAGGCATTTTTAGTGCTAGCACACAAATAGCCAGCTCTCCCTTCTGTCATTCAGGAATCAGTGGCTGGCTGAGCTTTGGCCATTTCAGTGTGTCATTTCAGTCTGAGGAGGAAAGTCTTTCTATTTTTAGAGTTCAAAGACTCCTCTCCGTGTGATTTCGTGTGAGATAATAGTATGAATTTGCGTTGCAGGGGGAGGTTTTTCTATACAGAGTTCAGAGACGGTGAACAAGTGCGGAGAAGTGGTGGTAAGACTCCGGGAGTCGGAGGGAGGGTGGAGGAGTGGGGGAGTGTTTAAATTAATTTGATCTTGGATGCCTCAGAGACATGGCCGGTGTGTGCTAGCCACGCACCCGGACAGAAACCTGAGCAGATTGCACCGCTGCTTTGTATTCCAAATTAATTGGCCTCTGAAGATCGCCCTTCGCCCCTCACAACACTACTGATGCACATTTTCCTCCCCTCAATTAAAAGTGTGTACCCCACACACGGCCCTCTCCCCTCATTCCCAATGACTTCTCACTCCCCTTGTTACCCAGAATAAACTTGGGGCTTCACATCAGAGATTAGCAGGACTGTGGGGGAACAGAGCAATTAAAGGCACGAGGAATTATACAATCCATCAGTCTGAGTGTGTAGTGATTGTCAGTAATTTACTTGCCTATATTTTACATTTTCATGTAATAAACAAATCCAAAGAAAGAGCAAAACCAACAAAAGAAATGTCTGGAGTATGGACTGTGTAACCAAATCCTGATATAAGTTACTCCTTTGTGCCATTGAACTTTTAAAAATACGTACATAAATCAGCCACATTGTTTTGCTAGGTGACAAGTTTCTTCATTACAATGTACAGTGTGAGTGAGTGAGTGTTGCGCTGTTTATTTTAGCAGTCTTTTTCACAGTACACATCTTTCTGCCTTAAATACTTACTAATACTGCTTTTCAACCAAATTTAGCATGTATTTGCAGGTTTTTTTTAAACCCAGAAAACCCAGCTAAAAATAGAAAATAGACTCCTTTCGCATTACCAGTAGACAAGTGTGCCTTTCAGTCATAAATGTGTGGCGCGCTATAAAACAGGGTTAGTAAACAGTAGTGAAAATGTTACGGTGTCTACTTCTTTTTATCAGTTACTTATTCTGTAATCTCACACTGTGTCCCCTCAGATCGGAGCTAGAGAGGATAAACACCTGTAACTATTGCAGAGTTATTTGTCCTGCATTGAATGCTAATTTTAACCTTTCCAACTTTAGACAAAAGCCAGATGTTAGTGGGTTTTCAGTCCGGTGGGAAATGGTCTTAAAGTTCCATGTGTATTACAGTTTTTCTCCATGGCTAAGACACGCTTAATGAAACTGGGATCAACTTGATCTTCTTCATCACTTTCTGAGCACAGCAGAAGTCGTCTCTTGCAAATGTGTTCATACTTTTTCATTTGTTTCACACATTTTTCACACCCTTTTTAAAAACAGTTAACACAGATCTAATAGAAAGACACAACATTCTAATGGATTAACTGTTAAATGAAAGGAAAACATCCCTCACAACTCATATAAATTACTGTCATAATTATGAATCTCTAATGCATCTGTGTGAAACTCCCTTGCTCAATTCTTCAGGTAGCAATCAACCAGGAACAACTGGACTAAATGTGAAGTTCAGAGTATTTCAACTCTTTATGTTATGTAGATATTCCTCAGTGAATTTGTCTAGGTCCTTTCTGTAGAGTCATGAGCACGGAAAGAGCTGCACATAAGAATGAAATAAATGAAGACATTTTTTTTTTTTAAAGTGCAGTTCAGCAGGGTTTTTTAAAGTAAAGAATAAAGTTCATGCTGTGATATACTACCGTCCATCTTCAACCGCTTGTCCCCATCTGGGTCGTGGGGGGGCCGGAGCCTATCTCAGCTGACATCGGGCGTAAGGCAGGTTACACACCTGGATAGGAACGCAGGTCTATCACAGTGTAGAGACAAACAACCATGCACATACACACACCTGCGGACAATTTAGAGTCATCAACCTTAACACGTGAAAATCCAAACAGAAGGGCCCCAGCCCAGATTTGAACAAGGAACCCTTATGCTGTCAGGCGATAGGGCTAACCACCACGTGATACACTTGCTTGCCACAGGCATATAGCTTGAGGTTGAACCTGCTCATAATGATATCTGTATTTTGTGTTTTGTTGTCCATTGTGTAATGACAGATTAAAAATAATTAATTCATTTGACCACAAGTTGTGTTGTTGGTTGATGGAAATATTTGCTTTGTTGGATGTGTTTAATGTTTTGTGGGTATTACAGCATTTTGCCAACAAAGTGTGTCAAGTTGGCCAGACCTTCATTTAGTTGTGTGTGCAAACTGTTTTGAAAACGTCACTTCTGAGTCGACCAACGTGTTCAAGAAAATAAGAAAAACTGTAAACCACTGCTGAAAACTGTTCTCGACAAATGCATTTACTCCTTTGAGTAGTTTAAAGAGAATTCAGTTGTATGAGTGTCACAGACACAGGTCGAGGACACTGATCTACACATTGTTGTTTTTTAAATTACAAAAAAGCCAGCCTTTAATGTACTTTAAAGTGTCTGAGCTGTTACACCAAGTGCCAGTAAGAACATAATTTTCTCAGGAAGACTAAATATGTGAACATTATTTTTTTACCTTGTACTATGATTTTAGATTTCTTTATACACCTAATGATAAAAAAGCCCCACAGAGAGAAACGTTTTGGAAATTTCAAGCTTTCAACATCCTAAATTGTTTTGTATACTTTCTGCTGGGAAATGTGCCTCTAAGGAATTGCAGTCAACACGAGAGCATGTTGAAGATGTTTTTTTTCTTCTTCAGGATTAATTGAGGGTTAAAGCTTCATTTAACTAAGAGCAAAAAAGTCTCAATTAATGCAATTGCTAAGGAATATTTTTACATCCATATCAATTACCAGGTTTTATGTGAGGCAGGGTGCATTACATGTGAAAAGTGGCCTGCATTACAGGTCTGATTGTTTGCTTGTTCTGTTCTTTATGAACTGTGAAAGCTCCCCAAGCAGCAGGGGGGCAGTTTACAGCTCCACCTGTGATACACAAAAGACATTATTTTCCTGCTCCCTATAACTGAAACCTACCCTTGATACACTCTGCAGGAACAATACCAGCCGTAGCAAAATGGTGACAATAAACAAACAAAAAAATACCTCAACTGCAGCTTACATCCCAGGTCCACATTTAGTCCCGTTACTTTCTCTGTAAAGTCAAGGATGGAGAAGTGGAAAAGTGATCTGTCTTGAAGTAAAAATAGCAGGGAAATGTTAACAACAGACACATTTATTTATGGGAGTTTAGAAGTGTTGAGGGGGAAGTAAAAATGTAGGATGAATCTATTTATTGAACAAAGGACAGCAAAACACCACAACAAACATCCGGAGAGAACACTCAAGATCCAAGATAATTCAGTCAGGAGAGATGTGGAAATGTTCTCAGAGGAGAATTGCCCCTGCGGACGACAAATGCCAAAACAACTCTGACAAAGAAAGAAAGGAGGAAAATATGAGTGAACAGAAGGAACAACAATTATTTATGTAAATAATGTGCCATTGCTGCTTATAATTAGTGGGAAAATTAAACAGAAAGGGAAAAAGGGGGGGAAAAAACATCATGCATGTCAGCCGACTAATTTTTCCTCATGCAAATTAACAATCAAAATTATAAATGGAAATGGTGTTGTTGTGATCGAGAGAGAGAGCAATGAGAGATGCCCTGCTTTTTTTCTTTTCTTCTTTTCTTCTTTTCCTCACTCTGTTTGGAATTCATTATCTGCTGAAGTAAGCAGAGGCAGATGTAGTTTGACACAAAGGGTGAAGTCGATAGCAGCAGCAGCAGCAGCAGCAGCAGCAGCAGGAAAGAGGTTAGGATTAGTGTTGTTATTGTTGGCCTTAAAATAAAACTGTTTCACGCAAGAAGGAAAACACGTACGTGATTTTAATACACTTAGAAATCTCCATCCATCATTCCTTACATCAGTTATTATACCTTAATACTCTTTGGAGCTGATTGAACCTACACCTGTCCTGACACACATATTTGTTAAGTGTCATTTGTTCTGTTTTCCGGTATTTGTCCTGTTTTTGTCCATCCATAGTGGCCCTTCAGTCTGAAAGCTGACCCATGCTGTACTCCCTGTTCGTAACACCACAGCTTCAGTGTGCACAGATCAGATGCTGCTGACGTGCTGACACAGTTATCAGACAGCAAAATCCCCGCTGCTCTCCCAGCTAGAGGTGCTGCTTGCAGGGACTATAAAGGCAGTGTCAATGAGGGTGTGATAACTGTGAAAGTCTGTCTACATGTGTCTCCTGTCTGCTTGTCTCTCCTGTTCCTCCTTTGCTCACCACCAGCACCTCTCTCTCTCTCACATACACAAACGCATGCACGCACGCACGCACGCACACACACACACACACACACACACACACACACACACACACACACACACACACACACACACACACACACACACACACACACACACACACACACACACACACACACACACACACACACACACACACACACACACACACACACACACACACACACACACACACACACACACACACACAGCGACCTGCTTTCTGCCTCCTCTCTGTCATTGGGAAGTGTTTTTTTTTTTTTTTTTTTAAAGGATCCGGGATCAAACAAAGTTGGAAAATGCCTGTCTGGCATTCATCTGACAGCCCTGCATCCTGAACCCTTTTTAAAAGAGGGTGCAGAGGAAAAAAGGGAAAGAAAATAGGACATGTTTCGCACAATTTATGCAGCGTTAATTTTCCAGCCCCCGCGTCGACTGTTTACAGAGTCCTGCACATCTCAAACCTCCGCCCCCCTCCCATCTCTCAAATCACAATCCCTCCTTTACCTTTTTCTTCCAGCCCTCTCACTTTTTGTGGCTTCTGTTATTCTGATTTTTTCCCCACTATCACTAGTGAGGATGCTCTCCCATGGGGTGGCTAAATTTACATCTCGCCATATGACTAACACAAATAAAGAAGCAAATAAATCAAATCTGAGGAAGTGGGAGAAAAGAAGGAAAAGAGGAGGGAAGGAGCATCAGTGGATGCTTATCTGTCTCAGAACATTTGAATATAACAGTGTGGTACTATTGATAACCTATGAATAGATAATTGCTGCAACACTGGATGGATACCGTAATGATTGAATGTTCTTCCATACTAAGCAATATTTATTTATTTATTTAAAGATGTTATAGACAAAGAAGCTCCATTAAAACCCAAACTGTCTTCAACAATGACACTATATGACAGCTGACTTGACAGCTTTTGGATAATAAGATCTGATTTTAAAAAACACACACACGCAATAAAAAATAAGATTAAAATTAGATGTTTTTTTGAGGCCTCAAGTGTTTGTGTGGTACAGAACAGAGAGATTCAACCGGACGGGAGGAGCCATTACCTCAACACCAGCACGGTGTCACCTGTCATACCTCCCCGGGGACCACGCTGCATCCAGGTTGGATGTGTGTGTGGGTGGGTGGGTGGATGTCTTTGAGTGTGTGTCAGAGGAGCCTAGAGAAACTAACCCCCATCTCTGCTCCCACTCCTCCCTACGCCAGCTCAGTTTACCATAAGATTTCACTTATGAAAATTCATATGCGGCGGAAACAAAGCCCAAAAGAATCAAGTTGTGCTCAGTTCCTGTTTGTTGTCTCTGTGAATGTGTACATATAGGTATGTATGTACAGGGCTTCAGCAGGATGGAGGAATCATCCACAATGGACTGTACACATGTAGTCAAAGCCTGGTGTCTATATCCTCCTCCTCTCTCTCTTGATTCTATATCTGAATATTGAGAGCATTGGGTGGGGGCCTCTGTAGAAGAAAGGGGAAGGTTTGATCAGTCCCATATATATGTGTGTGTGTGTGTGTGTGTGTGTGTGTGTGTGTGTGTGTGTGTGTGTGTTCTGTTTGTGTGTCAGTGCTTGTGACAAGCAGAGGAGCCTTGCTGTGTCTCGGCGCGTCCTCTCTGATACATTATTAATTAGGCGGCGTTTAGAGTAACGAGCAGAGCATTTGAGCCCCCTCTCCCCCCGCCCTCGGTGACACGCTCTCTGGGAATCCACTGTGTGACTGCAGATCAGAGGAAGCGACAATCCGACACTGCACCACCACCTTCCAGGAATACCAGAGATCCAGTCTCCTGGGGAGATGGAAGACAGGAATATCACAATACCTCCAGCTGCATCACTCTGCTCACACACATTATAGTATTATACAGTGGTCTGCAGGAGTTTTTCCACTCACTGACGGACTAAAGGTCCTCTGATATCCACATTCGAAAAGTAACTTAAGTACTAAAGTACTCTACTTTAACCACAAACTTTTGTTCTGTGGCAACAATTTTAAAATTGATAAATTGAAGTAGGCTTACCCGGTGTCTTGACTGCAGGTAACTCTTAAGTATTTTTCACTCGCTCACCTCACGCAACCCATACACATTTTATTAAGGTCCTATGTCTGCACCAGCTCCATCAGGCTCACATCATGGCTGTGTTTTAGGGCCCGATGCATTTATTTATGCTTCAACTCCTCAACTATTTCATAATATGCACATAAAGGTAAGATTGATACACATTAAAAAGGCTTAATATTTCAATTTATTTACATTTCGCACCATGGGCGCAGCAAGTGTGCTGTGCCTGGAGCCAGAGCCAGTCAGAGCCAGAGAGCAACACACTCTAATCTGGTTTTATCCCACAGACTCTCAATTCACTTTTGTTGGGAGGCTACAGTGTAGATTTACTGATAATTTCACTGTCTGCTATTGTCTGCCCTGCTTCTGAATGCTTTGAAATTCAAGGACCAGTCAGAACCGGTACAGACACTCGCTTCAGTGTTGGAAAAACACTGTTGACCTGTGAGGTCAAGACACAGGGTTAAATGTCTTGCCTAGACAGATATTGTTCTGGCTGGCTGGTGTTTCCCAAATCACTACAAGTATTACCCCTGTGATCTTATATATAAATATGAGTAAAACACCCAAGTTGGTAAATACAGCAATTTTCCTTTAATGGAGTGTTTTTGCATTGTGTCCAAACACTCCATTAAAGAGAGCTATTGTATCTCCGGGTCTAAAAAGCGAAGCCAATGCGGAAGTACCTTAAACCTGCAGCCAGCCAGGGGCGACTCCACTGGTTGCAAGAATAAGTCAAATTGTATTGAAATCTATGGGAAAATGATCCTTCTTCTCACTTGATTTATTACAATGGTAATGCTTTTGGGCGGCTACCTTGTGATTGACGTCGACCTGCTGATCGGGATAGAGGCTTATGCAGCCTATATGTCCGAGCCTGAGCAATGCATGTTTCAAATGTTGTCTGTGTTTTCATTAACTTTGACCATGATCACAGTGTGTTTTTCAGTTCATGAGTCATCAGTCAATAACATTTTGGTCCAGCGTTAGTTTGTACTAACTCTCTGAGACGTAGGCTGTTATTTTTTCCTCTTAAACTCCCTCTCGTTCAAATATGGTCACTTCTTATAGTCTTATAATTCAGTTCTTAGTGTTTTCTTTGGCATCTGCTGAAAGTACACAGTTCCCAACAATTACGGGGCCTGCTTATATTACAGCTGCTGATATATCTCATATATCTAACGTTATTCTGTCTGGGATAACTTAGGTACCTTTGCAAGCATGACAGATTGTTTGTGACCCTGGAAAAATGACGGGCAAGTTGTGGCACTTTGGGGATCAACAGCATGTTAATGAACCACAAATCATCCTCTCCTCTCCTCTCCTCTCCTCCTCCGGTTCTGATAAATGAAGATTGAAGACTGTGCAGATGCTTTTTTCCTATTATTATTATACACCTCTCCCTCTGATAAATAATGCAAATGAAATCCTTCAGCCTTCCATTCAATCCTCAGCATCTTTTCTCTCTGCTGTTAGTTCTGCTATTGTTTTGCATGATTTCATATTTTGGGTCATCACCCCCCTCCTCCCTCCCCCTCAATGCATGTTCACATTATAGTCATCTCTTTCTGCTATTACTGTCTGACTAATTCAATAATTTTCTTCCCCCTTTGTCATCCCTTCATCCCCCCCTTCTCTCCTCCGTCTGCCCTTCAAATCTTCTGGGCCTGGCTGAGTCTCTGTTGTCTGCCTCATTACTGACTGTTCAGCCATTTGATTTTCTGAAACGGCTGTGCAGCCACGCTGAGGCCTTCTCATCCCATTATTGTCCACAACAAAAAGAAGCACATACCACACACACATGCACAAGCACAGAAACATATAAAGACACAGGCATTCTTTCCATTATTATTGTCTGATGCATGCAGCATCAGTGAATATGTGGAATTTCTGTTCCTGTTCACTACATGCGGAGTGCCCGAACACCGGACAGTGTTATAGTGCAGCAAAGCATGATGGTGACAGCTAAGATTTAGCTTTTATTTTTCCAGGGCTACTCAGCAGAATGTAAAAAGTGCCTCCATAAAGAAGTGTATCGTAGAGCGACTGCCTGTGATTCCGCACCACAGTTGGTGATGACACCGCCATTCCTCTTGGTGACGGATGCACTGTTGTGTCCTCCCAACTCTCTGCCCCACTCAGGTTATGAATGTTGCTGGCATAGCGTGGAAATACTGAGGCAAGTCTTTTTCTCCACTAGTTTCTGTCTGTGCAAAAATCTAGTCTAAAACAAACCAATAAAAGGCTCAAAAATGAAATGTGAACGCATGTAAAATTACTGTTATCTTTCCTTCTCTCACCCTGAGACTCATTTTTCACAGGTCCATAAGCCTTGGCCTGGAAATCCCCTGACCACAAGCAGCAGCCTTTCCCCATCCCACTCGACTACTGTGAAGGATGTCTCAACAGGCACACTATCCACCAGCATCGCGCAGCCAGCAGCAGGCAACACTGAGTAACCATACAAATTTGCCGGTGTGTGCTTGAAGAATGCAGCAGAACATTTTTACCTTGTCTTCTGAGTGATTGGCTGTCATTTTTCTGCACCTTGCTTTGTTTTCTTTTTCCGTGATTGAATCAGCATACAAATTAGGCTCAAGTGATTGAGCAGTGAACCATGGTTTTGGAGGCCTCTTGCCTTTCCCAGTGACAGATTCTTCCGTTATCCACCTGAAATTCTGCTGTGAGGTTTAACTGAATGCTTTAAAAAGACATTATATTCAAAGAAGCCTGTGAAAGTGGTTACGCCTATATATGAAATGCTAAAAACATATTTATATTCATTACCTATTTATAATTCATGCACATATACACTTGTACACACATGCACGCACACGCACGCACACGCATGCGCACACACACATGCGCACACACGCACACACGCACACACGCACACACACACACACACACACACACACACACACACACACACACACACACACACACACACACACACACACACACACACACACACACACACACACACACACACACACACACACACACACACACACACACTATTCATTATCTACCCCCCTGGAGCAGTCCAGAGGGGCAAACTGTGTGGCCACTGCAAGCCAAACATGCTTGGAGGCTGCAGGCCAGAGCCAAATGGGCCAAGCACCTGCCCTAGGTGTCAACATGCCCCCTTGGCCCTGAGTGCCAGACGTCCTCCTGAAAGAGAATGGAGATGGAAAGCCAGATAGAAAGCCATCTCATTACCTGCTCCCTGGGGCTGCAACTAAGCATGGGATGGGGAGTGTGAGGGCCATGTCACCTCTGTGGATGGCCCTCCTGAACTGTGGTTAATTGAAATCTGATATATCTGAGTCCCTACTTGGCGCAAAACCAGTCAAACAGCAGGCTGGGTTTTATCCTGCCAAGTGAGGCAAAAAAAAAAAAAAACTGGAAAGAGCTCCATCTTTCACTTTTTTTTTTTACATCTTCCCCAGCTCTCTGTCTCTTCTCCAGTCATGCAATCCACAGAGTTATTGATTTGTTTGCGAGCTGTGAACATGGTCCATCATTGGCGGTGCTCGAGGATGGTAAGAGCTGATCATACAGCACAGTTTGATGCTAACTTGGTGTACTGTGCGCTGACCTTGGCTGAGATGCACAATGCAGGCTCGCTGAAATCCGCCAGCCTCTTAGAGGTGGATGCCAGGTGGGGATACAGGCGGTGAAGACGCATCTACACAAAGACCTGTTTAACTGTCCAGAGGCCCTCTGGGTACTCCACCTTTCACTTTATCTTTTTAATATTTCATATCTTGGCCCCAACCACGCTCTGGCCAAATGCCTCTTCCCGGGTTGCTGGAATATGGATGAGAGTGCACATTTACCCATTTACCTGGATGTCAGTCGGAAGCAGCTCTAAACAATACACCTCTCCCCCCGTAACCTCACCTCTGCTCACCTCGCTGGGCCCAGAGCTAGCTTGTTACAGAGACGAGGAGGGATCGAAGGAAAAGGAAAATAGACAGAAAAATCCTACAAACAGGAGCCCTGGGATAACACACACACAACACATATACACATACATACTCTATGTGGAGGGGATATTGGACTTAGAGCAGGGAGATTACAGTTGTACATAAAGATGACTGAGGATGTGCACACAACCAAAATGTACATTTATTTAACAGTTACAAGGTACTTGACATGTTTGCTTTATTTAAAAAAAAAAGATAGGCTTATAAAAAACTATGAAATTACATTAATGATAAAACCAGTGGCCCCAAATCTTTTTAGCTTCAACTTCTACTAATGCATTGATGAATCAATATTAACAACCTAATGGAACATAAAATAATTTGTCAAACAGGCATTTTGGCCAAGTACTTTTAATTTGGGTAATTTTTAAACATGTAAACAGTCAAATTTTACAAATGAGTGTTCTTTCTTTTGGTCTTGTTTGTGCACTTGGCAACATATGCAGACAGGACAGAGCAAGGCTGCAATGACTGATGATTATGGCTGCAGGAAAAGAATCATATGACTTGACCAAGAAACAGCAACTACCCTGTACACCAAAACATCCTCCAAAAACTGGAGAAGATTTTACAAGACCAGGAGCACTGACCCATCCTCCTCACTCCAAATTCATCCGCAGCAAAAACCTGACCCGCGGTAAAAGACTCAAAGACAAAATCAAATCAAAACAACCACATACAAGAACTCTTTTCATCCCCGACGCCATAAGCCTGTATAAAATGCAGCCTAGTACGTGCGTTTCTTAGCTGGTCATTTGCACTTCTGCACTTCCATTCAATTCAAAAACTTTTTTAGTCTATTGTGGTTCTACGACTATGTTGTTGTCTTTTGTGTTGACATTTACTGTGGATTTGTATCTGGAGCACTGGACTAAATGAATTTCCGGATATGGGATAACAAAGTTGATCTGAATTCTGAAGTTTGAAGTCTAATCCTTCAGATTTCAGTCCCGTTGACTTGGCGACACCTGTGGTTACTGTGGCAACAGCAAAGGGCAGTTTAATAATATCGCGTTAAACTGACTAAAAACTTGTCTGGAGTACAACAGAAGAGCAACTGATGTATATAAAATGGTTTCAATAGGTCAGTCATTAACAGCAACCCTGATCTGATTTCATGCTGCGCACAACATGAGTAGTTGTGTAGTAACGTTGGTTACCTTCATTGCAACTCATTGTGGCTGCTCTGTGTTGTTCCATGACTCTTTTGCAAAAAAAATCAAAACTGATCTGCTGATGAAAAAATGCCACGGTAACAAAACACTACATTTCCTGATGATGTTTCACAATAAAAGCCACACTATGATTTTGCAAGCTGAACGTTTTTAACATAGAGTTGACAGTTAGAATGTTATAGGTGAGATCAGATTATGGTGCAATGTGTGCAAGCATCATTTCCCGTTGCAATTAAAATGACTATACAGAGAGGCAATTAGTTATTGTGAATACAATGAACGGCTTTTCCAGATTAAAAAAAACAATTTATTTTAAATGCAGGTCTCATAATAAATACCTTATTGACTTGAAATGGAGTATTTTAACATGTTTGGTATTGTGTCTTCCACTGCATTTTAGTTTCTTCACGTACTGCCCTTACCTGATTGGTTACACCTCACCATGCACCAATTGCACGTGTAAAGTTTAAGATTAGGCAGCTACTTCACAAGACTTCACTTAATGCAATTAAGGCTGTGGTTAATTGTTCTTTAATATCTATGGATAAAGCCAATGTGTTACATAGAGTAATTATAGTTAATGACTGCAGCAGGAGACAGTAGCAGAAAGTGGGGTGTGTGTTGAAAGAAAACAGTGAATTCATTTTTGTCTAATAGACCTTTTGTTGAATTGGTTCCGTCCGCATGTGATAAGGGTGTTAAAAATTAATGATTTATAACTATTGAGCCAGCAATCACATTTTAATTAGGCAGTAATTTATGATAATTTGTCTTCTTTCACAGCAGAACAGTTAATAATTGTTAATTAGCCGTTGATGATTTGTCCTTTGAACATATACCCTAATGGCCAATTCTCAGCCTATATGAGCAAAGACCTCTGCGAGAACTACCGGAGTATGTGTTTAAACACATGTGAGAAGAGAGACGTGGAAAGAATATAGAAATATTAGACAAAAACAGAAAACAGCAACATGTCATGTCCATCTGTACCATCTCTGTATTGGCGCCAGTTTTTCTCACATTACCAGTCTGGCTATGTGCGCCTGCCAAGTCCGTCCATCTATCTCTGCCTCACTGTGCCAAGCCAGTAGAGAGAGAACGGAGACAAGAACGCACTCCAGGAGAAGTTATGCCAAGTGGAGAAAGTGGAGGAAACGTCTGCAAAGAAAAGAAGGGAATCATACCTTCTCCGGTCCTTTCTGAACAACTGTTATTTGTTTAACAATTTCAAGTGGCTGAAATTGTCAGTGTACCTAAGTCTTTGGCTTTAGATATTGACCCCGGGCTGCTTTCAATTTAAGTGATAGCAGATTTCAGCTGGGGCTTTCCGCTCCATTCTGCACTCTCTGTGTTAACCAGTGCTGTTTTTTATTTGCCATAATCGTTCCTTCACTTCGGTTCTTTGTGTGAACTCTAGACTATTTCGATTTACTTTGATACATATTCCACTTGCACATGTTCATTTGTGCAGTAAGATTCTTGTGCAATTTTTGAATTAAGTTGAATAAAAGTAGATAAGAATAAGAATAAAATATGGGTGAGGGGAGACTACGGGAGGGACTGCAGTTTTGGTTTTGGTGGACGAGTGAATAGAGGGCAGAGCTGTCAAAAGATTGCATGTCTGCCGGATGAAAAGCAGCGAGGTGAAGTCAAGCTAACCCCTTTAAAACCCTGTTACTGTTCATTCATTCCACCAGTATATAGGAGTCTTCAAAGGGGCCATGTCAAAGAGGCTGAGAGAAGGGTGTTCAAAAGGCTGTGACAATCAGGAAAGTCTGTGGATATGAAGTTGGGCTCCTTTGTAGAATCTGTCCTCTGCTGGCAACTCTGTTTGATACGTAAAATACATCTTTTAGATATTTAGCAGGTTTTAAAATTAATAACAGCATCTTCCAAGTTTCATATATAATACATATTTTTAACTCCCCCTCTAGGACATCTCCTTTTGATTAAAACCTATCTCCCCAGTTGTTGCTCATGATACGGTACAGATTGCTGTAATGGGACGTAGTGTGATGGGGGAGGACTGTAGCAAAGTTATATTACAGAGACTTCTGTTGTCTGCTGTTAGGATCATTAAAGACAGACATCCAAAAGTGTCTCTGCAGAATTTGTTCCTATCTACTGTCTTCCTCCTCCACCTTCGGATCTCCATCTGATGGACACAGAATTTCTCACAACTCGTAGGAGCCCTCTAACTTAAAAGCATAATTTGGATATATTGAAGTGGGGTTGTAGGAGGTACTTGTCCATAGTCAGTTTATTAACCACAGTACAATAACTGCAGTTTGGAGAAGCAGGCAGGAGGACAGGCATGGCAGCAATGTGCTGTGCTACAGATGGGGGCAGCAGCTGAATGTATTTTAGCTCCACGAAAAAAAATCCCCAAAAAGCTTTCAGTTTAGGTGTACACTATATTTAGAATATTTTCACCATTCTACCTTGCCATCAGACAGTCCTGTCTATGCACCGGAAAGTCGCAACTTATGCTTTTGTTGACAGAACAGCAACATAACTTCGAACTGGCCTGAACCGGTTAGTAAGTTAGTTAGTTAGTTAGTTTTGTCAGTTAAAAACCCTTTAAAACACCAGTCAAATAATAACACAAGCTAACTAACATATGGAGGCAACTGTAGACCAGCGACCTTCTCTGTGAGGTTAAATAACTGTTTTCGTCAACAGTGTCTGGTGGCTTTGGTAACGGCTTCAGTTTCTCCTGTGTAAACTTGCAGAGGGTTGTCTGATATTTTAAATTTAAGCTGATATTGATTTTGCTTAAGGTGGGACTTTTTTTTAGGTGGTTAAAATATGTTAAGCTGCTGCTCCATTCCACAGCAGCACATTGCTTAACTTCCCTGACCATCCTTCACCTGCTTCTCCAAACTGGAGGTGTCTAGATAATACACTGACTAAAGTACCTCGGACTGAAGCACCTCATACAACCCCTCTTCAAAAAATCAGAACCATTCCTTTAACTTCAAAAGAAACCACCATTATTTCAAAAGTGCACGCTCAGCTGTCCTCCTATCATCACACACTCATACCTTGTCCTCCCCATTTATGTCCCTCGCCACCGCACACAACTGCCGTTTTTCTACGCAGGTTATAAATGTGCGATCCTTCCACCTGCAAATTTGGGTTCATCCTCTCATCCACTTCATGCTCTGTGTAACCTACTGTGTTAATAGAGCTCTTTTGTACTGTTCCTTTTAAAAAAAAAAAAAAAAAAAAAGCTCTGGTGTAAACACTGAAATCAGTATGGTCAGCGGGGAAGTCACTGTAACGGGAAAGCAGGACAACAGAACCCATTGAGACAATTATTTTAATGTATTCACCTTCTGACGCAAAAGGGTATTTTTGCTAATGCACACTCTCGCATGTTTGTTCATGTGCTGCCATCTTTATTTGGCAGTTTTACACTTAGCATGTGTTTTTTTAAAAACTGGCCTGTAATTATATTTGTGACGTTGACTCGACAACTGCAGCAGCATGAAAAACAAGAAGCATCCTTTCAAATATTTTCTATTTAAATAAGGTCTACGGCCAACCAATTTACTGAGAGAGCAAACAGGAACCTCGACTCCAGGTCTGTGCAGTATGTGTTTCAACTCTTTGACCTACTGTTCTTCAAGACTTTGTGGCCTGTGGTTCACACACATATTTATTTGTGTCTGCTACGTGCAGGATCGCATGAGGGTAATTATAGTGACACAGCCAAGTGTTGTCACATGACATGCTTTATTGAGTAAGCTCCTATACAGCGGAGTATATGCATCTTTTGGCCCCTTTTGTTTGAAGGCATACCATAACCCTGAGCACACAAGGCAAAGCAGCTGCTAATTAAATCAATATGAGATAATGAAGCGCAATTAGAGGCACTGGCTGGGCCGATCCTTTGCTGTAAGCACTGTTTCCCTCCCTCAGGGCTCGCGCCTCTTTAGAACCTGTTAGTTTTTCCACTTCCAGGAGCCACAATCCCCACAGCAACCGTTTGGAGGAGTGATCACTGAGCTCCCGAGGCTGCCAACGCATTCTCACACTCAAACAGTGTTCTGCTCCCCATTTATCCTCACCTACCGCTGTTTACTCCCCCCTCCTCCTCCTCCTCCTCCTCCTCTCCTCTGCTTCCTTCTCCAGTTTCTCACATTTTCACCTCTGCCTCTTATTGCTTCTGCTTTTTACTTCCAACCTGGCAACTCATATGGTGCTCTTTCCCCCCCCCCCCAGAATCACTGAATTTGTATTTCAAGAAGACGTGATTACGGCTTGAAAGCCGATGAGAGGTGCAGCGTGCTGCTGCGTGAGGTGAGAATGTCTGCAACTGTTAATTACACAGCACCTGTTTTAAATTGAAATATTGGATTTGTTATTTGCCTAAGGATTTATAAATTGTACAAATACTGCACTGGGCTATTTTCTGCGTATTAAGCCTCCTAATTAATACAGCCATACAGTCATTATTATTATTACTTTACATTATCACATTATTATCTTCTGCGTTTTTCAACCTGATTCTTAAAAGTCAGCAGATGGCACTATTTAGCTTTCACATACTGCATAAAGAACTCAACAAGAACATGTTAATAGTTGTTTCCTCTGATACAGAACTTACCAGCAGCTTCCTCCCTGAAGTCAGTGGTCATGATTGACCTCTGAGAATCACGTTTGACTCTGCAGTGTTACACTGTGAGGTGTTACCAGACAGCATCGAGTGAAACACCCCTGAGAATTCAGCTTTCACCAACTAAACATCTGTGTCACACTCGTGAACATGAAGAAATGTCACACAATGATCTGAGAATTGCTGCCACTCTCTTAGATATTAACCGCATAAAATGAGCTGAAAAGTCAACAAACATATACAGATGGAAGGGGGGAAAACAGGTAAGAAAACAGGAATTGTTCTACATCAGGTCTGTCTTCATGCTTTCCCTTTGGCATCAGGAGCACTTAGCACTGGCATGCGCGTGGTGACGTCTAATGGGCTTTTAAGAGCTTTGCAAGGGGACTATTTGTGTACCATCAGTGGAAGCCTGTGATCGCTATGTGACAACAGTATTTTAAGCTAGCTCCACAGCAACGTAGGATGAGTACCCTGAGCTGTGGCTTTCCCCAGGGGAGCGTATGCTACTGAGATCTAACAGCTCAACTTCGTTGCCACTTTCCAACTCAGGTGTCTGTTTCCAGCGAGACAACTGAAAAGTCTTGATTCATCCTTTTCACCAGAAAATGCATGTTTGTGAAGAAATAGAGCACGACTAAACAGGGCGTTTTCGACACCCGCTCTGCAGAAGAGAGGGAAAGTTTTGATTTGTTGCAGAAAATGTTTGGTTTTCCCCAGAGACACACAGAGTCACACTTATTTTAGTATTTCAATTGACTCCACGTTGAAATTGTTCAGTGTGTGGATAAGCTCTTGTTCCTCAGGGACTTTATTTGTGCCATGAAGTGGCATTATTTCAGGGTGACCTCACCTTCATAGACAACCTTCAAATTCACTTCACACCAAGTGTATTTAAAGCCAAAGTCACGTAACATTAGTATTGTTGCCTAAACTTTGGCGGTCACCTACCGGTTGCCATTTCATGGCGTTAAATAGAATATCATACAAATTGTTGCGCATTGGTTTTTGGAAGCTATCACACAAACCTGTTGATGAAAATACGTTATGGGTTAATTCAGTATTCTTTTGTGTTATGTTCCTGAACCCTCACCAAACAAGAGAAGAGACAGAAGTCAAATGTCTCACAAAAAAAGAGATACTTAAAAATAACTTTTTGACTGCATGAGCATTTTATTCAATAAAAAAAATTAAATCTACAAAAGGGCCACCTATGTGCCCTTTCATGATGATTAATGATTCAAATGTGCTGGCATTTGAACAACATACAACACATGAAACCAGGTGTTTTTTTTTGCAAAACATTTCCAGACATATATCTGCCATTGTCGCCAGTCCATGAAAAGAAAAGAAAAACAGTGAACTACCATGTTCACTCATTTGACTCAGTTCACTAATGAACTCACTGATTCTTTGGTTGCGGATATTGTTGCCTCCCACCAGCACATAAACTCCACTTATCCCCAACATCAACAATACAGTTTTCCTCTAATTGCATCTAATAGCTCTCAGTGGGGAACATGTACAGTCAGCACAATCAGTGGACACTAAACAATATCTGGGTGGAAAAAGAGTAATTAGCTGTGTGTGTGGGAATTGTCATTATGTTTACATCTTTATTTCAGATACTATAGAGTATGTGGAATAAAAACAGTTAGCAGGAGAAAGGGGTATAATGGTCCAGACTAATTGTTTATTCTCTGGTCGGTTATAATAAAGTCAAATATTCCATTGCACCTAACCGGTCTCTTTGCATAATGAATTCCTGGAGGAGTGATGTGAGGAGTGGGCCTGAGCCGGGGTTTGTGATGAGTGCCAATCAATTATCATCTCCAGCATTACCTCGTCAAAGGAGAGGTGCAGGGAAGGGAGGATTGCTAAGATTGAATCTGACATTTTATAGGTCTCTAAATTACTCTTGAATTAACTTACACTAAATGTTCTCATTCTGTCTTTTCTTTTCTTTCCTTTTTTACAAATGGAAGCGTTAAATTGCATCGAAACGATACTGCTCGTTTTCACTCTGAATGTTTGAATAATATATTCAGCTGAGACTAGAGTGATGTTTTGTTGTTTCATTTGTTTCAAATATTGTTGAGCAATTTTAACTGCAACACAAATTGGGAGAGTTATCTTGGCATCATTTTTGTCTTTTCTTTTTTTTTTTTTTTTAAAAAGAAGAAGAAGAACACAAGACTTAATGACTTTTTAAGATGACTATTTTTTCTGGTGTAAAGTTTGAAATAGCAACCCAAGACAGCGGAAGGAGAGAGGAGAAAGAGAGAGAGAGAGAGAGATGGGAGGGAGATTAGGGATGTAGAATGTGGGTTGTTATCTCAGCTTTGAATGAGACAATATAATTATGATATGGAGATGATGCTGAAAGAGGGAAAGTTGAGCAGACTGGAGCTTATCTTGTTAGTGTGCCACTTTGACTACAATCTCCAATATCAATTACTGATGTCTCAACAAGAATTACAAAATAATGTATCTATTTTGGATTCTATTCGGTTTTTCATTAATAATATGATTTACTTGGAATCCATTTGCCGTGCCCCGTGAAACATATAAATGAGTTTGATGCTATCACTGCATTGTTTACTTCAGTGACAGCCCAGGATGCTGAGCGTGATTGGCGATACATTAGTGAGATGGAAACAACCAAAGAGAGTGTCTTTGAACTTCTCTCACCAAGGGAGAACTTTTGGTGAGTGTGTGTGTGCACAGAATACACAAATAGTCTCTTCTCAATCTTTCATTGGAGAACAAATTCAAACTCTTTTCACTCTGCATTTTAACTCACGCACGTGCACGCAGGCGCAGGCGCACACACACACACACACACACACACACACACACACACACACACACACACACACACACACACACACACACACACACACACACACACACACACACACACACACACACACACACACACACACACACACACACACACACACACACACACACACACACACACACACACAGAGTGAATCTGCCATTTAATAATTATGAGGCGTAAAATCCTTGCCGACGGCGAGCATACTGAAGGATGTAATTATGACCTCTTTCAGAGAGCCCACGCACAGTGGCAATGCCTACATTTCCACCCAGAGAAAGAGAAAAAAAAATCCCAAGGAATGACAGGAAAACGTGCCCTTCATTGCAATTAAGGACAATAATTCTCTGCAAGAAAATTGTTTCAATTGCTTTTCAGCCCAGGAGCAAAATGGCATTGATGGGGGTGATGGTTTGAAATGGGGGTGACGGTGGGATGAGGAGTGACATTTGAGATGGTGGAACTGTTGGTTAAGTGTGTGTAAGGAATTGAAGTATGTGAGAGAAAGAGGTTGCAGCGAAATCAGGATGTGTGAGGCAGAACATGTAAAAGTACATGTTAGTATAAATTGTGTATTGTGTGTTAACATGGTACATGCATCCTTCAGGTGGAGATCAGCTCCATTCATACAGTATGTTGCTGTGTTTCACTTACCTGAAACAGAACAGACCGCTCAGCTCACTTTTATCTCTTAGCTCTCTTTTATTGTAAGCAGTTGAAAGTGTTACATCTTTTTTATTGCTTAATTTAATTCGAACGGAGTGAAAATAAAACATTTTTAAGAGAGTTTTTTTTAACATACTGAATTAATTGAAATATGAATATGGAATTCATGTTTTGTGGCTGCAGATAAAAATGAATGCTTATTAAAAACATCACAATTTTGAGAATATCTTATTTTGCATAGCAGATGTCTGGTTAGATTACCCTGCGTACTGCACTTTCTCTGTAGCTAGTCTGCTGCATCTGTATCTCACCCAGCTGTTTGTAATACCTCGAGAAGTTGGTGGAAAATTCCTCAAAGTCTTCTAGTGCTGCATAACAAGTCTTGTTTAGTAACAGCCACAGTGTGCGGTTGAAGGGCTACTCCACTGAGAACAGCGAGTACTGCACATGCCTCCACTGATAAATAGATGATGGGCCACCACCACTGCCTGGTGTATGAAGAGAGAAAGCATATATATATATATATATATATATATATATATATATATATATATATATATGCTCCAGCATTGGTGAGCATCTACTCTCTGAAACCTCAACATTGAATCCTGCTCCAGAGACAAAGTGCTGACCCAGACTTTTGGCCCTTCTGCACAAGCAAAAGGAGAATTTCCTTTAAAGATCAATACAGTATTGCATAAGTCTTCTGGCACAACGGCCTGTAAATTCAATCTGGGAATTATAAGGGAGTACGGAGGATTAGATATGAATAAATCATCGGAATTTTGCGATGCCCATGCTTGTAAATAAAATGTGATTTACTGTAATAAATACATGTTTTAGACTGTCTTACACCCAAACAGGGCAAGAGCTATTTTCATCCCTCTCTCATTGAACGTAAGCAAGCTACAATAAACATCGGGATTCTCAAAAAGAATAAATGTGCATCAATGTGGAACTTGGCATTATACATTTACGTAAGTCCATGTTTCAAATTACTACTACAATCGTTGTTGCTTACCCGGGCCAAAAGTGTGTTCACTATTTTTGTTCAAATGAAAAGCACTTACAACAAGGTTTTTGGATTATCTGGATTGAGCAGGACATTGTTTCTGGAAGGACACATGGCATTTGGTTTTTAAAATATACATTTTTAAACAAATTCCCTTCACCTTGAGGTAGAAGAAAAGTCCCTCAAAACTAGGGCAAGTAAAACCAAAACTATCTGCATGGCAAAGTGATTTGGGTAATCTGCCCCTTAATTTAATTTTTCTAACTGATTTTAGGTTAATAAAACTTTTTTCTATTTGCTAGTATTGCTTACGAACACGAGAGGGGGATTGATATCATTTCTCGTGTGAGTGTAAAATCTAATACCTGCAAGCTCAGATTGCTATCTTTACATCATAATGGTGAGGACAGCTGGACGAGCTGCAGGCAGGGGATCCGGATGCTGTGTTTGTGTACAGTATGAAATCCTGTGGTGGGATTGCATCTGTGGTAGCTGGCGGAACAAAGGTCTGAATGAGGAGAAATGGGCACCAGGGGGAAATGGAAAGCAGCTTTAGAGGAGGGAGGCATGCACACACGTGCGCTGGCTGTTTACATTGGGCTGGGACGCTACACGCCGATGCATTCCAGCGCTCACGGTGGGCTCACCAGATCCGGATCCATGTTTTCACGCTTGACTTTTCATTACATAAATGTGTGCATATGTGTGTGTCTGTCCTCTTTCATGATATGTAAAAGCACAAAGCTCTGTGGCTTCTTAGCAGGGAATATTTATGAGTCCAGTGTCTCTGCTTCCACCTCCTAACAGTGTTTTTTTCTTTGTTTTTCCGGGCCATTATCATACCTCGGCATGTCTGTCATCTGCCTCTGGTTGTTGGGGAGTTGACAGGTAGAGGGCCCGCTGCAGGGGTCACATACATCCCAGATATCTTTTCTGTCTCGAAACAGTTAACACAAGCTCTTGTCCTCCCCTCAGCAGGCAGAGGGTCTGCCGTCTTTACTGCAATCAAAATTCACAAGAAAATGGAATCCTTTATATGCAAAACAAACAATGCGGAGGAAATAAAACATTCAGGCGAGCTGTCAGGTCCTTTCAAGAATCAATACGAGGCCTTTCATCTGCGTCCCAACCTCTTCCTGGTAATTATCCTTCATATTTTATGCCCCCCCTCCCCCATGCCCGCTAACACACAAACATAATGTACCACACGCATACACGTAAACAAACACACCGATGCTTTCACATGCACACATACAGAATGTCATGCAAACATACAGACACAATAAAAATACTGGATTGTATGAATCCTTATCTTGTAGGAATTCTGTTTTTCTAATTATAATCCAATGCTCATTTCCAACAATTCTACTTTTGTCACATTATTCACATTATTAAAAGATATATCTGTTAAAATCCATCACTGATTTCAAACAGGTAACTCTAGTGCGTTTGTAGCCTATGTACAGTATGTACTGTATATACAGCGAGGAAGTAGAGGGAGAGAGAGCGAGCAGTGTCCAGTCAGACGCCTTGATCAGGATTAAAGTGTTGTCAGTGACAGAGTGACGTGCCCTTGAACAGAATCACCCTTAAAGTGTCCTGTCATCACATTCCTGCCTCCCATTATTAGGGCCAGGGGGGCCTCTGGGACGACAGAGAGTGATTGTGCAAAGTCTTCCCTGCTCCTAACCAGGCTTGAGCCCCCCGTGATACCAGACAAAAGATAAAAAGCAGGAGGAATAGATGAGATCTTATTGGTCCCATGGCGGAGATGGTTATGAAACTGTGAGCTGAGTGGAATACATGAGCGGTTGCTATGTGAAGTGGCGAATCAGTAGTGGATAGTTGAGTGTTTAAGCCTCTACATATGATATGTGTCCACCAGTAAATATTAAACTACTCCCAGAGCTTTTTTCACCTGTCTGACCACGGGAGACTCTTGAAAGGGAGACTGAGACTCTTGAAAAGGAAACTGACAGGGTTAGCCCAGCAAGCACTACCACTTGTAAGCTAATCTGCTGGCATGTTTTGACTGACGGCTGAGCTATAACAAAATTATCTAAAGACCATACTGACTGTGGGTTTGACAATTGTATGTAGGGGTTGAGGTTTGATGGTTTTACAGTGTCACTGACCTGTTCTTCTTTATTATGCAATATTTCAAACCGATAATTGCCCTCTCTGGTCATCTGTGCAAGCAGTTTATTCAACACATTCTCATCAACAGGTTTGTAGGCTATATTTTTTTGGGGTGGGAGGTTTGGGTTTTCATGGTGTTTCTTTGTTGTTCATGTTTTGTTTCATTTTTTGTTTTGCTTTTATTTTCAGTAAGGCACTTTGTACTGTAAAAAGAACGAAAAGTGCCATATAAATTAAGATTGATTTGATTTGATTCATTTGATCTCGTACGAAGACTAATTCACGAAAACTCTTGTGCCATCTTATGAAATATGGCGTTCTAGTTCATTTGGAAACACAGACCGGAAGTGCTACCCTCAATATATGCTGAATATATTGTACCTTGGCATTAAGTTAAACGCCTTCTTCTCATCAAAACTCTGGAGACAGTTATCGGTTTATCTACAGGGCTATTGACTTGAAAAAGGGTGACACTGAAAAGACACAAACACGGTAAAATCAGACACATTGCTTGTAAATGGTAAATAATGGTAATAATTATATTAATGGCAAAGTATTAATAGTAGAAGTATTATCAAAGTATTAATGGTAAATACTGTAAATCTCTTTTTTTATTTTTTTTTCACCATGAATTAAATTAAACCTTTTTCACTCACATGTTGATATGTGTATTGTTTATTCATTGTTTATATATAACATATTTATTGTTTTTAAACTCAATCAGTCAAGTGACCCATAACATTCGTATTTTTCACGTGTCATCGATGATTTACAACACTATAAACTCCTAGTGACTGTAAACATAGCATATGTTATGAATGTAATCATTAGAAA
>NC_139829.1:25318651-25611151 GCF_963691815.1 Echiichthys vipera | reverse complement strand
CACCGTGAAGTCAATTAATTTCTGCCTGCTTAATGACTTGGAACCTCGGCGGTGCAGACACCCCGCCCCTCGCCCATATCTCCAGATTGATTGAGTGGATTTCTTGGACATGGTGCAGAATCCACAGAAATGCAGTGAGGAATGATCACATTCAATTTTTCTATTACTGCGAGTTAAAATGCCATCAGGATCCTGTACCTGCACTTTAAGTAAAAACATTGGCAGTATTTATATACTTACGTCAAAAGGTGAATTTCAAATAGCTCTTTTTTGGCTGTAGAGTGAGCCAACCATGTAGTGCATACGACAGAATGTGTTTGCCATAACCTATACACTATAATGCACATGACATGCAGGTATAATGTGAAGGTCACAGTGTACGCTGTGTACATGTGACATGTGTGCACAGACTGGACCTTTTTTTCCAATGGATATCATCATTCTAACTGCGCAACGCAAGGAGGCGAATAATTACGTCACTCAGAAAACCATCAGTCCTCCACGCTTGGGTCACTTCCATGTCCTCCCTCTCTCCCCCTCTCCCTGTTCTTCTGCCCCTACACCACATAAATGTCTCCTTGACGGGGCGGAAAACTGCCCCTCTGCAAACTGTCCACTTGTTTATTTCCTGTGATTCCTGAGAGTAGCAGAAAAAGGCACTGATCACTATCCCTGCTGTTCAAGGCTACCTGAAGGTTCTTGTCCTCCCAGTCTCTCCTGGGCAGAACAGGATGGAGGGAGGGGGAAAGACAGGAGAGAGAGCAAGGAAAAGAGAGAGAGAAAGAGATGGGGAAAGGGAGAAAGAGATAAGGGAGACATATGAAGGCTGGTTGTAAGTGAATGAAAGTGTGTGGGTGAGGGAAGGTGGGGTGGGCAAGCCGTGAAATTGCTCTAACACTGGCGACACCGCTGTGCACACTGCCTCCACCAAGGCCTCAGCCTGCACTGCAATAGGACACCCCCACCTCCCAACAAACCCTCAGCTCCCCAACCCCAGACCCCCTCCTGTCTGTCTTTTTTTTTTTCAGGTCTGTTGCACACGGGGCGGAAAAGATCGTATTTATCACCTGTCAGCATTTGGCAGCCCTGAGTTACGCGACGCAGGACAGCATAAAATTATCATACACAGGCATGAAATTACAAAACCGCCCGGGGACCCCACAACAAAATTATTTCATTTTTTCCCCAAAAAAGGATGGCGGGTGTTTGGTTGTGAGGTGAGGGGGTGACAGGTGAGAAGTGGGGGTGACAGAAGGGGAGGATGCAGGAGAAAGAGATGTTGGAAGTTACATGATGGAGAGAAAACTCCAAGATGACCTTTTGGGAAACTGTCCTTCACACCCAATGTGTGATAAAAAATAAAGGCTGGCTCAGGATCAGTGGCGCTGAAGCTGCCACCTTTGGTCAAAACAGACTTCTGTGGGGGGTCATATCCATCTGCTGCTGACTTTTGTTATACAACAGTCTTTTACTGCTTTTTTTTGTTATCAGTGCTTAGATGTATGAAAGCATTTCTAAAATTAAACCATAAAATACAAATTAGGTACAGACCTCTAAATACATGCTCAATGCAAAAAAAAGTGATAGAAATATAGTGCATTTCACAGCGGGAAAAGCATTATTTAGAAGGAGGAAGGGCACATGAGCAGCAACAGAGAGAGATGCATTTGACTTCAGCTTTACTCTAAGGAATACAAAATTTCCTAATTTGTGCAAGTTATTTTAAAAACTAATTTAAAAACTGATGTTCTTCTCTTTTACCTTCTAAAAGTGACCTTTTTTACCTGCCTTTTTAAAAGTCTGCTTTCTTGGCACCTTAGTCCATGTATTGTGTATGTGTGTGTGTGTAGGATTAGATGGCACTGACAGAGGGAAAGGTGGCTTTACATAGGTCCTAATGCTGTGGGTATACTAAATGCTTCATTAACGCCACACACAGGAAATGGAGCGTCAATATTTATAGACCCTGTGCAGAGCACTATGTAGATACGGGATCTATTGGCTTGCATTCTAGGGAGGGGAATCAAATTAAGTCAACGAGGGACTGGAGTTTTTCTCTCTGTCTCTCTTCCTCTATGAGCCGGTCAATTTCTAAACGATCGCCGGTGGTGGCTGGCCGCCACAATGCTTGACCCCAGATGTGTGTAGATGAGGGAGCATTGCCCTGTTGCAGAAGTCGGTAAAGGTGGCACTAAAGATAACTCTTCCAGGTATTAATCTTTTTTTTTTCCCAGAGAGATATAATGTGATTAACATTTGAGAGCTACCTTAAACTACCCTAAACATTTGTGCTTTCTACTACTTTTCAGTATCAGTGTGTTTTAAATCCATCAAGCCAAAACTTTTTATGTTCGGTGAAAACTTCTAACATTGTATTTAACAGATCAAAGAAAAGAAAAATAACTCTTGGACTTTTACTCCTTAGGGTGAGACATGTGCAAGGTAAATAGCTTTTGGTAGAAGAAGTAGAGGTGAGACTCTATGTTACATTAGCACAAACAGAGGGATGAGGAAAAAGAGAAGGGGAAGAGAGAGAGCTAGAGAGTGTAAGAGAGAAAGGAGGGAAGATATTGCCATAATTCCTGTGTGTCGGCATGGCTGTTAGGAGCTCAGGTGGTTGAGCGTTTGCCCCGGCCAGGCCTCATCAACGTGAAGGGCGATCTCATCCTTTCTGCATCTCTCCTCTCCTCGGCTTGATTAATTGGGTTCCAAATACGCCAGTGGAATACGTAATGCGCCCCTCACAACAACGCGCCCCTCCACCACCTGAACACCCCCTCCTTCTTCCACCACCGACACCCTCCCTTTCCTCCACCTGCCTCCCATCCTCAATGCTCTCCTGCTCCTCTACCCCCACCCCCCTTCTCTCTGTCTCACCTCCGTCTCCCACCCTCTCCTCATCTCAGACCCTCTCTCTCTCTCATTCTCATTCCTCTCTCCATCTCCGTGTGCGCTGGCAATCTCCAAAACACATTAGCATACACTTGGTATTCTGGGCAAGCGAGGAGGGGTGGGTGGGTATTGGGGTGGGGGGGAGAAAAAAAATGAAGAAATATGAAAAACAATTTAACAATAATAATGACGCTGATGATAAAATTAATTATGCCCAGGGATGGCGGATGAGAAAAAAGAGAAGGAGGCCTCAGCAGCAGTCGCTCACTTAATTTGATTCCCATACGCCGGCGGATATCAGGTGCCATTTGACAAGCAGACACAATGAGTGTGTACTGCAAAATCTCTACATGGCTATGTGTGTGCGTGTGTGCGTGTGTGTGCGTTTGTGTGTGTGTGTGTGTGTGTGTGTGTGTGTGTGTGCATGCATGTGTGTGAGTTGCATGTGGAAGCGCCTGTCTGTTATCCTCAACAAAGGTGCTGTTACAACAAGCCTCTCAGACAACACATGGGGTAGTTCTTTTCTTTTTCACAGTGTGTGTTCATGCTGACACTGTGTATGATGGCACACCCTGCAGACAACACAGCAAATGTACATGTGGGCATGCATACATGCCAGCCCACCCACATCTCTGCCTGCATACTGCCTGCTTGATAAAGACTGAAAAACTAGAATTTTTGCTTTTCAACTGCAAACCACATCAGTAGCCTATAGAGGCTATACACAACTCTGCAAACATGTTGACGCGAGTGATGTCGCCTCCATCTACCAAATGTAGATTTTCCACAACATGTTTTTATTTCCGTAGTCTTATGAAACATGCAGCCTCTCCCATGGGATTGTGATTGACACATACAGGCTTTAGGGATAGGAGTCAAGCATGACTGGCTCTGGTGGGGGGTGTTAACATTTTAGAGTATTTTTCTCCATAACTACTGCCGTAGTGATGTCTTCTGTAGCAAAGCTGTCTCGCGCTGCTATAGTAACTCATCTCATTAGGATAAACGGTGAGATCATCCTGGGTGCGGTCTGTTTCAATCTCCCTGCATCTCATGTTGCATTATCACGCCTGTCATCATGCATGTGCCACGCTGTGTCCCCTTTGTGTTATTTACACTGCATCTTAGCACTTGCAGTTCCCCCCTTCATAATTCCTAAACTGCTGCTTGCAGGAGCAGAGAAATAAAATCATCCTTATCTTCCTTATCCAGAGAATCTTTAAGGTTTACGCTCTCACTTTTCTGTCTTCCTCTGTGGGTATCTTTGCGTCTGCGTGTGAGAGAAGAAAGATGAGAGTGGGAGGAGAGGGGGGGTTGATAGAAGTGAAAGGGGGCAGAGACCGGTGGCTGCATTGATTTAATTTGCGGGGGTTTGCACGCAGGCGAGGCATTCCTTTTAACGATCACTAAATTGTTTTCTGACAGAACCCCACCAAGCAATTTCTCCCCCCCGACATTTGATTTACATATGATCTTTAAACACCGCCGAGGCCGCGCTAGCTATTTGGTTATCATTCAAATCACTCTCCTCCGTGTCACCCTCCAGGATAGGTCACTCTCCTCATGCCGGCTCCTGAGACGAGACAGCAGAACAGGAAAAAGAGGAATGTATAACTAATGAAATAAATTGATTAAGGGGCAAAATCAATTGGTTTGCAGGCCGCAATGAAGATCTAGTGCTTAATTTAGCATGGACCCTGCAAGCCTGGGCATTAGCAGCAGAAAGGGAACTAGAAATCTAATTGGTGCTAAATGAAGTAGTGTACAGTAATGGGCGCAGGGACACAGAGAGGGGCTCCCATCTTTTCCCTCTCCGAGCTCCAATCACCACCCACTTTGAATGCACTCAAAGCACACCTCAGCTTTGATTCCCCCTAATGCATTTAATAAGAGAGAGAACATTTGCATGTCTTTGAAGAATAAAAGAAGAGCACTCTTTAACCTTAGAGGTAAGAAATCTCAGAAATGTGAGCATGCTGATGGAGAGTAATGGTTGCAATGACCCCCCCCCCCCCCCCCATTCAGTGAATGTATGACATATGTTGACGGAGATGGATAAATGTAATCAGAATGTATTTCTGAGATCTGCACAACTCAAACCCTTGATTTCATTTCCCTGCCGTAGAATTGCACAATACACACTCATGTGACATGCTTCTGTCTATCCAGTGCGTTAGACAGAGTTGTTTCTAATATTGTGCTGTTTAACACAAGATCCATTTATAATGTCGTTTTGACTGCTCGTACGACGAAGCTGCAGAAAGGTTAAGTTAAGTTTAAGCCAATTAGAATCCCACCGAGGACGGCGGGGTCCTCTCGCACATTGGCACAATTAAGGCTGATCTTTAAGATGAGACACACAGCCAGACAAACGTCTCCCTGTCAAAGTGGAGTAGCTGTGAAGCACAGCGACAAAATGACATTATCTGTCTGCTTGTTCTACACCCCAACTAATGTAAAGTGAGGTTCTGACATTAAGAGGAGTCATTTTGAATGTGCAGCTGCATGTTCGAGAGAGGTCTGTTTCACGATGACTCTTCCCATTTATTCAAAATGTTAGAACTAAGAGGAAAAAGTACAAATAAATTGAATATGATACTTTTCCCCCCAGCAATCTGAACTGAAACTAGCAAATTTGTGACCAAGTGATAGGAGCAGGTCGCATCAATAAAATTCATAGGTGGTGAAGAAATGGGCATTGATTTTTCTCCCCCCGTTTCTATGTCTTTTATGAATGTGTTCCACCTTTCCTTAGCTTCCCTGGACTGCTTTTTACAAGACAGGTTTTAGTGAGTCGCCATAAAAGCAATGAGGAGCTACTTAAGTGCACAACAGGGACAGACCCCTGTAAAGATCATCAACAACCTTCACTTCCTTTAGAGGGGAGAGTGTGGGAGGAGGATATAGGAATGTGAAAGATAGTAAATAAAAATGAAAGTAATTGTGAAAAAGCAGTTTTCTAAATCCCGCTTTTTAGTACCTCAGTCATGTTAAGCAGCTGGAGCAATGGGGAGAGTTTCCGCATGGTTTTATTCACATATAGACGCAATAAACCACCTGGATGTTATCTAAAGCAGACCACATGCAGCCTGATTAACACTGGTGGAGTTTCTTTCCATCTTTTTTTATTACAAATGCAGTTGTAACTTGTAACCAGGCTTTTCAATCCAGATGTCTGTGGAGAAAGCAAATAACCATAGCAATGTGTTTCTGCTCTATATCTATCAGTCACCTAATATGCATTTAAATTTTTTACTTTTAATTAAGTTGCCTGTGATAGTGTGCAGCTTGTTCATTGGCCGTGTGTGAATTAAACTGAAGGAGACCAGAGACCTGACACAAGAGGAGGACAGCGTGAAGTATTTTCAAGGACCCATATTATGCTCAATTTCAGGTTCATACTTGTATTTTGGGTTTATATAATAGAATTTGTATGATAGCTTACTAAATGGTGACCGGCAGTCGACTGCGGGACGCTGACTGACCAGAGGTGGACCGCGATGGTTACGTTGGTTAAGCTTTTAGGCAACAAAAGGTGGTGGTTAGAGATAGGTATTAAAACAACTTGGTTAGTATGAGTTTGGCTAAGTACTTGCAGGACATGAACACCAACAGAAGATGAACCCTGGTCGCCAGGTGAAAGGTCTGTGTTTTGGGACCCATCAACCAGCCCAACCTTTCTCTGTAGGAGATCAGCGGCCTAATACTTTGTCTCCTGCTTTTAATACGTGGAATACACAAAAAAGTAATACAATATGTGGAATACACGTGAATTACTGCACATTACTTTTCATAGGTATAAGCACAAAAAGTGAATGAGAACAGCCTGTGTTGTGACATCACAACCGTACAGAAGTCCTTACGGCTCATTTAAAGGCACAGTTTCTGAATCAGGCTGTGTGCAATTTTTTGTGGTTTGAGCTCTTTGATACTTTTACAGTATTCTTTTTACACTTCATTCTGCTTTATAATAAAAGAAAATGCAATATGGAACATTTATGCCTTCAGTTACTCTCTGCATCACTATTAACAGTAACTAAGAATGGCAGGTATCAGACATGCATCCATGCTTTTTCACCGTAATTGTGATTTGGATAAATTATGGATTGGAGTATGCTGTCTGTCATCCAAGGCATTTGTACAACTGACTGTAAGTATATATATTTATATTTATAAGGATAAAAAAAAAATGAATGATGTAGGGGAATATGTCAAGTTATTGAGATGGAGAGAGAAAGAGAGAGGGAGAGAGAAGGATGCTATTGCAAGTGGCTCAGAGTAGGAGAGTTATCAAAGTGGCTCTATGCATGTGAATGAGTCTATTGATCGCAGGGCGGATCGATGCTGTATTTATAACACAGGGGAAGGCTGAATCAATGCATACTTAATGTGTAAAGAGGCGGGAATGCTGGGGCAGGAGTGCAGGATGAGGGCAGGAGGTGGGAGGAGAAGAGGGGGTGTGAGGATGGAGAGGTGCAGGCTTGTTAAATAACCACCGTTTACATTTTCTGTTTACTCAGCACTAGCGCGGCTGTGTGTATGGAATGTTTTAGTGCAGGAGGTTAGGCGTTACTCACATCAGAGCCTGTTATTCTGATGAGCTGTCAATCAAAAGTCCATGTGGCGATCCATGTTTGTGACCTCTAAGCGACAGTTCACTGTAAACCTTTACAGCAGTGTGTGATGCAAACTGAAATAGTCTTTACTCCCTTCCACAAAACTGCACACTAGAAACACTCACACAGCAGACATAAGCAGACATGTTGGAGGAGGCTCTCAAGGAAGGCCTCCAGACTCCTCGCTCCACGTGTTGGTAACATACAAAATAATTAGCATTTTAATTGTTTTGTGTTTCTTTTATTTGTTCCTATTTGTTTTCTCTTCTGCTGCATGGGTGTATGCCTTTAAGGGTGCATAATTGCAATAATATCCTCTGGTCTTGAAAACATTTCCTTTAAATGAATCAGTAAGTTTTTTGTAATCAATTTGAATTATCTGATGGAATAATTTTAGCTCTGGAGAGCTGACACTGCAATGTCAATAAGAAGAGAAATCTGGAAAATAAAACAGGAACATTGGATGTTTTTTGGGAAAAACACACACTTGAATAAAACGCCATTGAACTTCATTCAAGATGTGAAGCACAGAATTCCACGGGCAACTTTAGCTCTTGTTTCTGATAAGACAGGAAGTGACGAATGCTTTTCGCTTCCCTGCGGACACATCACATGTTGACGGCTGAGAGTGGAGCTCAAGCATCGTGTCATGCCGAGGTTCTTCCGTTCAAAGTGCTCCCAGAGAACACATAACATTTTACTGCTTTCTCCTGGCTGGGTTTTTTTTTGGTAAGAATACTCCTGTGGGTCTGATTTGGTTTTTGACTTTTATAGCATCCTACTGAAGACTGGAGGAGTGGATTTGCTCTCTGCCTGTCGTAAACACACATGCAGGTGGACACACACACTTGTGTGAACGAACACGTACAAGCTGATATTTATAGTAAGAAAGGAGTATATGGACTGTTTCCTTTACCTTTGTCTGTAATGTCATCTTTATTATCAGCAGAAAGATACCAGCAGTGTTAAAGGCTATTATATTCCCTATAGTGGCCATGACCTGAGGCACCAAAGTCATTAAACTATCCATGCATCCTGGCTAATTAAAGGTTAAGTCAATAGAACAAAGAGGCCTTGAAGCTAGCAAACAACAACAACACCAACTGAGAGCTAGTCTTGTGTGGAAGGGTTAAGACACCATATATGACCAACATAAACATCTAGATCGGATACAGTTACAGGGATTTTGATGTTATTGCTCATCATAAAACTGGAGCCTTGACCTATTCTGCACTGTATATCCAATACAGTCCCAGTGCTGTTAAGGATAGCATTAGGTGTGTTTTTGTTTGACCTGGCAGCAAAGAGCCGCCTTGAGAAGTCGTCACAGCCATTGTTAAAGGGCTCTGGCCGAGGTGAACAGTCTGGTCATCCAGCAGGTGCTCGGCAAGAGGACAATTTCCCAGAGATTTATGTTCCTTAAAAAGCCTATAGGGAAGGTTCATGGAAAGCTCACATAGGTCAGGGAGCTGATTCAATTTCAGCTCTGTGTTAATTTTTATTTCCATGTGGACTCGATAAAAATTCTGCGAGAGAAAGGGTGGTAGACATTTCTGAATCTTCATTGAATTCAAGTTCGCTATGCAGTTTTTTATTATGCACACGACAAACTGCAAATCCAGATTTCTCCAAATGGTAGCCTATACCCACTCATTTAAAATTCAAGAAACAGTTTCACATTTTCAGAAATATGCTTTTTTTCTTTCTTGTACTGTCAATAAGAAGCCCTTTAGGGGAACAAGGTGTCCTGAAAAATCAGACAGTCCTGAATTACAAGTTGTCCTGTTTGTCCTGAAACTAAACTAAGACTAAACCTGAGTTTTGATTAGTTATAGTCTAATAAAAAATTAAATATTGATGGTTGTGAAACATTATTTAGTTGTTGCACACAGACCTCCATAGCCTACATGAATGGCTGCTGTGCTTTTTTTTTTTTTTGAAAACCTTGAAACGCTGACCAATCACAGCAGACTGGGCTTTTTTTCTTGAGGTGGGTTTAAAGACATTTTTTTTTACATTAAAGCATGTAAATATGTTCTAGTAGAAACCCAAAATATAAATATGAACCTGAAAGGGGGCATAATATGGTACATTTAAGTTTTGTGTTTTGCCCTAAATTCAATATGGGTAAACAGGGCACAGCTGCTGTGTTATAGTTTGGGACATTGCAGATCCCCTTTTCATTGGGGGCATTTACAAATGGGGATGTGTTTTTACACACAGCACAGTAGCAAATACTGTAAAATATTACCATAGTAAAGTACTGAACCGTAGGCATACAACTTTTAGAAGATGAGGGAGTGTAACTATACCATAAATAGGTTTTCCAAAAGAGAGCAGTGCTGCATATGTGCTGGTCTGACAGGCCTCTGGCCTTGACTTCAGGACTCAGTTCTGGAAGTATGCTTTTTATAGTTCTCCCCCCATTTGAAACTCACATCTAAAAAGCAAACATTTCTCTCTCTATGTTCATGTGCACTATCCGGGACCCTGCACATGTTGGCACTGCTCCAACACCAGCATCTGCTTTCTGCGTCCAGAGCCCCATCCAGCAGCAGGAATCCCTCCTCTGGATGGAATGTTTCTGTTCGCAGGAAAATAGATCCCTGCAAACTCTGCACTGGTATTCAGACTGTGTACAGCCTGAGACGCTGTAAGCTGTTCATAATGATAAGACCTTTCACAACAAGGAGGGCTTTCTCACACTCAGCTGAATGTGAATTGGCAGGTTCAATAGGCCATTAGTGCAATGCGGGGTGGGGGGGAAAGCAGCACAAAACATGACATAAAAAGTCATAACAACTCAATAATAGTCCCTGTTATAATGATACAATACAAGAAGTTGATGCCTTCAGTCTGTGAACTGACTGAAGGTAGCTGGGATGCCTATAATAAATTACAGTATAACATGTCATGTCAAAAATTAACACTCAATATTCATTTACATCAGCATACCAGGTATTGATACTGTATCCAGGTAGCTACAGCATGTCATGCTACTTCTCCCAACGAGCCTTTGAATGTCAAACACAAGTCTATCCACCCACCACGCAGGTACGCAGGCATGCACGCACACACACACACACACACACACACACACACACACACACACACACAAAAGGAGTGTAAAACAGGAAACATTACCTCTATAACTCAATTTAGAGTGGGATGTTAAAGTGAATACACAATGTGAAAAATGAGCATGCAGTTACAGTTGAAATATGGATGTTCACAGGTACATATATTTGTCTCCACGCTGAATCATTTAATCTCACCTTTCAGAGACTGGAAAATCCTTTCACGAGTAAATTTATTCTGTGATTAATCCTGGGACAGTAGAAAAATATTATTCATGAATTTTTTCAAATGTTCTAAACATTCAATCCAGTGCAAGGAGAAACCTCAGATATATGCAGTAGGTAGCTGCACTGAAGAATATTCACATACACACACATTGAACCTTCCTCTGATTATGTAGGTCTTTAATCACTGGAATATATCTTTACATATTAGTGGTGTGATCTAGAGACTGTCCATGTGCGTAGCAAATAGGCATGCACAAATATCTCCCTTTAATACAGTATATCCGCATTAAAATAAACGCAAAATTTGAACACATTTAAATGGGTAATACGGGGGAAAAAGAAAGAGGAGAAAACAGCAAGAGCACCGGCTAGCGAGATGTGTATTTCTTGTGGAAATAATGATCTAAAGCATATTAAAACAGCAGGGGGAAACGGGAAGATTTGAGGAGCTATGCGTGGCTGACAACACATTCCTGATGTATGGCTTCGCAAATTTCATTAAGGGTAAGAATGGCCCGCTCTAAAGCCCAGAAATATCACTGGTGTTTTTTTAATTTGTCAGGTAATTTGTTACAGTGTGATTGAAGAAAGCGCTCATGTAATTGGAAAGAGTGAATCTGAAGGAAGAACGGGAGAGGACAGATGAGGAGAGAGAGCAAGAGAGAGCGAGAGAGCGCAAGAGAGAGAGAGAGAGAGAAAGAGAGAGAGATGAAAGTGAAGATGGGGGTTGGAGAGGAGGAGAAGGTGGGGCAGATTAATTGGACGCAAAGAGCACGTTTACCCCCGACACAGACACCAGCGGTGGATTGAGACAGAAGAGAGAGAGGAGATAAACAGAAAAGCATTAGACGACGTGAATAAAAACAGTGGATTGATAAATGAAAATTAATTTTAATTTTTAACTGCAGACAGTATCTTCTGTATGATGCCTGTAAGGGAGACTCTCACGATATGTGTGTGTGTGAGTGTGTGTGTGTGTGTGTGTGTGTGTGTGTGTGTGTGTGTGTGTGTGTGTGTGTGTGTGCGTGTGTGTGTGTGTGTGTGTGTGTCAGTGTGAGTGCTCCACACATGTCCCCAGGCTGCATGGATGTGGTCACTCACATGACTTTGATAGCTAACAGTCTCTCAGACTTGAAACATTCGCTGAAAAGCTGAGGTCATGGTGGTCTGCCCAAGGCTCAGACCGGGTGTGGGCTCTGCGCTGTTCGCTCCAAATGCTGCAGTACAGCCTGGACAAGTAACTGGACTACTCTGATGAATCACACTCCACCTTTTACATGACATTTGGGTCACTGGACCATGTGTGGTGGTGATTAGTACATAATAAAGTGAATATAGGCTATCCTCACTGTAAGAGTTGACTTTCAGAGGGACAGACTCAGGGACAGGAACACCGCAGGATCATCAGTTTGGGCAGCTATATTCAGCGCTGGGAGGTCCAAAACAAGTTCCTCTACTAACAACAATTAACATCCACCTGATATATTGTAGAAACAAACACTTATTTATGGATGTGTTTGTTACATACCCTTAGTTTTGGTGTCCATGTAAGAACAACTGTCCTAACTCTAACCACTGTGACCCAGGCTAAAATGAGAATACCCTCAAGGCCCTTTATCCTTATATGGCCTTTCATTGTGTCACTAATTTAGTCAATCATGTCAAAGCTTCACCTACATTTGGTTTACCATGCACACACCGCAAAGATTATCATATCACTCACTGTTGATGACATGTTACTGCCATCATAAGACAGTCTGTGTCCTGTCCGCCCAAGTCCTGTGTCTTTCTCTCTGAATGTTGTGAGGTGAAATGCAGTTACAAAAAAAAGAAAAAAAAAAAAAAAGATTTCCATGACTGTCTCAAACTCTTTCAAAGTCTTATTTTCTTGTTTTTTTTTCTGAATTCCTGAGGTAGAATGACAGGTGTTTTGCATCTAATTCTTTCCAAATGCTGCCGTCTGGATGCCACTGATTGTAATCAGAAGGACTGATGATGCTGGAGGTCTTTTTACTTTCAGTAACTTCAGGGGATCTTTCAACCAGCAGGAGGCTTAAACGGTGAAGTGCTTTAACCAACAATCAGACACAGAACAAACACAAACTAACACAGTATACAGCATGCTCGTTTTAAATTTATGATTAGAAAACAGCTGTTGAATAGTCTGAATAAAACAACAGCCACGCTTGTTCTCAGTATACAAAAAAATATGTTTGTTTATTTCACAATATCAATTAATTTGAATCACCTGCATAAACATATTTTTATTCTGTGAATACCTTTTACTAGGACCATAGAATAGCTTTCTCGAGTTTATATTGCTGGAGCTGAATTTCTTCATTAATCTATTTCAGGTGGGTTAAGGTGCAGCTTTGTAGATACCATAAATATATTATAATGAATGCATTAAGTATAAGATGGAAACATAATTGTGAGAATATTTCATCAATTCAGGTTTTTACAGCTTAAAGATCGGGAGACAGAATGATAAAAAAAAAAAAGAATCTGAAGTAGAGCCTCTCCTCTCTCTGTCGAGCCTCTCCCATCACACGAGCGCAGGATTTCATAAAGTAACCTGTACCAGTAGTTATTAATTTCATCCCGATACTGTTACAAAGCATTTCTATGAGGATTAACATCTTGTTGTCTTTGCAAACTTGTAGACCTGTATAGCTCTTTGAGATGGCATACTGTGATTCGAGGCTCTACAGAAAGAAGAACTAGCCTATGACTACAGGGAAGGTTCAACTCATACAACCCCTTTTCCAAAAGATTTAGGATGCTGTATAAATATGTAAATAGAAACAGGACATATTTAATTGACAGTAGCACAAAGAAACTAAGAAATGTCACTGTTTCTTGAAAATGTTAATCAGTGGCAACAAAAGACTTGAAAAGGTGTGAAATGATGAAAGAAAACACCTGGTGGAACTCACTATTAATGAGAGTAACTGGCAACAGGTTAGAGTATAATTGATTGGGTATAATAATAGCATCCGAGAGTCTTTCTGAAGCAAACATGGGAAGGGTTCACCACTCTGTGAAAGCCTGTGCTGGCAAATAGAGAAAAAAAAAGAAAAAATGTCTTTCAACATAAAATTGCAAAGAATTTGAAGATTTCATGTTTACAGTACATAATATAATTAAGACATTGAGAGAATCTAAAGAAATTTCTGTATGCAAGGGACGCCGCCGAAAACAAATATTAGATAGCGCTGATCTTCGAAGAACACACGGTTCTGTAGACATCACTGCATGGGTTCAGGAACACTTCCATAAACCATTGTCTGTGAATACAGTTATCTTTGCATCCACAAACCCTCAGATCCAGAAATGCTGAAGTCTTCACTTGGCCCAAGCTTTAGATGGACTGAGAAAAGTGGAAAACTGTCCTGTGTTCTGAGGAGTCAAAAATGTTAATTATCTTTGGAAATTATGGATGGCACATCAATAAGAGGAGAGGGATCTTCTGGCTTGTTATCGGTGCACAGTCTAAAAGTCAGCATATGTGATGGTATGGGGGTGCATTAGTGCACATGGCATGGGTAACCTACTTATCTGTGAAGGCACTGTTAATGCTGAGAGAAAAATACAGCAAGATCATGCCAAACCACATGCTGCATGTATTCCAACAGTATGACTCTGCAGTAAAATGTTTGGGCATTATGAAATGTAAAGTATGACAAAAGGTAACCCTGAACTGTTGAGCCGCTGAAATCCTACATCAAGCAAGAAAATGTTCCACTTTTCTGCACATTCCACAAATTGCAGCAACTGATCTCCTCAGTTCCCAAATGCTTAGCAGAGTGTTGTTAAAAGAAAAGGTGATGCAACCCAGTGGTAAACATGACCCTGTCCCAACTGTTGAAACATGTTGCATGAAATTCAAAATAGACACATACTTTAAAAAAAAAACCAATAACATTTCTCAGTTTCAACATCTGATATTACAGATGCACAGATTGGCTCTGAATCCATCCAAATCTGTGTGTAAATAATCCACCCGCCACCCACCCAAATAAATAATTTTCTCTGCTTCACGGGGGACACTGTGCGACGGAATGAAGCCACATACCAATCATCTGTTCATGTGAACGTTCACCGTTAATCTCCACAGCGAAGAAATACTGTATAATTGACATTTAAGTAGTTAAGCATTTGTGGCATAAGAGATTCAGAATTTATTAAGTTTCTAATAAAGTGCAACATCTCCACTTGTACTGAGTCATGATTGTTCTTGATTTGTTTGAAAGTAGGGCGGCCAGCCTATGACAAAAATATGTTGGGTAGTAATGTATTGCTTTTACAGTAACTGCACTGAGATGTCAAAAGATGTTTTATATAATAGTTGACAAGTTTGGGAAATTTATCACATACAAACAACAATTGATCACAGAAAGACACATGGACTTTTAAACTTTAAAACTGACAGTGTAGCCATACTGTACCCTGAATCTGTTGATCTTGACTCTGTATGAATTATCATCATTATGTTTATTCAAGGGGGCAGTGGTGGCGGGGTGGGGAAGTGAAGATGCAGCAGTGAAGATGCAGCACTTGCCCTTCCCTCAATACCACCACTGAGGTGACCTTGAGCAAGGCCTATAACCCCTAAAACCGCTCCAGTGGAGCTGCTCAGTGGCCTGCTCGCAGACTGCGGTTGTACTGGGCAGCTTCCAGGTGTGAATGTGTAACTGTGTGAATGTGATCAAGGCGTTCCTGAACGAGAGCATTGCTCTCAGTGTCTACCCCTGAATAAATAAAGGTAAAAAAAAAAAAAAAAAGGACTAACTATTTAGGACCAGTTCATGCTGTGGCATCCTGGCACTTGACAGCAAGTGGTTTGTCATCTTGTAGGTCGTTAATAATGAATAATAAGACAGTACTACCGAGTAGAAGTTCTACATTGTAGGGAATTCTACCCTGGTACAGATACAATTAACCACATAAAATTCTGCAGCATTTTCACAGTAATTCCCTTCAAAATGAATCACATAACCACCTTAAAGGTGATATGTTATGTCCATTGTATTTTGCCTTTGTAGAACATGCTGTAACATTAACATGTTAAAAAAACAACATTATTTTTCTAATACTATCTGTCTGATTATACCTATAGAGTTCATTCTCTGAAAGGCTCTATTTTAGTAACCTGACTCGTCAGGTGGTTTGTTACAATAGAGCCATCTGAGAAACTGTCATTACAAATTGTTTGGAAAAGGGCAGGCACTTTCAAAACATAACTGGCAGGTGATTGGATGAACCATCTGTCTATCAAGGGCTAGTGAAACCATTCAGGAGAAGAGAAGAAACATATTTCAATCAAGAAAAGCCTTTAGTGCCGTTATCTTCTTTTGGATGAATACAAACTCTCCAGTTCTGGTATAACTGAGCATCTATGCTAACCTCTTTAGGAGCCGCCATTGTTGAACAGTCGTCTGTCCATGTCGTCATCACTCCCTACTCCCCGGTATCTCCTCCACAGGATTTGACTTTGAACATAAACATATTACTTTGAGCCTGTTTTTTTTGTGTGTGATATGTGATTTTGCAATGCTCGTGTGATCTCATGGTATCCCGAGAATTCAGCTAAATTCAGTGAATTCAGTGAAAGGAAGGTCGTTTTAGCGCCTGTCTCTAAAGCCTGCCTCATTAAAAACCTGTGTTTCCAGGCACCATCATTGCAGCTGGGAAATTACTATGACAGCACTGTTGCAGCACTTTCACATATAGTATAGTTGTGATATCACATGGAATTCCTTATGCCGACTTGCTTTATAATAAAAAATAAAAAAAGACATGGAAATCTCACGTTTTACAATTTGGATCCTTTAAGTGGTATTCCCTTCATACAATCCAACTAAACTTCTGTTACTTGACATATAAAGGTGAAGTGAAGACGCGTGCACACTCGTGGGGGGTGTACGGTGACACACTAACACTCTCACTCACATCCAAACAGACAGTATTCATATATCTCAGAAGGCTTAATAGGTTGTGTCTGTCATTTGAGTGTATGATGCGGCGATGGCAGTGTGATATGTTGCTATGGAAACATAGTGGCATATCTCTTGCTGTGGTGCTGCATGCATTTCATCACATTCGCTTCAATAATAAGCATAATAATGTGGGTGGAGAGAGAGAGTTTTCTTTTTTTTAAAAAAGGATCAGATAGCCCCTAAATTGATGTCAGTGCTATCAAAATGACAGCATCTATGTACATTTGAATAAACATCAACGCTAATGAAAAATAAAGGTTTAATATGTGTTGAGAGAAAAAAAAGACGTTCAATTCATCAGGAGAAGTTGGTGCGTAGAAGCTGTTATTTAGTCGTAGCTCCAATTTTGTCCTTCTCCTTCTCCCCACCAGAGCTTATTGGCCTTGGCCACCCTGTAATGTGTGGTGGCTACACTGCCACAATTCCTCCTGGCTCTCGGCTGAGTACGTATCGATTGCTTGCTGGTGTGTATTACGCTGAGGGAAGGTGTCAGAGAGAGGGAGAGAAACGGTGGGGTGGGACAGAGGGAGGGGGTTCTGTGGAGGAAATATCCAGACAGCTCACTCATATGTTCGACAATAACACCTTCAGAAGTTCTCTGGAAAGGCTTTAGAGCAGTACTAGGTGTTGCCATGTATCTGCACCTGTATCTTTATGTTTCACAATTGTTAATCCTTTCACAGCCATAAAAAAAATTGAAGAGAGAAATTAGAGGCATAAATCTTCCATTCAATACACAACCATGAAGGCAAATCTCAATCAGAATTGGTCATTTCTCCTTTTCCTCACTCTCTCTAGTCCAAACATGGAGATGGGTTTCCCATTTATAATTCAGTGAAACTGTATCAGGCTCTGTATCCCCACACAGACCTTTCTCCTTTCCATTGACCTATGATTAGAACTGGCTATATATAGGATAATCAGTGCATGGGACTTCCCTCATTCTCATAAAGGGAAATGAGGCATAAAGATGGTGTATCCTTGCTTGGCGCAGCACAGCCTTGCATACACACACACACACACACACACACACACACAGAAATACACACATAAACACACAGACAAAGACAGTGAGAATGGTGCAGTTGTGGATAAAGAGGGAGGAATAATGAAAGAGGTTCATATTTTGGATGTACGTATATGGGCATATAGCATATTAAAGTGGCAATTATCTTTGCTTTTAGTCACACTAGCAGGTGAATAACTACAGTGAATGCACATTCATCTGAAGTTGTGGAACTGTAAATGAAGACATTTTATTCTACCCCCCTTTTAGTAAGTTGCTTTATTATTGTCAGTACATGAATTGTTTTAATAATTTTGCGAATGTTTATTTGGTCTTTTTCACTAGTTGCCTTTCTTGTCTTATTTACTGCCAGTGGAATGACCCAATATCCCCACAGGGATCATTACAGTTGCATCTAATCTGAGCTAATATAATCTAATATGCACAGCTAGGCTAATGTGTATCCACAGAGAAAGGCCTCCTCTCCTCCCCGTTCACCTTGCACTATCAAACTCTCTCACAACAACCCTGGCTCCTCTTGCAAGCTACAAAAGCATCACTGCAATCAAAGTGAGGAGAGTATGTGGCCATGAGTATCCCTATGCAGCACATAGCAGATAGGGGAGTCTGATTCATAGTTGGCCACTCTGCTCTTCATCACTTTAATAAATGGCCCAGGGGACTGGGGAACATTTTGCCTGCTACAGAGGTACTGATCAGAATGGGGACATTTAAGCTCTCTGTCTCTGCCACTCCTCTTACCTTGCCCACTTCCTTTTTGTCCTTCTTTGCTCGCTCTCTCTCCCTTACTGTCTTTCCTGACCATGTCTGTGTGGGTGTCTGCCTTAAATAGGATAGATTCTCTCGGTGCTTTAAAGGATGGCTACATCAGAGGGCCAGCTGGCCTCACTCCTTCATCAGCGACACTGACCTTCTGCTTGTCACCGCTTAAGCGGCCGTCACATCCACTCCACAGGCTCATCGGCCACTGCCACAGGGAAAAAAGCTAAAGAGCCACCTTAATCCAATACAGCGTCTGAGAGCCACGTAAACAGCCAGTGTTTTATCTACTGGGGCGGACCCAGTCAGTGTGCAGTGCTGTGTAGGGAGGTATGCTGCTGTGTAAAGAGCCAGCGATGATGGCTTGGCTGTCGACCATCTCTCTGGAGAGAGATTTAAATTTATAACTGAGCTAATCTGGAAGATGAGATTATGTTGAAGTATGGAGTTGCATGTTTATTACTGTGGCAATACTAGGTTTTGGTTTAAATAAGATATGTAAAAGTATCCATTCAATAATGATTCCATCATTGTAAAACCTATTAATTTCAGATATGTATATACAACAAGACTACAGCACCTTCATGAAACTTTAACATGTGTGATGAAAGCTTATTTAAAAAAAATAAAAGAGGAAAAAAGATACTGGCTCTTTAACGACTCCTTCACTTACAGTGCCGGGGCGACCCTGGCTCCTGAACGCTTACTGACCTAAAGATGCAGTGACACAAAAAGCTCAAAGATAATTAAATATTGATTTTTGTTTTCTAATCCTATATAAAAATTGTCCTGAGACTCCCAGCGGTAGTTTTCACACTCAGTAAAAGACGAGGGAAAAAGTCTGGATTGGCGGTTAACCTCTATTTCATGTAGGGGGTGTCAGAGTGGGGGTGAAGGGATGGGGGTGGCTGCGATGCCGATACGTTCTTGGCTCCAGCCTTGAACCTGGCCCGCACCATTACTCTCCTGCTGCTGATGACACTGATCCCCTCTCTAATCTTTCTCCTGGAGCGGACCGTGGCAGGCTGCCTCTGCGCCGCATGCCCGATTGATATTCTCCTCACCCTGTCCCCCCCCATGTTAAATTTACACCCCCCTCCGCATCCACTTTTTTTTACTACCCAAGCCTGATACCTCGCTCCATCTTTTACCGTGCACAGAAGCAGAACTTTGAGGTGATGAGGAGCTCTCTCTCTCTTTCTCTCTCTCTCTCTCTCTTTCCAATGTTCCTTCTTCATCTTTCACACACACTCAGCACAAAAAACACTTAACAATTCATTCACAAATGAGTGCCTTTGGCCGTGTGGTCGGTGGTGCTAAAAAGTTAGCCACTGGTGATCAATAATGTAAATAAAACAGTTATAGCATTAATTCTCAGTGTGAGGTGGAGACATGAAAGCAGATTGCTTCCTTGGGGCAATGCTTAATCAAAGATGTAACACAGGAAAGCTATGCCAAATGTGAGTATGCCCAGTTTGAGTGATTCTGAACTACATGGTCAATGCTGTTATTGTGTGTACGTATGATGATTGTAGAAAATCACAATGTAGTAGCACTCAATCAACGCAAAGATGTCAGCTTACGTTGTGAGATTTGTCTGTCAGGAGACATGGAAACAGGACACACACACACACACACACACGCACGCACGCACGCACGCACGCACGCACGCACGCACGCACGCACACACACACACACACACACACACACACACACACACACACACACACACACACACACACACACACACACACACAGATGGAGCATGCCCTGCAGGGGGCAGCAGTGACCAGCCCAGTCTACTGCTCCACATTAACTTTTTATCCCCTCCATCATGCACGCAGACAAACAAACACTCCTCTGGGGTTGTGGGACAATAAAAGGTGATCTTATTAGCCCCCCCGCACCTCCTCCCCTCACCCTGTGCAACATACAACACAACCTGCTGCCATATCCGCCATCAACACCCTCCACCCCACAAACACACGTTCTCAACTCCTGCAGCACCACCTAACAGCACACCATGTGTTCAACGCGGCCGTCCTGATCCCCTACTTCATTAAATAACACTCCAACACTGCCACCATGGCCTTCACTCGCTAAGTGCTCCCCCATCGCCCCTCTTAACCCTGCTCTCCTCCTGCGTTGTAACTGAATGGATAACCCAGTTAAGAGAAAAGGGAGAGAGCAGGGCAGATCCAATCCAGAGATTGAAGTCTCAGCTCTATGCTAGTTATCCCAGGTGGGTATGTCAGAAGGAGATACAATGGGAACATGTGTGGCTTCTTCCACATTAGATTATGGTAATGCCATGAATACAGTGAAAAACAATGTGTCTTGGTTTGGCCCACATAAACACTTCTGAAACGTTTTTGCGTGTTGAGACATGACATGTTTATTTGCTGCGACATTTTTTTTTTTACATAACTCAAGGAGATGTTAATTCAAGGCATCATGTACAAGCATACTCATGTTTTATTTACAAATCCTGAAGTAGCAATGAACTTATTTGGGACGCAACCTGACCAGTTCCAAGGTGATCGGGGGTAAGAGGGTTCTTTTCAAATTTCAAATGCTTTTGTTATTGTGAGACACTAGGCGCTGAGCACCATCCATCACGATTTGTTTAAAGTTTAAATAACAGTGTTTAGCCATTGAGCATTTCACGAGATCTCTGAACAAATGACCCTGGGTTTCTGGGTTTGTCAAACAATTAAATGAATTAGTGTGTTGAGAAACATGTTGAATTGCTGTACATGTATATACGTGTGTGTTTCATTTGTCAAGATAAGAATAGTAGCTAATTTCAAAAGACTTATAATAAAAGTATATACTCTAATTCATGCTTTAAAGGTTCTTTAAATTAATATTATATTCATATGAACATGTTTACATGCTTTAATGTGCAAAAGACACATTATATAAGTATATATAATACTGTCTGTCTAAGTATACCTGTATTCACCCTCTGCCTGAAACGCTTCGTTTTTAGCGGCTGTCTCTTTAAATCCCTCTCCTGGATAAGCTCAGTCTGCTCTGATTGGTCCGTGTTTCTGGGTCTTCGGTATCTGAACTCTTGGTGTCTCTGCAACATCATTACAGCAGTGGAATGACTGTAACTGTACGTGTCAGTGACATCACAACCAAACAGAAGTCCTGACGGCTCATTTAAAGACACAGTTTCTACATACGGACAGTGCGCATTTCTCTGTGGATTGAGCTTTTTGATACACCCGCTTGAAAATTTCCCCACTGTGGGACTAATAAAGGATTATCTTAACTTGACAAAATAAGACTTGGAAATATCACATTTTACCATATGGAATCTGTAAACATTTACAGACAACAAAACATGTCAGTCAAGTAACATGTCACATGAATTTAAGATGCATCACTTCACCTCCACAGCTGCAGGTTGAATGTTGGTTCTATATCCGCAGCAGGCCCACCATGGAGGGATAATTCTGTTTGTTACCTGCTGCTGCTGTTATCGTGCCGAAGCTGTCATTATTCCTCTGTTATGCAATGTGTGCTGATGTGATGGTGGCATTGAAGCCCCAGGAAATATTGTATGGTAGTTAAGTAAAAGATTATTCAGGCCACTGTGTGAAATGCTTCTCAGCACTAGAAATAGATGATGGAGTGGGAGGGGAAAGTCTGTTATCTCTCTGACTGAGCTTAGTTGTTCCCAACAATCACAAAAATGTGAAAAAAAAGACTTTCTTTGCGGCGATTGCAACCATAATCTCACACAATATTAAAATAATTCACTTTCAGAATATCTTAAACGCATACCTCAGGTCTTTAGAGCCTCAAGATCATACTGCACCTCATCATAACCTTCATTGTATTCAGTTAAGCCTTAAAGCACCCTCTATTCCTCAAACTATTTGTTTTGAACAAATCTCTGCTGTCAAAGTGTCAAATTTGTTGAAAATCATTCTCTTGAAAGTCATGACATGAGTCTGTGCTAGTCTCCGTTCCACTCGCTTCTGTAACTTAATGTGATATCTCATTCAGCGGTTCTTTCATCGATCTATCGGAAAAACTGAGGCGTGTTCCCGGGGTTTCTTTTCCACTACAGCACTTGTTATTAGAAGTTGAATCCTTATTTATGTCATTTTACAAAAGTTAAACATAAATTACTTTGTGTTGTGAATCTGCATTCCATTCTGTCTCATAGCTTAGCTTTCTCACCACACTCTGTGTCATAAACTGTTTCACTCCCTCCACCGTTATCTCTGTAATGTAACCTTGAACAGTCACTTCTTCTGTTGATACCCCATGCTTATCTCTCTATAATCTATATTCTCACATCATAAGAATGAACTGAACATTTGTATACAGTCTTGTGTGTGTCCTGAACCTTGCTTGGTCTCACTTTGGTGCCTGTAACGGCTTTCAGAATCAACTCACTATAAGATCAAGTCAGTAGAATGATCGGTGACCTCAACTGTGATTGTGAGATCGTTCCACAACACTTTGCACAGAGAAAACTACAGTACCTCTACATCACTGCAGCTTGGTTTCATCCATATCCATAAAACTCACCAATTTTGAAGATTATTTTTCCGACCTCTTATTTGTAATCTCTGCTGTCTAAAAACTTGCATTCACCGCTCTCTGCCCTGTCATTACGGATATGTGTGAACTTGCTGCAACCCCTTGAATCGTTCATGGACTTTTCTGTCAGGCCATGAAGTTTAGCCTGCGATGGTCATGGGCGTATAGGAAATTGTGTTAGTTGGAGGCTGGCATAAAACAGACATATTCAATTCATGGTAGATTTTTATTTTCTTGTTTTAATTGCAGTATCTATGTAAAAGTGGAGTCAAGAACATAGGCTGGAGTGAACAACACGACATAGATTTGCATTATAAATTGAGGTCCTTTAAAGACCCTTTATTTCACAGTATGCAGATAGCAGCTAAAAGGAAGTAATATTGTGTTTTCTTGTTTAGGAATGTTTGGAAAAAGGGTCATGGTTAAAACTGACATAACATTATATCTGTAAAAAAAATACAGATTACAGACCTGTGTCTTCCAGCACAAAAGATTCTAAACATTCCTGTTGTTTGGAAGCTCGTACTGCAGAGAGGGCTCTATCTGCTCTTCTGTCTCAGCGTGACCGCAAAGACCTTGAGCGCGTGCACCTATTAGCGCAAAAGTCTGACTGGATCTAAAATGAATTTGTACATGACGGCTCTGTCAAACATCCATACACCTCCTTTTACCCCCACCAGCAACTCACTCAAACCCCCCAGACGGGCAGACAGGTGGACGGCACGCGCAGGAGCAGAATAGTTCTTGAGGGGGTGGGTGGGCGATATTGATTCGATGTCTACTGTACTTGGAGAAAGAGGAGGCCAACGGCGCTTTTCTTACAAGGCTAACTCTGGACCAATCTCATCACACATTCTCTCAGGGGACTTGTGCATTTTCTTTTTTTTTTACCTCTCCCCCCTTTCTTTTCCTACCACTCTCTGCGTTGCATTCATTCTCTCTTTCATTTTTATTCTGTTAAGGCAAAAAAAAAAAAAAAACAAGGTCGACAAAGGTTGTCCTCCCAGCAGTCAACAGAGGGAGGAGGGGGGGTACAGATAGCTCTCAAGAAGACAGGCCTGAGAGCCGAGATATCCCACAATGCAGCTGATAAGAAAGTGGGCCATATAACCTTTGGTAGGCACGTGACGGGAATGCAGACGGCGGACAGCGTTGTGAAGAGGATGGCGACGAGGATAGGGAGGGAAGATGCTGCTGCTGCTGCTGCTGCTGCTGCCGCTGCCGCACTGAAGTCAAAGTCGGGGGAAGGAGGGAGGATGAAGAAGGAAGGCAGTGATAAGCAAAAGAAGATGTTAGGTGCCAGAGAGAGAGGGAGGGGGAATGAAAGACATAAAGAGAGGAATTGAGGGGACAGAAGTGCAGGAAAGTGGTGTATGTTACGTCTCACTTTAAAACAAAAATAAAATTGGCCTGGCTTTATTCTAAATACTAGACCTGGAATATGACAAGTTAAAAAAAAATCTTACTTGAAATATTATTTAACATTATTTTCATCCTTATTGAGACCAGATTCCTGTTTGTGTCTTCCCTTCAACAGATTAAATATTCAGTGAAAGAGATTGCTGGTCTCACTGTCTGGATAACATGAATCCACTTTGACAGCCAGTCAAAGCATCTTTTTCTTAAATCCTTATCATTTCATATCTTCTGACTTTGCAAAACACTGTATTTGAATCCCTTGTTCGTGATTAGACTCCCTGAATTAAATCAATACACACTGTTTGCACAGGCATCACTGGGAATATATCCATATCCATGGTAATGCTACATTCAGCAGTTCCCCTCCGAATCGCATGCTAACACACATCAGCATGATTCGCTCCAACGTGGGAATAATTGACCCTGAACAATTATTACAATGAGTGCTCTCATTTTTCTTCTCCTCAGTTTCCCTCAGCAGTGCGCGGCAAAGGCTCCCCTCAGGTCTCTAAACCAGGGAGTTGCTGAATCCCGGCGAAGACACCTCACAAATGAAGTTCTCCTCTCCATCTCAGGAGACTCTGTCGCCATTTGTTTTCATTATTTTGACAACCCTTTTTAAGGAGTTCTCCTCTTCAGCCCCCATCCGCCTCTGTCGCTCCAACGCGCCTGTCTGTCCCCCCAGCCCCATTTATTTGGAGCTCATCCCGAGTGAGGTGCAGCGATGTGTTTCAGTCACAGCTCCCTGCCTCAGAAGACATAAGGAAGGGTGGGAGGGGACGAGAAGAGGCACTTCCTCACCTAGATAAATACACCTCCTATCTCTCTCTTCCCTTTCTCTCCATCTTATAGCAGTGAGTCCTGAGAGGTTCTGAATCAGTCCAGACTGGGTCATGTCAACCATCCAGCTTTGGACCTTTTGCAGCTTTCAGAACAATATCATCCCAAAGCTGAAAGCACAGCTTCACACAGGGAGTGAATGGAGGAATAAACTAATTTCTTCCACTTCCCTCTCGCTCCACGCTCATTATTTACTTTTCAAGAAATGTCTCCATCCTGCTGGAGGTCATACCATTATACCAATAAATTGAGAATATGTTAATCATCATTTCCATGAATATGCAATGCAGGTCATATTATTCAATATAACCATTACCTTAATTGTACTGTAATCAATGCTAAATTGGCATTCCCTTTGTGCGTGTGGGTGCACTGAGAAAGGCAGCTGAAAGGGTGGAAAATATAAGAGACTGAATCTGTAACAGAAACAAAGCAATGCCCTGTTGCACATTCCCAGACGCGTTCATGTTCAAGCCAACGTTTTCTTGTCAGTCCCTAAAGTGAGGTACCAAAGTATCTTAAACAGACTGATTTGTGTATTCCTGAAACAAAGACCTCCAACATCAACACTTCATCAAGGGTAAACAAATCGTCCCCTCTCTCGTCTGATTTCACCTCCAATGCATTATGCGTCCTGTTTCAAAGCTGGTCTTGATTTGTCTTTGGTTTCAGCCCTGCTTCACTACCACACTAACAGAGCGATACATGAACTCAAAAGGAGAAGTTTAAATCTTGTGGGAGAACAGCCTGTTCACACATCTGGCTTGATTGCTATACAATCCAGCAAACACTTTTTTTCTAGCATTCATATGTGTGGAATTTTACAAGTAGGACCCTGCAGTGAGTGCCACAGTGTTCAGACAAAGGAAAGCAATTGGTCTCTAAATTCATTTCACTTCTATTTAACATCTCACCTGACCTACTTTTTCTCAATCGTCATGACTCACAAGTATCAAAACAGTGTCATGTTGCTTTCTTGCAAAAAATATCGAAATCCTCTCTCACTATAAAACTCTCCAGAAGTCAGCAACAGCTTAAATACTGGCTAAACAAAGATGGAAATATGTCATATGTCAAAACATTTTCAATGTAGTTTTAATAAAATTGAAAAGCAGTCGGCTTGCTGCAGTAGTTTTTGTTACATGTTGTTCACGCCTACTTGTCCTATGCCCTCGACATTTGACTTTTATAATATACAGTATGTACTGTGGCATTGAGTGTCACTGACAAACATCTTTTCTTGTAAAATGTCCGGTGTAATCGGACATTTTTTTCGGTCCGGTGTATCCTTATTGAGACCAGATTACTGTTTGTGTCTTCCCTTCAACCGATTAAATATTCAGTGAAAGAGATTTCTGGTCTCACTGTCCGGTGTAATCGGACATTTTACCAACACCAAATTTATTAACCGGTGGAATATCCTCATCATGGCATCCATATAATATCTTTATTAATCTGAAACATCAATGTCAACCGTCAGGCTTTGTATCAGTCCATCAGTAAGAGCCTTTTTGTACTGGCCATTTAACAATCCTACAGGGTGTTATCCATCATAGACGAGACATCTTCAACCTTCTTCATAGAGCCACAGGGCAAAGGAGTTGCAATCATCTTGCATTTTTTTTATTTCTGGTGCTAATTCACCATAGCGATAGTGGGTGTTTTTGGGCATAGCCCTACATAAAGTAGCACTAACACAAACCAACACATCACCATGGGTGTCACCTACAAGTCCATCTTTATAGGTCAAACACACAGAGGTCTGTAATGATGTGTTTTCCACATCCAACTTCCCACTCCTCCTCAAGGAATTACATCCATATCAGAAAATATACAGCATCATGATTTACATGATTTACATCCAGGATAGATGTGTGGCACATCTAACACGGCATCCAGTGTTCATATCCCATCACAGACCAAAAATGAATGTTCCTTTTTTCATTGACCTCAACCTAAAACATACCATAACCATAGTTTATATCCCTAAATTTAACCATGTTGTGGTTTCCATGTGCAGATGAAAAATTCTGGCATAAAATGTAAAACAAAGCATCATTATTAAACATAATCCTGGATCATCAGAATTGTCCAGTAGCAACATTCTTGTCTGATCACCAGATTATGATTTCACTGAATGACAGTATCATTGGTCATCATCCTCATAGATGGGTAAGAAGGGACCTGCTACACCTATCAGTAGGTTCAGAAGGCTATTATCATCTATTCACATGGTAACAGTCGCCATTAGGACCCCTAGGCATCTCTATTTAACACTCTGGGAATTTTAACAAAACAACCGCTACTGTGTTAGGTTTAGGTAATAAAAGTTTGTGGTTAGGTTTAGAAAAGTTCATGGTTTGGGTCAAAATACTAGAGAATGTTAACTTCACTTAAAAAGTCACCAATGACTTGTATGCAACTCCACTATCCCAGGTGAAAGTCCTGTGTGAGTTTGACCCTTCCATCACCCCAACCTTTGTTTTTGGTCTTTTAATACTACTGCCTACCATTGTCAGTCTTCATACTACGTCATCTTATTGTCCCCGCAGTCGAGCTTTTGAGAACGACACAGACGGTGATCCAGTTTAACACTCTACTAGTTATTAGAGTAGGGCCATACTGTGTCTTATCTATGGCAGTAATAAGCAACTGTGAATGTCCATTCAGTCGTCTGACAGAGGACAAATCAGCTGGTCTGAAAGGGTTGTCCGGCTATAAATTAATTTGTTTTTTCAACAGCAGATTTAAAAAATGTTTAAAAAAAGAAAAAGAATAATGACACTATAAAGGTAACAGTGTATGTGTTTTCTTGGGGAGAATCTATCCCTTTGTTATAAAGTAATGCTGTTGCTCAATAGGATTATGTATTGAAAATACATATGATCACAAAAGGACATCCGGGTGTCAGAAGGGAACAGATTACTATTCAAAGAGGAGGGCCAGAAAAAAAAAAAAGAGAGAGAGAGAGAGAGAGAGAGAGAGAGAGAGAGAGAGAGAGAGAGAGAGAGAGAGAGAGAGAGAGAGAGAGAGAGAGAGAGAGAGAGAGAGAGAGAGAGAGAGGGGTGTCAGAAGAGAGACAGACCGAAGGTGAGATAGGGATAGTTTACCACCAGCGTTCCTTTGCTCGGCAATGATAGCCAGTGAAGCAGAAAAGTGAATTACCCTTCTACTCCAGCACTTCTTAATTTAATATCTCCGATGAGCGGCTTCAGCTCTGGATTGGGCCGGGGTGTGCACATTCGTGCTGTGTCACAAAACATTAGACACTGTCGCTGCTATCCATTTCTGTATGGTAATTCTGAGGCACACCTCTTACTCGGGGCACCAAGGGACATCTCTCTTCAGATTTTCTATTTTGGGTATTTTATTGGGAGAATTATCATCCATTGACGTATATTTAGCTCCTTTTTTTGTGGAACCGCAGAGGAATGTGTAATGGCTTATTGAATAAAAAGGCATAAGTATTTCCATTGCTCATCTATTTTGCCGTCATTTTTGTTTCCCCAGGAAGGAACGTATGCTCAAGGGTAATAAACAATATAAGTGTGAATGAAACAAAGTGGATTTGATTGTTAGTTACAGCTGTTCTATTCCAAAGTGCACATTGCAACACAAATTGTATGCATCTTGCTTTTCTCGTGTTTATACAAGCCAGTTTCACACGGTGAGTCAAAGCGGTGGCAAACTGCCAAATATTTCAATGGTCTAATGATTGTGTGAAAGTGAAAAGGTTACCTGGTCTTTAGCTTTTAGAGATATGACAGAACAAGCTTTATGAGTTTCACTTATCAGGGGTTAGCTCAACCATGAGATGCTCCTCCAAGGCTTTAAGGACGGCGGTAACTTTGTGGGATCATTGTGGGTGGCAACTTTCTCGACGCTGAGTGCTAAGTGTTGCTTGTGCATTGGGCGATAGGACTTCCCATAACCCCCCCGCACCCATCCTCATAGTAAAGCAATTGGCAGGCAAACAGCTGCTTGGTCTAAGCGGGCTGCATATCAATGGCTCTAATTAATTGGATTAATGGAGAGGGTTCTGGGATTTGGGGAGAGGCTGGAGGAAGCATTTCAGTGGAAACAGAATTGCCGTCCCTGAGGGCAGGGGGGTCGTGAGGGAGCTGGGAGGGGGCACATGACTGAATATGGATGAGGAAAAATTGAGTTAAAACAGAGGAGACTGCGGCATTCATTAGACCGCCCACCCTCTGAAGTAGCTGCTTAATATGCACGCTATTACTATGCAAATCAGCGATAATGAAACGCAGAGGATTTTTTTAATCAGAGGAAGAACAAGCAGATGTTGGGAGGGCTTGGAAAGAAGTGTCATGAGTGTTTGTGTGTATATTTCTGTGTGTGTGTGTGTGTGTGTGTGTGTGTGTGTCGCTGTCTGTGTGAATATGTGAGAGTATGTACATGCCAGAGCTGGAGGTGTTGAACTTCTTCTCTGAAAAGAAATAAAATAATGCAATCAGTTTTTTAAAGCAGTCATAGCGAACGTGCAGTTGGAGAGGGCACAAACTCTGCGGGAACAAGCTATCTGGAGGCCTCACTCCAACTGATTAATCTTCTCTGCAGGAGTTGCATTAAGAAATCAGAATTAAGAACAGGTTATTTATTGGAGAGATTTGTGTTGGTACCTTGGGGAGAGATAAAGCTTGATCGACTCATACCGGACCAATCTCTGCGCTGCCTACAGTGATATCCCTGCGGCAGTCCTCCCCAACCGGAGAGTCAACATTGGGATACACCAGCTGTGCTGGATGGTCTGGTCCTCCTGCTGGCAACAGAGTGGAGTGGTGTGTGCGCGTATGGAGCTGTGCAATGGACTGAAAATGATGCTATGTGCCTGTGGCATCATACATACGTCAATGGGTGTATGTATAGACTCCTGCATGGAAAGTGTCTCCCTGTAAGTGGCTCCCCGTGGCTTCTTGGTCTCACAGCCTAAACAAGGCATTTCTCTGTGGGCCTGTTGTATTAATTGTTCTCTCAGCACAAGAGGAGGAATCAGGGAGACTGGATGAAGTCATTGATCATCAGGCAGCTGCCTTTTTAGCAGTTGCTGCCCTGCAGCGGCAAGCCAGAGCAAGGTGTTGGGCAGGCAGAGGCTGCATGGACAGGCCTGGTTACCGGCCTGCGGTGTCATTCATGTTTTATTTCCTTTGCCATTCAAATTGATACAAACATCCTACAGTGTTAATTGAGACAAATTAAACAAGAACCTAAGGTTGGTTTTATCTAGCAGAGATCAATACTATGAGCCATGTGGATGACAGCAGACATGGATGCAAACATTTGTGTTGTGTTGAGATGGACTCCAGTATTGCAGCAGTTGATTACGTGTGTTGTTCATATGTGCAGCTGAGAGAGAAAGAGGAAAGAGGGAGAGTAAACAAATTAATGTGTCAGCCCCGTGCCTCAATAGATTGTTGTCATTAGGTGGAGAATGTCAAGTGGGTCCTCCCTCGTAGGCCATATAGAATATTACAGGAGTGAATCTCCATCCTGTTTGACTCCCCATGGCACAGTAATAACAACAATCTAATGACGTACAATACATCAGGTGTACTGAAGTCCCACTGTCCCGGAGCCAGGCTGGAATTTGATCTCAGGCCTGATAATGAGAATGGTGATGATGATGAGGTGGCTGAGTGATGATGATGGCGGTGTCCCTTGTTAGTGTGTCTCAGTCCTAATTAGAGAGGGTTATTACAAGGCTGGATTTAAGAGCTACTATAGGTAGACCAGGCAGACTCTGACAGGTCTCCCTGATTAACAACCCCTAAATAAAATCCATTTCTCCATACAGCCTCACAGCTATTATGGGGAATTATTTTGCATGCCCAAAAGTTCTTTCTGCTACAAATCAAATCAATGTCTCAGCCAACTGAGCATTCTTTAACATTATAAGGAAACTGAGGTCATAAGCAGATATTTGTTATGGTGATTCAGTAACTTGTGAAATGTTCATTAGAAGAGGATTTGTCTTAAAGGAAATCTAAGAGGGCACTATTCAGAGGTTCACAAACTTCTTTTATTTCAAGGAACCCAAAATACTGCATTGCCCTGCAGGAATCCATCACCGCAACACAGACCATCATCGACCCAAATATTTTTCAAGATATGGCATAATATGACTTGCTGGTAATAAATAGCCATGGAATACCACTAAATAATTTTCATTAATTTATTTTGTTAGCAAAGGGCATTCCAGTATTACACTTCAATAAAGTTTGGGGACTCGCAAGAAATCAAAATCACAGTAGCAGAGCAAAGATATCCTGACTTTTAAGGCTCAGAAAGGCTACGCGGACAGCTGCGGACTTCTACTATTGTAGACGTGGTTCCATTTATACTACAATCGAGGGTCTGAGACAGTCTGGTGTTCGACACATGCACATTTCCTGATCCACACTCAATTCCAGTTGGCGGTGGTAATGCACCTCCAACCACCTGTCAACCTCCATTTTTGCCTGAACAAGACGGACACGAATAACAGATGACAACTAATAAGACAAATTTTATAAATGTGGGTAATAACAGATCTCCTTGCACAACCTCTCTAGACCAGCTAGAGGTGCGTGCACATCTGACTGGACTGTAGTGTAGAACAAGAGAAGGAACATGCTAAGTCGGCACACTTGCTATGCATACAGTCCACATGGTTACAAATTTTGGCCTGCATGCGGATGTCCACATAGGGGTCTGCGTGGGCACTTGCGGACATTGGCAGAGATGATATTTACGTCACACGGACCAAAGTGGAGCCCCTGACGATTGTGGGATACATCCAGGACCAGTTTACCTGCCATAATCCAAGTATAAATGCACATATTTAGTGATTACGTCCATACATGATTAATGGTGCTATAATTTTAAATGCGTGGGTTCTGGGCCTGGGGTCATAACCAACATACCACAGTGTGCAGGCTGAAAGTTCACATTGAGAGTCAGCGGTGCAATGCACTTATTACACTCAGATCAGGAGCCATTGAGCCACAACGTTGATAACTAGAGCTTTGGCTGCACCTTGCGACACTGAGACCAGCTCAACCAGCCAAGCTCAACTTGGGACTCAAACTGTGAAGGTCAAAGAGGATAAAACCTGTTATGCTCCATCGCTCCATAGGGATATCTCAGCATGTGTGTGTGCATGAGTGTGTAAAAGGTGTGTGTTGGGCACTCGAAAGGAGCATATAAAATCATCACAGAGTACAGCACTCAGATATTATACTGAGCTGCTCTTGCTCACATTTTCCACCGTCACTAACTCTAACACTCACAAGCCGACCGGCATGAAAAATATTGCCCTATATTTGAAGTCCTCCACGGTGGCATTCGCTTAAACTAAATGCCACTTCTCTCTTTTTCTACCTCCTTTGTTGTGCCCTCAGGGCCAGCTGAGATGTCAAAAAAGAGTTTATATTGAGATAAAATTTTTAAAAAGGTTTTTCTAACCATGTAAAAACCAGTCTTTTCCACATACGTAATGGTTCACATCTTGCTTTTTTATTTACAGTGATTTAAATGTTTACATACAAGGCTAAATTGGAATTAAATTAGCTAATTACAAGTGTTACACATCCTAAATGTAGACTGTTCTTTGTAAATGAGTTATCATGATGTATTGTTAGAAGAAACAGCAAAATTAAAAACATATAGTACAGCTGGATGGAGCCCCTTTGTTTGCCACTAATATGTTACTGTATAATAAGAAAGGCAGCCACATAATTGTGTCAATAAGCAGCACCAGAATGCTGTTGTTAGTGTCACATTTTTGTCTCTGACACAATCCTACAGTTTATTTTAGTTTCTGTGTTTTCAGGGTGTTGTCATGAACACCAAATCTGTTTGGATGTGTGTCTGTGTGTGCTTGCCTTGGTTTTCTTTGTTTGCATCTGGTCTTGGCATGAAGGGGCCGGGAGGTTTGGTCAGAGAGGCGCTGGCTGATGTCAGCTGGCCAGTGGGCACGCGGTTCAGTCGCATCAGATCGCCATCACAGCCCGGCTATACTCTGACGCGTGCTCATGCTCAGCCTCCTGTCTCTCCCATCCCCCTTCTTTCCTCCATAACTCCAGTCTCTTTGTCTGTCTCTGTGTCTTGATGTGGATATATGTACTGATAATACTTTGAAAACAATACATCGCTCATTTTAAAACCTCACCAATTACTGTTGTTGTAACAACCTACTAATTCTGAACTGTTACACACAAAGCCACTGACAGAGAGCATTATCCCATGCAATGTGCAGGTGGTTCACAGTTTCAATTTCACACAAGCCAAAGTCTATTTACTTCCAATTGAGCTTGGGTTTTTTTCTGCATGGAGAAAGCGTGGACCTCCTTGATATCTTTTCTGCCTCAATTAGCAACAGATGCCTCCTTGCACAGCGCTAACCCTAATTGTACGTGATGAGCAAAGCTAATCGCCCTGGTACTGCCTAACCTTCCTGCAGCTGTGAGGGGGAACTTCTCCCACAGTCCCTTCTCAGACCCCATCCAAACACACACATACATGCACACATGCACACTCTGTGCTCCCCAATATTTAAAATTGAGGGTGGCTGGAGGCACTGGGAGTGGGGCTAGATTTGTGACCGCAAATTAGCTGCTGTAATTGCATATCCCTCTCTGTGCCCATAATTTTTCAGGCCTGTTTGGTGCAGTGAGGAGAGTTTGTTTGTTTTGGTGTCAAGGCGATTTAGAATCAAAATGAGGACCTCCGGCGCACATGTGGACCCCCAAGCCAAATGGCGACGCCACAGCCCTAAATAGCCCCGCCTCACCCACTGCACAGTGTGGCCCAGAGGGAGACATAGGAAAAGGGTGGGAGGAGAGAAGAACCAACTGTGTTCATTTAAGCGTTTTGCCTTACTTTCATGGTTTTTGCTGCTGGCTAATACAAATAACCAGGAGCGCTGCAAGAAATTCTACGCCCCCATGACAACAGTTTAACAACAGCTCTGATACAATAAATATCTAAAATCACTGGCATGTTTGAAGGCTCCTTTCAAGCTGTGCCCCCCTGAAATATTCAGAGTCAGCACCCAGTGTATATCCTGCACCACCAATGCCACTGGGGTCAACTGTTTTTTACTGTGTATGCAGTGTTTTATGTCCTTTTTTTATTGCAGACAAATACAGAACATGAAGTTGTTTCTGTGCTGTTTCTCCTTGTGGAGTTATTCAAACACCAATATCTTCATCGTCCAAGATGGAAACAAATTGTATCGCTCCTTGCCAAAATGGAATTTAACAAAGTCTGCAGCTTATTGTTTTTCATTAAAAGTGGTAACTCTTCAAAACCCTCAGGCTTATTGCAGAGGCTTATGCGGAGCTTACATAAGTGTGCGATGCAGAATAAGCAAGCTTTGTGTGATGGGGACCACCGGGCAAAGGAGTAAGCCAGTGTTGGGCTTACTGAAAACTCCAAGTTTTCTTATTTACCAAAGACAATGACTTGCAGATGATTTTGCTCTCTTCAGAAAAGTGCAAGCTAGCAAGCAACCAAACAAGCATAAATCACAATAATTAGCTTTGCAGCTGTGGTGCCATCCTGTTGATGCCTCAGCGAAATAAGAAATCCTCATGCCATGGTGTAAATACAAACAGGAAACCAAGATCGAACAACAAAGGGCAATTAGTGTTTTGCGTTGATAATTTAGATTCATATTTGGATTAATGATATTTTTGAGGATCTGAAAATAAACATTTGATTTAAACCTATCTTCAAGACACTAAATTACCTGAGTAACTGGTGTTTATGTCAAATTAGCTCTGGTCAAAGTTAGCACCACATAACGTTAGTGAGTAGCAAATGAAAGTAGTAGAGCCAGAGCACCCCCACCCACACACACACACACACGCACGCACGCACGCACGCACGCACACACACACACACACACACACACACACACACACACACACACAAACACAAACTTCTCAAACCGCCCTTTGTCTAGACCAACAATGCATTTATTCATTTTAATTATAAATATACAACAGACTTCCTCACTTCACTAGAATTGACCACAAAAGACAAAAAACATAATGATGATAATAAAGAAAATTAGAATCAACAGCACTAAAGCAGACAGCACAGCGACGTATAAACCATATAAACTCCACAGCACCTGCAGCCACAAACAAAGGAGAGACTGCAAAGTTTTTACAAACACCATAGCGCACAATAAATGTGGTTGCTAGGAAACACACCAGTTGTTGACATTCTCCTCTGGACTTCAATAAGTCTGTTGTTGTGCCCACCTGTATGTAATGTCACTCTGAGTCTTGAGCCCCACAAAGTCTTATTCGATCTGTTCATTCACTCTCAATGTATAAACCAGTACACAAGTCTCTCTTTTCCAGTTTAACAAGTTTCAATGCGCTCCTAAAATTCAAAAATGTTTTGAGCTGAATGAGTGTCACATCGCGTATTGTTTTCAGAAAACAAAGAAAGGTCTCACACACCTCACTGAAAGTAGAGTTCACAGCTGGAGGATCCACAATTTGCATTTTAGCATTTAGCACGTTATCCAGCCTGTAGGCTACCTGTTGGTGAAGCAAGATTCTGGTGCAATCTTGTTTTTTAACTAACCAACCAACTCTTAGCCAACCATACCCCATTAAGGAAGTATGAGATTGCATTGTTGTTAATCTTTTGTACTGTCCTGGGTGCAGTCAAACTGTGGGACCCCTAGCACTTTCAACCTACACTAATTAACATTGTGAGTTCAAACAAAAACTACTTAGTTAGGTTTAGGAAAATATTATGGTTTAGGTTAAAATAAGTACATTATTTATGTGAGACATGTAGTCCGTGTAAATAAGTCACTAAGATCACATTTAGTTTCATACTCACATAAAAAGTCAGTTTCTCAACTCATTCCAACATCATCCCCTACCTCTTCTCTATTCACATAACTGCCTTATGCACACGCACACACAAACACACACATATACCCAGGCACAAGGTAAATGCTTATACATGAGAGCACACATTTATGTGCAAGTGAAGTATGTATGTATCTGCTAGTGAAGTATGCATGTATGTGCAAGTGAAGAATCTATGTGCAAGTATAGTATGCATGTATGTAAAGTAAAATATGCATGAATGGGCAAGTGAAATGTGCATGTACTATGTGCAAGTGCTTATTGTACATACACTTGCACAATGTATATATACTGGATATGTACATTGTGCAAGTATTCAATTTTGACCTTCTCATATAAAACAGTTTATTCACTCAGTAAATGTGCAAACGTGCACCGTAACCACACAGTAAGGATTTGGTGACGGTGCACCAGGATAAGGAAAAAAAGGGAGAGGAATATTGGTAGCTTAACATCAGACAACATACACAATGCAAATAAAAGGCTTTAAAAGGTGTATATATACTGTCTACATATACACTTTCTTTTAAAGGGGGTCTTGATGTATTTTAACGCTAAAAAGGTGCTCTCCACAGATGCAATTGTAGAAGGTATAGTTGATACCAGCCTCAAAAGTTTTGTTGCCTTAGTTCCACATAATCAGACAGAGACACTAATGGGCACAGAGCAGCCAATGTCCATTGTCTTGTTTTGGAGAAAACGAAAAAGCGCATCTGTCTAGGCTAAAGAAATGCCATCATATGCCATCAAGAGACAACAGTTGGATGCTTTTGAGAGTCAGAGATAAAATCATGTGGCCATAGTGAGAGCCTAACCATCACATGGAATCGCCTATTCCATCCTCTTCTGGAACACTTTGCAGTGATCCGGTAGGTGTTAGAGAATAGTTTATACCCACCCAGAGTGCGACCTGACAGACGGAAAGATGCTCTGGGAGTTTGGCACTTGAAAATTGTTGCAAGCCTTTCAACGGTCTTAAAACAAACTTAAAACTTGTGTAATGTGACTGTTACATGTGACCACTGTATTTAACGATGTTATTTAGTTTAGGCAATAATATATGAAATTTCACCATGGACTTCTGGTTTTACATGTGACACAAATTGTTTTTTCCGGTCTGAAAGTCTTCTGTTTGTTTGACCCCTCCACCACCCCGAAAGAGTGCAGAGTTTGGGGCTCCTGTGATAATTACTACAGCCATAAAGGTCACTGCCCAACAACAATAATTAACATGGGTCGTTATAAGCTGCTTACACAATCAATATATAAGGTCAAACGTTTGGGTGAGAACAGCCTGTTATGAGTGACTGCACAAGTCACTAATAATACATGCGAGAATAAAGTGAAGCAGATTTCATACCAATGAATGTGGACCTATGTGCACTGCTTGCCCACTTTCTAATGGATGTGGGCTCATAGTGCACGTATACCTTTATCTATAGACATGGCGACTCTGAGCTGCAAGTCAAATGAGATTTTTCCACAAGTTGTAGGCGTTTTGCAGTAACAGTAAAAGCCTGTTAATTTGGGGTTTGAGAGCTGCTGGCACGAAATTGACATCAAAGCATGACAATATAGTTGCAAGATGATTTCTGGTATAGGCAGTGCCAAACACCAAAGCAATGAATGTTTATCACTGAAGCTGTTGCCAAAAACCACAAAAACAAGGATCTTGAAAAAGAAAAAAATATGGACTTCATTTATCACTTTAAACAAGTCAGTACCACCCACGTGACAGAATGTTTTCCTCCAGTAACTAATGTTTTTGTTAGAACTTTCTGGATGTCGTACTAAGAGTTGGGTGTAGCAATGTATGATCAGCTCTTAACTGACTGAATATGACTTTTCATGACCACAATGACTGAGTCATAAATTTAAGAGTAGCACACTCAAAACATTGTAAGTCCAACACTGAGTTGCACCTGATCTACTGTGACCTTTACACTGTTTAAGCTTTCTGAGCTCAACTGCTTGACGTTGAAATTCGTTTGCAATATTTGACACATGCCAAGGCACCATTTCACACAGAGGGAAGGTTTCAGGATTTAAAGGCTTGCATGGTAATGCTTGTCTAAATGAAGCCTGGGCACACACTGTTCATGACCGCGTCCTTTGGCCACCACAGTTAAACACCACATTCACCACTGCTGGTCAGGACCCCAACCACCATGGCCACTGACATTCTCAGTGGTCTAAGTTTTCTTTTTTTCCCATTGTGCAATGCAGCAAAATAGTTTTTACAATTTAGAAAAGTTGATTATGAGAATAACAGATGCCTCTGGTGAAAATAACACAGCATACATCTTGAGAAATCTAGATACACCATATAGAGTTCTAGTTTGTCAGACTGTGAAACTTTTGGCATAAATACTTTGAGTTTGAAGTTTGAGTTTAGAACATCTCTACCAATAAGCCATAGTTGTGAAAAGAACAATTCTTTATTCGTGATTTTCCCCATAAGCCTCCTTTTCTTGGCAGCTGGCTATCAGGCATGTGCATCACGTCTGAGCAGAACAAAGCTAGTGGTAACGTTGCGTTGATATGGTTTGAGCCCCCAGCATGTGCTGATGATATCATAATCTAGTTGTAAAACTGATCAGCTCCATATGTTTGTTGGAATCCTGCACCAAAAGGATTCATTGCTTCCATGGAGAAAATACAAACCTAAGCAAAGTTTATGTTTAAAGGAATACTTCCCCGGTAGAAACATTATTCTGTATTGAAAGTGATTCATATATGTAGTCGACATGTAACATACATTTCTAATTTGGTGCCTTCTTGGCCGAGAAAAGGCAGAAAGTGACTTTATGGCTATTGTGGATTGAAAACAACAACTCCCATAATGCCTTGTCCTCATCAGCGAAATGCACGTCCTCTGCCTTGGCTGTAACAGCCGCAGTAGACGCAGTAGATGCCTCCCATTCCCACCATCAACTTCAGCTGCTTCGTTACTATGTTGCAGCTTGTAAGGGTAGCCACGTACATCTGATTCCAGCACCAGATCTTCGAAATCCCCTTCTTCCATATCATACTGAGTACCTTCCGCCACTGTCGTTACTTCACCAGCTTTCTCCACAGAGCCTGTTAGTTTACCGTATCTTACATAGCATAGTTTAGCTTACAAGTAATATGACAGATGTTAGTTTCGGCAAGTGAAATCCCACCCACTGATCTGTAATAGGTCTGTAGCGTCAGTGGGTCCCACCCCCTATAGGAGGGTTTGAAAAATTATGAACTGTGCTTGTAGTTTCACCAAAGCACGACCATTCAAAAATATGACTGGGTTTCTAACGATACAAAGCTTAATGCAAATGGGTAAAGGTTTCCTCTAAGGTCTAAAGATCCACTTCATTTAAACATTCAACACTAGACCTGTCTACATGGAAATTAAAGTAATATATTTACACTGACATAAATAAAAAATTATGCCATCAAGAATAGATTGGAAAATATATTATAGATGAATAGAATAAAGATCATTTGGGTATAAAAAAGAAAACAAAGTCAGTCTCCCATTTATTGTCTATGGATCAGCTCCAGACGTCATACTTCATATCATGCCTCCTAGGCCATGGAAACATATTGGAATTCTTCATGTAGTGGCGTTCCCGTTTAACCAAAGTGAGGTTGTTGCAAACTAACCAGGACTAACATGATTCGGGATACAAACCCCTGATTCTAGTGTCAAAGTCCTGCAATCATAAGCCCTCCATCCACCTCGACCATTTCCTGAAACTTGAAGGCGGTAAAAGAGGGGGCCCAGTTGCCTGGAAAAAAACATTCATAATTTTAGCAGCATTATAACCGTACCGTATGAGACAGGGTGGACACTAATGCTGACTCAACAGATTTTATACACAGCATCGTTTTCGTTTTGTTTGCATTGTGCCTTTTTAATTTAAGACACTTATAAAAAGCTGTTTAGAAATGGGTCACATCTACAATAGGCATCTCCTCACAATTTTGAAGAGGAAGGTGTTAATCTGTAGAGGTAATTAGTTGTTATTGTGGTAATGGCAATGGTGTGTTTCATTTGTATGTCTGGCGTTAAAATGAGACGAACTGAGTAAATGTACAGGCATATTCCTACCAATCTGAATGACTCTTGAGGTAATTGCGCAGCATACACAGGCTGTTCTATGTTGATTAGTGTATTGTTTCCTAACCAGTATGCCATGAGTCACTTATGAAAGGGCTGTGTTAAGCCATAATGAAGAAAGTCCTACAGATGTGATTTACAATGCTTCATAACCGTAATTAATACAAGCCTTAATGATATTAAGTGTAGCAAAGCTCACCGCAAACACCCTTTGTATAATTCATGACCCCTGTGTCGTCATTCTTCTTCTTCTTTCTTAGTCAATGTTCCCTCCGGTGTCTATGATTCCTATGCTTGGAAAGTTGCTGTTGCCACAGAGATGGAGCAGAAAAACATCTCTCTTTGGAAGCAGCCGAGAAACAGATGAACGTTAAAGACCATCCACCCAACCCAGGCATCTTCTTATGTTTATAGCTCTTCATCGCTCTGTTTCACACCTTTCTCACCCTCCATTTTTTTCCAGCAGTGTGATGATAACAGTTATGTTCTTTGAGTTCTGCTTGTTTTCCACTTTATCTTTGAGATACAAGCAGCAACGTGTGCTTTGAGGGCATAAATACCCAAACAAATGTAGAATTTGTAAAAGATTTTGAGAAAATTGCCTGCTAATTCACAAGCTTGGAAAACCGCAGTGATGATCATGAACCAGTTTGTTAATCTACAGTTAATGCTAATCTAAGCCTGAACTCAAAGAAACGTTAAAAATGTGATCTTATCGTGCCAATGATGGCTGTAATATTTTTCTAAAAGTCCCCTTGAGCTCTGCCAGTGGTGGTGCCTGTGCTCTAAAAATGTCAGTCACGCTGAAGAGGTTAACCCCAGCCCTATGAGAGAGATGATGGAATATTACACAAATAGACGGACTGTATCTGATCCCAGCTCAGCATGTTGTAAGACCATCCCATTCCAATCTTGCCTCTCTCTGTCACCTCATTAAAAATACAAAGAGGGTAAAGAAGGGCCAGTCGTGAGCAATCTCCGTTAAAGCTGCCAGTGAATGCAGCAGCGTTAATGTCATTTAATGCTGTTTCATCTGAAAAGCCACATTAGAGTCAGATTTAGTAATCTGGGTTTGCCCATGCTCGTCTGTATGATGTCATTATGCTAAACTGACCTTTACAGCCAGATTAGGAGGAGTGGAGGGAATAGAGGGAGGTTTTGGAAAGGGAATTAACAAGAAATGAAAAATAGTGTATTTGGCATATGAATGATAAAGTATTCAGCAGCATTTTCCACCTAAGTGCCATTGACCACAAATCAGAGTATCCGGAATCAGAGAGTGACAAAATGCCTCTTTGTGCTTTGATCAGCTCATAACCATGTCTTTAAATTAATGTTTAGCTCTCTTTCAGGAATTCCTGGTGGCAAAGCTGGGTCTTTTCTTTACACCTCAATAAGCCTCAGCACAGAATCAAATACACTGGAGATCAAAATTAGAAAACAAATTACTAATACTTGATTTATTCCAAAATACTGTTATTTTTTATTACTTCTAAAGCCCATAGGTAATCCCTGGAACATTCGTGGCAACAAGAAACCTAAGAAGCTAAGCTAAGAAACCCACTACAGTTACCAAACTGTGGAGGAGACCGCAAGAAGAATGGACCAAGATCAAACCAGAGCAGTGTGAGAAACTAGTGATGTCCTGTGGGTGCAGATGTGCTGAAGTCATTCAAAGCAAGGGCCTCTGCACTTCCTATTCATTTTGAATCTTATAGCCCTAAAAACATTGTTTAAATCTTCTCTTCTGACACAGTGGTTATTGTTCTCTAATGTTGCTCACTGTCCTTTTCCAATTAAAGGTTTTTGTTGAAGTGCCTTGGTTATTTAAAAAAACGTGCTAGTGCAGCAGTGCTGCAGCAGATATTCTAAAAGGTCTTTAGATTATTTTGAGTCTTCCTGCAGGAGAATTCTTGATCTCTTTGGACAACATCTATGAATGTGAGCAGGATAGGCTGCTGCACACACTCGGGATTGCTGAGTTTGCTGCACCACGTCGTTTCAGTACAGTGTATCACCTCAGTCGCCAGAATAAAATGTTGCCCTTTTACATTTCTGAAAACCACAGAAACGTTGATATGAAACATATTTGGCACCCTTAAGCGCCCATCTGGGCTTCTAAATAACTCCAATGTAAAAACCAAATGTCAACTTTCAAGTCTGAGAAATGAAGTCAATGCAGAAGTGCCAAACACTGCAGTTCATCGAGTTGCCGCTTGAGGCTGGCTACGAAACAGAGCAAATCCCCATAGAGCCCCATGTCAACATGCCCAACTTTACCGCAATAATAAACATGTTTTGGCTCTTCAGAAGCACAGGGGTGACGTCACAGAGATTATATCCCTATTTTAAACAGTCTACGTGTCAATCCATTCACGTCAATATTATGCGCTCAGAGCAAGTGTTCTAAAAGTCAGTTGAGTCTAAAACTCCACTTAGCTGGGAGGTTGTGGTGGATGGTTGGGTAATACACACACTGGATTTTCAGCCAGGAGTCTGCAGTTCATGTCTTGTGTGAAAGTTACTTCAGTTATGTAACAAACATACTTATCTAACTTTTCCTTAACTTAACCATGTTGTTTATGTTTGAATTCATAATTTCAACCACATGTTTAAAACTTCACTTCTAGTGCATCAAAACCTGCTGCCCGGGGTTCTGATAAAGCATTGGTATGTGATGAGTAAGGATTGAGAATGTGTTTCAACGTATCTGTGGTTTGCAGAAAAGTACAATGCCAACATTTTATTCTGGCGACTGAGTCGATGCACTCTACTGAGACGACGGGGCGCAGCAAACTCAGCAACCTCACTTCCAAACTCGTTGAACAGAAAAACACTTCAAGAGATATAGTTTTCTTTGCCTTTTACCCTAAATCACGTCCGACAGACAAAAGAGGCGAGAGGGAAAGAGGATTAATAAACCCAGACTTAATCTTGAAGTTATGCTTATATGGATCATCTCGGCCATCTTCGTTATTCAGTAAATTTCTCTGAGATCTCTGCTGTTGGCTGCAATCACAGCTTCGCCCTTCTATCCATCACTCCCAATTCCAAACTGGGCTGTACACGTAGTGGCCACTTTACACTGGTTTAGCCTCACATAAGGGAATGAAAAGAGTTATTTGCACACACAATAAACACATAGAGGGCAAAAGGAGGCAGACATTGCGTGAAAATGTTTTACTGTTCAGCTTTGGTGGTGTTAAATTACTGGGTGGTGAACTTACTGCATGCCCTGTTGGCACGAGTGGGATTTTCCCTTTGCTTCTCTCCTCCTGGTGGCTTAGGACTTAGGAGTTTTTACTCTAATGGGGGTGTCTTTTGGGCAAAATGGGAAGAAATATTGTGTTCTAGCTGAGCTCTGACACACCGACACAGGCATCACTCAAACAGCCCTGATGTATTCGAGCTGAGGTAAAGTAAAGAGAGGGAATGGTTGCATATAGGCTATAGGAGCCAGAGGAACAGAATGTTGCATTCACTTACAGATGTGACTGAGAAAATAATCTCTTCAGTCATATAATAACTGTCAAAAACTTGGCACTGAAACTGGTGACTTGTTTTCAAGTATTTATTTCAGTTGTCTGATCAGATATAGATGCATGTCTACTAAAGAAGACATAAAAATGACACTTTCATACACCTGACACGTACCCAGGCACTTATTTACCTACAGGCACTAAATGCATCTCTTGTCAGGTCTAGTTCCTCCTCTGCTGACATGATAAACACTCACTGCACAGGGGGGCACATTCATCTTACACTTCCTTATCATGTCATTATCACAATGTCATGTCATTATCATAATTATTATCATGTTATGTTCTTCCAGGGAAAAGTAATTGATGGGTCAGCTAAACTCATCTCTAAGGAGAAGGCATACCCTTGTTAGTGATCCCTGAGAAACTGCGCAGTGAGCATGTTTTTGGCACGTGTGACCAAGGTGTGACTGTCAATGCTAAGCTGAGACCACCAGATGGTGGTGGGAGGGGAGCAACTTTGATTGCAGCGTAAAAATGTGAAATATACTCAGTGCTTCAGACAAGACGGCAAAACAGGGCAATTTCCCACGGACGGGGAAGAGACCGCTCCTGTGAAAACATACTGTAAAAGATCCAAGTACGTGTGTCTCCTTTTCCTTTGCCCTGTGGGACTCTGCGAAAATGAGTGCACGATTCCTTCACTGGTGGTAAATGGAGCGCTTCCGTCTTCCAGCAGAGCCACCATGCCCCTCTATAACGGCCAATCTCCTCTTAAATTGGGCCTGTCTAGCCTGAAGCTGGACCAAGATTCAGTAACTGTTTGTTTAGGATGTGCTTGCGTGCATCGATGTGTGTCTATTGGAATCACACATTTCTATGATAATGTATGCGATATATTTGGTCTAGAAAACCAAAGTAATAAAGATTCCCTTATCTTTGTTTATTATAAAGCAGGTCAAAGCACTATGTAAATACTATCAAAGTGTCAATACAGTTAAGCACAGAGAAATGCACACAGTCTGTATTCAGAAACTGTGACTTTAAAGGAGCCTTCAGGACTTCTGTACCGTTGTGATGTCACTATACCATATAAACTGTAGGTAGAAAATGCCACTACAGTGCCAATATGATCCATTTCCCCGTCGCAATGATGATGCTGGGACGGCAAGAGTGCAGATGCTAAATACCTGAAAATGCCGACCAATCAGAACGGATTGGGTTTTTCAGGAGGGGGACTTAAAGAAACAGGCGTGAAAATGGAGTGTTTCAGACAGAGGGTGAATAAAGGTATATTCAGACAGACAGTATGAGAAAAGTAATGTTTTTTTGAACATTAAAGCATGGAAACATGTTCTAGTAGAAACACAAAATACAAGTATGAACTTGAAAATTAGCATAATATGGGAGCTTTAAACAATGAAGACAGGCAGGTAAAAGATGTATCGGATTCTCAAGCACAACATGATCCCGTTTGAGTCACAGTTTATTTTGTCTTGCTAAGCCTAGATGTTCTCTGTCACTCTGTCTGCTGTGTCTAAACCAACAGTAAATGTGCTGTGAAAAAAACAGTTTCTCTTTCACCTCTTGTCACAGACATACTCTCTGAAGCCAACAGTAGTGTCTTAGCAAAGATCGGAGTGACAGAGACAACGACAGCAGAGGGAGTGACTGTCAAGGGGACAGGAGCACTCCCGTGCTCAGTGCTTGTGCACTATTCCATCATTAGCCAATGAAGCCCTCATAAAAATGAGTTATGTGCCACGAGAGGGGAGGTTCCATATGGCACAAGTGATCCAGAAAGGCAACGTGTCGCAAAAGACCCCCAGAGCCCAACAAGTCAGCTTTTACAGGGGCCTCCCTCCCCGTCATTAATTGATTTTAATAACAGGCTGCGAGGGGGCAGAATGCTCTCATTCATTGGGCTGATGGGGCTTTTCCCAGGTCCCTCAGCGAACACTGCAGCACTTAGAGCTGTTTGTTTGGATTGCCTCTAGTGTGTGTGACTCTCAGACCAGCTCGGTTACTCAGTCAGACACATACTCAATGTCCCAGCCATTCACTCGCTCGCTCGCTCAAACATTTGTTCATTTACCAGCTCAATAATTTCTTCACTCAATCACTGGCCTAGTCATTTATACACTCATTTATTCATTCCTCCTTGTGCACTCACCAAGGGCTATCATGCCTTATGGTTCATGGGAACATGATCAGTATCTTATAACAGGTCATGTAACCTGGGAGAGGAATACTTTCATCTAAAACCAAGAAGAAGTTTCTACATTACTTTAGACTGTCTCTTTCTGGGGAGGTTTTTTTTTATTTCTTTTTTTTTTACCATGCCTCCATTCACGTCTTTGTCTCAGTCACTCAACAGACCCAAAGTGAAAAATCCCTCGTTTTGCATATTTTTACTCTTTACTTTGATTGTTCAGCAGTCTGACTGAAGCAGGGGTGGGCGATGTATGCCAGATGATGGGGAGGGGATAGGGAGGAAGCTGGGCCTGTCATAACTGCATAATACACCCATTACTCCTGTGCAGCAGAATTGCCACTGATGGAAATGGGATTTTGGAAGATATATGAAATGTAATTATTATATACATATATGCATAGCCTTTTTTATTCTGAAAGGAGCTTATTTGATATTTTCAGGTGTGAATGGCTTGTGTGTGTGTAACTGCTTGTGTGCAGCTGTTTATCTCTGTATGTGCATTGAGTGACTGTTGCCTTACCCTGACAAGAGAGCATGCAGTATTTTAGGTTGTGTTTTGTTTTGCAAAGTGTTGTTCCACCCTGCAGCCTCTGCATCTCTGCAGCATCCCTCCTCTGAGGCTGACCCTGTGCTGAACATCTCTCTGAAGGCCAACGTCTGACACTCCTAACAGGCAAAGGGGGTCATGCTGACTCATTCCAGCAGTGAAGCTGTCTGAAGAGTTATCAGCCACTGGAATACCAATTTTTCAAGCTCCCTCAACCAAATAACCCACACAGAGGAACTAAATTCCACTGCAGTGAAATATACTTTAAGGTTGCAAACAGACACCATGCAGTGCGTTTGCCATAATGTCTTATATACTGACTTTTTGTATCATTATAATAAGTGTGCAGCTGAAGCATGCATCACGGTAGGGGGAACATGAGGCAGTATGTATGGTTTTCAGTGTGGTGTACCTTAGGCGAGGGGCCTATGCAGGAGGTTTTCTTTGGAAAGCACCTGGGTGTGAAAATAGGGCCTCCCAGTCTGGCCTGAGAGGCTGTGTAAACAGAGGTTCCAGTCGGGCCGGGTTGCACTGGACTGGACCTCTCCAAACAGAAACCATGAGTCAGTCTTAGGAACCCATCCATGTTCCTCCTTCAGGAATAATCATCCAAATGCAGCCTGGAAAATGTAGGCGCTATAGGGTTGATGTGTGAGGCTGTAATAGAACATGTACTAGACTTTTTGTAGAAGTAGAAATTTAGGATAGTGTGCTGATGTTAGACCTAATTTCATCATCTCATTTTCCTTTACAATAAAACAGTCCACTAAACCACCAAGCAAATAAAGTCTCAAAAAGTACTTCACAGTATGTGACTTCATGCATGATAACCATCATACAAATTCAGTCAGCTGCACAAAAAGACTGAACTTTTTCTAAACATAAGGAGAAAACCTACATGAGACACTGGAGTCTTTGCAGCTATCTTCATGTCAGTGTCTGGTTGAGTGGAAGACTTTATTAAGGCATTCGGGCGTCTGAGCTCTGCAGAGAGGGAGACTTTCCCCTCATCTCCGGTCTGGGTGAGTGGAGAGGCAGGGGCCTCACACTCCACTAAGGAATATTTATCTTTCCAGCTGGTTAGATGGATTAAATGACCATCCCACAGAGAAGGGAGGGAAAGAAGGAGAAAAAGAGAGGTGAGGGGATGGAGAAAGTTTTGTAGAGGAAATGTGCCACAGTGGAAGACAGCAGAAAGAGGGTGAGGGGTGGAAAGATGCTTCCCATCTTCCACTTAGGAAAAAAATAAAACAATCAGAATGACTTAGCAAGTCACATTTACCCCCAGTTGTGCCAAATATGATTGTGACTTTGTCTTCTTTCAGTGATGGAGGTGGTGGTTTTCTCTGTGTGTGTCTGTGTGTGTGTGTGTGTGTGTGTGTGTGTGTGTGTGTGTGTGTGTGTGTGTGTGTGTGTGTGTGTGTGTGTGTGTGTGTGTGTGTGTGTGTGTGTGTGTGTGTGTGTGTGTTTGTGTGTGTGTGTGTGTGTGTGTGTGTGTGTGTGTGTGTATGTGTTTGGGGGGGAGGGGGGGTTGCAAGCCATGCAAAACCACACGCACACATGCAATTACAAATGCACATGCACGAATACATACAAACACACAAAGCTAATTAGCTTCCTGACATATTCACAGAAATTCATTTTGAGGATAGAACGCATATGTTCATGCAAATGTGATGAGAACCCATTAAATGCTCAAATATCTGAGGCAAATAGAAAATATTTCTCAATCACACCCCTTTGTCAATTTGATCGGACTTTACATAATTCTATATTTCACACTATCAGAGCTGCCCCTGCTAGCCCTTCTTGGTTAAATTAGCTCAAAGTCAAGTTTATTAAAGGCCCCATATTATACTATTTTCCAGTGTTCATACTATTACATACTATTTTAGGGTTTCTACTTGAACATGTGAAAAAACTTTAATGTTCAAAAAACACATTTTCTCATATTGTCTGTTTGACTATACCTGTATTCATCCGCTTCGTTTTAGTGTCTCTTTAAGCCCCTCTCCTGAAAAAGCCAAGTCTGGTCTGATTGGTCAGTGTCTTCCGCTACTGTGCTCCTTCCATCTCTACACTGTTAATGCAGCCGGGGAATGGCAGTAACAGCACTGTAGCGGCACGTTCTACTAATATATAGTCTAGTTGTAACAACACAAGAGTACAGAAGTCCTGACGGTTTGTTTACAGTCACAGTTTCTGAATACGGCCTGTGGGCTTTTCTGTTGATTAAGGGTTTTGATGATTTATAGCACACCTTCACACACACACACACACACACACACACACATATATATATATATATATAACGATGAATAAATAACTGGACAAATAAAAAAATCTAAATTTTGCCCAAACAATTAATCAACATATCAGAAGCCTACTTTTATGTAAGAAGAGACAAAAGTTTTTTATTTTTCCTTTCATTTAGTCACTATTCCATTTAGTGGACTGGGCATTACATATAATCATCCCACTGACATGAGCACATAAACCGCAAATAAAGGAATGTAATAACATCAAAGAGCTGCCCTGTGAAATGTGATGCCGGGGTATTCTGACAGAAATGTTGAATGGGTGGCAGCTATGTGTGTGTGATTGTGGTTATGCAAAGTGCAATCTAAGTGGGGAGCTGAAGTCATGGAAATTTCCCTCTATAAAAGTGAAGCATGACAATGGATTTGGAGCATCAAGGCCTGCAGGATTATGGGGATCACATAAATCCCCCCGTGCCATAATTTTAGCAAACCACATCAAGCTCCATGTTAAGGGTTAATAATCCAGTTCCCCACCTCTTCCTGCTCCCCTTGCACCCAACCTCAAATCCCTAACATTAACATGTGTATCCAGATTTACTGTGCAGAATATAAAGACATTCGCACACACATACTGTACACAAACACACACATAAACAAACTTGCGCTGGTATTCCTTACACATGCACTGACCACAAATTTGGCCCGCACACACACACACACACACACACACACACACACACACACACACACACACACACACACACACACACACACACACATACACACACCTATGCAAACATACTATCACACACAGTCTGACATACCCACACAGAGACGGACTGTGTTCTCAGGTCTGTCATGTCTCTGTGCATCTGACATCATGGCGACGTTATAACTGTTGGCAGGGTGTCATGGCGCAACCCCCACCTTTAACCACCAACCACCTTAAACTCCCCCCTCCCCACATCCTCACCCTGCTCCCACTTCCAACACTGCATCATGTGGCGCTATGAGGTGTTAGAGCGGGGGATCTTGTCGGAGGAGCCTGAAAATCGATCGATGCGCTACAACAAGCTCGGCTTCTCTCCACCTCTTTTTTCCCCCACCAACACTTCAGTTAACTGTGCCTGTGTGTACTGTACATGCATGTGTGTCTGTGTGTTTGACTCTCTCTCTATCTCTCAGTCTGTGTCCACTTTAACATCTGTACTAGCAGTAATCAACAGTTTACACACACACACACACACACACACACACACACACACACACACACACACACACACACACACACACAAACACACACACACACACTGTCCTCTAGCTGTTTGGAGAGAGAAGCGTGCCATGAGGAGAGCTCCAGCTCCTTTCCTCTATTAGCCTGCTGTCGGAGGGAAGGCAGGGATAATATATAAGCCAACAGGATTAGGAGGCAACAAAGCATCAGGCTGAAGAAATCCCTCCCAGCCTTGGGGTCCGATCGAGGCCTTTCGCTGCTCTTTGGCTGTGTCGAGGCTAACCAAGCCTAGCCAATCAGTGCTCTATTCATGCTATGTGTCTGTAGCTGTCATCCATTCCAGCACTCCTCCAGCACACTACTACCACAATCATCACTTATATTTGCCCCTCCTGCTCCAATAATCACCGAAGACTGTACATCCTGTAAATAAGAGGTCAAATCCAGTATAGGCAGCCTTATTTTCTGTTTGACAGTCATGATAATAGCTTTGTGTTGCACCTGTGGGAATCACTTCCATCTGACAGTCTAACCTGCTTTAACCACGTACAGTGTATCTTGTCCGGCATTTGCATTTCAAAGGTGTAAGCCCCGACATCATGAGCTTGATGGCTGTCTTACAGCAGCACGGCTCCCTCTATAAGGTGTTGAGCTAGAAGTAAATCCGTGTGATTAATCAGGTCTGAAGCTAAAACATAATAATAACCCCCTTTATATTAATGCGCAGCTCATGGCTTGAACAGCTCTGTGGAAAGGCCATTAGTCACCAGCTCCCTGCAAAGCCACAATTAAGCAGTCACATATTACTCTCTCTCTCTCTCTCTCTCTCTCTGTTTCCAACTTTAATCACAGTGCTGTCTCCTTCGTTATGTATTCTGTTCCTGGGTGATCGTGTCTTTAGGCACTGACTCGGACAAGGAAATCATTTTATTTTCCTATTTGTTAAGCCGTGTATTAGCTGAGGTATTCCTGTGCTGAGAGAGAGAGAGAGAGAGAGAGAGAGAGAGAGAGAGAGAGAGAGAGAGAGAGAGAGAGAGACTTAAGATGGAATATTCCCTTTCTAAACAGTGAGTTAATACAACACTTCCAAGTTCTACACGATCTACAATAGAGGGCCTTTTCTGAATAGCTTGAAAATACACCATTACAGATATAGATATAATTTTAGGACATTTTAAAAGTACATTTTGCACATCATCACCCTCTGTTCTTTCAACTGAGAAAGTGGGTGTATGAAAAGGGGCAACTGACAGATTTTATAATCGTTATAGAAATCTCATTTGAATTCAAGAGCTTACTGATTTTTTTTTTTTCTTGTGAGGGACACTTTAAAAAGCTGTCACCAACCACAGGCATTTCCCCTCCTCCTTCCCCTCCCCTCGCTCCCCTCTCTTCCTAGTTCTCCTTTTTTTGTGATATCCTCTAATTTTGCCCATGCCTAGACAAATTTGTCGCGGCGCGTGGGCCCGTTTGATTTCATTAAACAGAATATTTAAGCATAAAAATTGTTTAATCGTCTCATGTCATTAGGAGATGGATTTCATTTTGCATACATTTGCATACTTCCCCCTCAAATTAAACCAGGCAAATATGCAAATGCGGAGGCCCAGGTTATGGCGGAGGTGTTTATTGTCATCACTTCAGGCAGTTCCACACTGCAGCGCCTCCGCAGAACAGGGGTGACAGCAACATCTGGATGTCTGGGGGCTGGGAGGGAGGAAAGGGTGGAGGCAGGAGGTGTAGGTGTGGGGATGAAGGTGTGTGATGGGCTGCTGTTCAGTTTTGGCGTTTTTTAACACCAGAGTGCACTGTTCCAACTACTGCAGCATCTAGAGCACCAAAACACTGAATATCAGTAATCACAACATACTTACTGCTTTAATTACCAACTTCATCCCCTGTGCTTTGGACGACGCCACGCTAAAATGAATGGTGAGCCAATGAAGACATAAAACACAGCACTGTTCTTTCAACTGTAGCCTCTGCATGTGTTTTTATCAGCTGTTCTGCTGCTATTGTCCACATGGCTAAGCACTGCTACTAATGAGGCAGTAATTAGCAACAGCGTAACGTTTCTTCACCCGTGCTTAAGTCCTCACTCATTTTTCCCCCCCTGCTCTGTAATTTTTTCATGCTGCAATTTCAGGCATCACAGCAGAATTTGTTCCAGCACAATAAAAGGCTGAACTGCGGCGATGAATAGGGCAGCACATTAGCACAAGTGATTGCAACTATTGCAAAATGGAAATGGTCTGGATCTAACCTCATTTTATTTCCAATCAGAAGAATGCAATGTGGACGATCCAGATGAGGTTCCACTGTCAGGTTTATAATTAGGTAAACACTCACCCCCCCCCCCCCCCCCATCTATCATTTTATAATCTATTCTCACTACTCATCACCTCGGTGTTGTTACATATCAACTGCTCAAACTAAAGCAGCATTTGTATTCAATGTTTAATGCGTGTAAATAAATATACAGTGCAGCTGAAGAGAGTTTATCATAAAAATTAATTCCTAAACATGCAAGAGAATCCATGAGCAGGCGCAATCAGTGTGTTTATATAAGTGGTTATTACCCATTATGATGCTCAGCCAGTAAAATTAATGGACAACAGGATCGCAACCTGTTTGCAAGCCCCACCACAAGAAATAGGGAGAGAGAAAAAAGGGAAAGGTAGTGTCTCCAAATAGAAATAGACTAAACATACCTCAGCAGGACCTGCCTCTATACCTCGGCGGTCTGTAAAGTAAAGCTGTAGAGACCAGAGGGTAGGGGAAACAGCCAGTCCTGGCAGCATGTTACTGTACATGTCTGTTTCAATCAAAGAAACTTGACGACGAAGGATCCTGACAAACCATTACCTTCATATGTTGCTTTCCCTTGCTGTAACAGGTTAGCCCACTGCAGACAGCTGGAGCCCAACAAGAGGTCCAGGTGACTTGTAGTGACTTTGCAGAGTGGCAGAGGCCTGATGACACTCAGCCCCAGTAGAAGGGACCTAGGTAATAAATCATGGGCAGTGGCAGTCAGATAAACGGGCTCTGAAGGTGATTGGGAAGAGAAACTATTGTGACGAGTGTGTGATGGTGAGGAGGCACCGACGACCTGTGTGAATAAGGGTCACCACTCGGCAGAGGCAGACCCAAATGGCCCTCTGCGTCTTAATTTATCCTGAAAAGCCATTACAGCCACTCGGCTTGCTTCTTCCTGACCCTCTCTTCCTCTGTCCATCTCCTCTCGCTCGCAGAGGGCCAGTCATTCTTCAGGACCTCGATGGCCCTTAAGCACAAACTCTGAAATGAGCTCTCCTATCTGGAGGCAAACAGACCGAGGAGGAGGTGTCTCACAGAGTGGTGGCCCCTCTGCTGGTCAATCAGGTACTTCTAGACTAATGCACAGTTTTCAAAGATAGTATTTCTACTGGTTTCAAGAGTTGCTTGCATTGGCGAGAGAAGGGAAGGATTATACTGTATATATTTTATATTTATGTTTCTCATAAATATGAAATATTGATATACATGTACAAGAGGTCTAACATATTGCTTGCTGCCAAAAATAGCCAGCACAATATGGTGTTTGCATGTGAATTGTGGTGCTGGAATGTAGTGCATGTGTGCATTTACTGAAGTACAAATTTGAAGTATTTTTGTTGTCAGAGGGAAATATCCTACTTTTACTCTTCCATACCTTCTTGAAAGCTTTTGTTACTATGTTAAAAATTAATAATTTATACATATTACACGATGAGCTCATTAAATATGATACACTGTTATTAATTAAACTACCCAAAAGTATAGCTGTAGCTCTACCTACTTACAAGAGAAATATAATAATTGCACATGAATGCATCAGAAACAATCATTGATTAAATATACAGGGCACTCACAGGGACGATGTTTTATGAATTCTGAAGACTTTTACAGATACTTTATATAAAGTGCCTCTACTAATACATCCATACATATAGTGACCTTTTCAAGGCTTAGGTGTAATTGTTAGGTTTTTTTTCACTGTGGTATTGCCATTACTCAGTCTTTCCATGGCAAATATTTAATGTTCTGAATGTCAAGTACAGCCCCTTTAAGTAGAGAAACTAAATACTTCTGTGACTGAGTTGTCAGAATAAACTATTCACTTTGTGTGTTTATGTGTTTTTACTATAACAAGCAATACAACATTATACATCATCCTCCATCTCCATTGCATTAGGCTACCTTCACTAAACCTAAATGCCATGGTTCTATCTTAACTGTCAGACAAAACAATCATTTACTTGAGACGCAATAACAAGTTGTGCATTGAAGCGCATATTAACTTTTTCCTTGATGAATGCTTAAATACATGGGCCTATCACTACGCTGCTCTGTTTTGTTCATTAAAGAAGAAACAAACAACAATGCTAGCCTCTAAAATTCATGTTAATTTGAAAGGAAGGTTTGCAGAGTGTTAGCCTTCAGCTGGTTGAAACAATAATGTGAAAATGATGTATGACTTGAATTTCATTTGTTTAAATTTCGTTATTTTTTGTTTCTGATCAAGATGTCTATCATAGTCAGTGATACTGAATCCTCCACCAGATTCAGGTTGTTCATTTGCCTTTCCGATTTAAATACGATTTTTTCACATGAAGTTATTTCTATTGTTTTTAATTGCCAGTTTAAGAAATCTTCATTTAAATATATAGTTTCATTGAAAAGACAATTCTGCAAATACAATTAAATCCTTGTCTTTAAGAGGGATGTTTCATTTTGCTTTTTGCAAATGCTGTCTGCCTCAATTTAGAGTAGTTAAATAAAGTCCCTAAATAAACTTCTAGCTGTTAAATAATTGGTTTGACCAAAAAAAAGTAAGACTGGCAGCGTAGGAATTATAAGGCAACCTTTATGAGTCACAGCATTCATCAGAGCCAGCACAAACACTGGTGTTGGACTAAGTGTGCTGTTGTGCTACTTGGCAGAGTTAATAACCACTCATTCAAAGAGGGAAAACAGTCATCCCTCTTGATCACTAAAAAGCTATTCAAAACTACTAAATATCTCTTAAACTTCACTTCACCTGTAAATCAGTGCTGCCACTTACTTTCAGTACAAAAGATCACAAGAATCTCAAACCACCTGGTATAAAATGTACTGGGAGGTGGTAAAAAAAAGGAAAGCTGATTTCAAGTATCATAAGTTTTGTGTAAAACACTGTTTGCTTTAAACACCTTTTGTGTTGCCATATGATAATCCACAGTCATATCGCTGTATAATCTGCTCCGTGCTGACGAAAGCAGGAGAAAACTGCTGCTTTCACAGCACAAATGGTGAAACAGGTCACCAACGAGCCCGGAGCAGAAGCAGCGTTTATAAAGCAGTTCACCCTGCAAACACCCAAAGGTGACCACCCCAAAACATTTCTAAAAAAACACACACAACTAATGTGGTATATGTTTGATTGTAAAAACCAGACCATGATAAAAGCAAAAAAAAAAAGGGATATACTGTTTTACCGCTTGCATGGATTATTTCAGTGGGAAGTCCAGTCCAGATTACAGAGATAGCAACTCAGCCTGTCACCGATATGGGGACTAAAGCTTGTGCACAGCGGCACTGTGAAGAGGAGGAGCCGCATTGTTTGCAGTGGCTCATCTAACCAGCACCCTGGCGACTCTCTCCCCTGAGTGATGCCTGTCAGTGACACTCTATCACCTGCCTACATGCCACCAACACCCCCTCTGCTTCACCCCTCTTTGTGTGTTTCCTCTCTTCACACTATGTACTATCTTGCCTCCTCTTCTCTCTTAGGATAGTTTCTCTCCTTTTCTGCTCTCTCTCTCTCTCTCTCTCTCTCTCTCTCTCTCTCTCTCTCTCTCTCTCTACGACTTTTCTGCCCTTTTACTCTTTTTCTCTCGGTGTCAACACTCCTTCTCCCTCCTCCTGTCTTTCTATTCCAACTGGCTCTCTTTAAAACTCTCCTCCTCCTCCCATATCCTCCTCTCCCCACCTTACTCCTTATCCTAGCTTTTCCTTCCTATTCCCCGTCTCATGATTAGATAGCATTGGTGTTTGTGCACTGGCTCCCAGTGGACAATCACGCTGTGAGGGTGGACGAGGGGGGGACACGAGGGTTCCATTTTCTATTAGAACAAAACATGCCTGTGGGGCCAGCCGACATCAACTGGAAATGCAATCTGGGCCTTTGAGCTGACACCCAGGGTGGGGTAGAGGTGTAGTGCGGGGAGAACGGGGGCTGCTGTTGTGTGGTGGGACACCAGAGTGAATGTTATCGTTCTCAGGAGATCCCAGGCTGCTTCCCTGGGCCCTCTCCCTCCTTCAAACTTGGACACCTTTGGGGAGAAAACAATCCCAGTGGCCTGCAATGAGGAGGGCTAATTCTGAGCACGGCACCCTCTAGCCTTCACTATAGCCAAAAGCAATGTTAGCAATGTTCAAGTGTTTATTGATCAAGAACCGCTGTTCCTTTGAAAAAAAATTCTCAATTTATATGACCGTGTTATCAGATACTGGTGTCATCCACAGCGCAGAAGATAAGTAAGTGGAAATGTGCAGAAGGAGGAGAGAGAAGGACGGATGAAGGGAACATATAGGTGGTTGGTCTCGGCAGGGCTGGTGTGAATGCAGATTGGGAGTTCCTGGACATGCATAATTCACCACAGGGGAGATAGGAGAGGAGGTGGATAGAAAGGGAGTAGAAGGGTGGGTGAGAGAGAGAGAGAGAAAGAGAAAAAAAGAGAGAGAGAGAGAGAGAGAGAGAGAGAGAGAGAGAGAGAGGGAAGGAAAGGGGGAGGAAGGAGAAGGAGGAAAATGAGCAGTGCGTCTCAGCCAGCGTCAGCGTCTACAGTGAGGAGGTAATTAGGGAGCTGTCACTTGTTCCTGTCAGGCACCACTCCCGCTGAAACATCGAGCGTGCGTGCGTGCATGTGTGTGTGCGTGTGTGTGTGTGTGTGTGTGTGTGTGTGTGTGTGTGTGTGTGTGTGTGTGTGTGTGTGTGTGTGTGTGTGTGTGTGTGTGGGCGTGCGTGCGTGCGTGCGTGCGTGCGTGTGTGTGTGTGTGTGTGTGTGCATTAGGTTGTTCTTGTGGGGGAGGGCTGAGCTTGTATATAACTGTGTGTGTGCGTGTGTATGTTTGTGAATGCATGCGGGGCTGCGTGTGTATATAAATTGTGTGGAAGAAAATGGGGAGGGTGCAGTGCGAGGTTGAATTCAAATGAGACAGAAACACTAGAAGAAAAACAGAATAAAGTAACAGACTCACTGCGAAGGAATTGTAATAATGGTGGATAAATATGACTCAGAAGTACACAGCTCAAAGTATTAGAGGAGAGGAGATGGGAAGAAGAAAACTATCACTCCGGGTATTTGGACGGGGAAGAGGATGGAGAAAGATGCAGACGAATACAATTTGATAAATGATATTCGCAGCAACAACTGCAACTCAACTCTCTGTCTCACACACACACAAACACACACACACACACACACACACACACACACACGCATGTGCCAAGGATAAAAAAGTGATTTGTTGTGGTGAACGTATTCATATGCATGCATTATTGACACAAGACTATACACTCAGCAGCCAGTGTGTCTACTGTCACTCCTCTGCATGCTGATTGTGATCTCAAGTCAAAATAACAATACACTAATGTTTAAACAGCCTAGTTGTCATATCAGTATTGGCAGTGAGAATATATTTGACAGATTAAGGTGGAAAGACAGAATATGCAGCAGTGGGTACATAAATACAGATGTATGTGAGACACCCACACACACACACACACGTACACACACACACACACACACAACACGTGCGCATACAGTTAGGGAATGTGATGCATGGGTATTTAAAGTTGTGAATGCCTTTATAATCTACAGCCCCTCGGGAGACAGTAGCTCACCATATGAGTGAATCAGTGTGGGCCTGTCTGTAGAGTTTTCACTGTGACACAGGCACTCATACCACTCACTGGGTGTTCCAATTAAAACCCACCCCTGCCAGGAGAGCAACAGCTCTCCAACAATACTCAGCTCTCCCACACGCACACGTACATGTGCACCAAGCATGTGAACACATACACACATACTGCTGACAGACCACAAACACAGTCAGGCTGACGATGATGGATGGTGTGCATAACCTGGCTGGTGATATAGACTTTGGCTAAACAGCTCAGGCCTTCACCAGGGGTTTGTCCTCAGGCAGGTGGTGCGCTTCTTCCACACAGGTGGTTTACCAGAGATGTGGAGGATAATTATCTCACGAGGAAATTTCCACGGTACAAGGCCCATTTACAGACTTGGAATAAACAGTGGACAATCATTTGTTGCAGCTACATTAAACTGTCAAAGTTTAGCACAACTGTTTTGTACTCGTTGCTGTTTTCTTTATGCTGATAAATACTACTGATTATTACATGAGGTTACTAATTGGCAAGTTCAGAAAAAAAGCTGATGAGACAAAACAAAAACATGAATGCAAGCTCTTTCCATAGGGCTTGTGGCGATTAGCTCAATAATCAAGATAACAATTTGTAAGAGCTTCTATGCTATGTTTTCTGACTCGCCAATTCAGTGTAAACAAGGCATATTGTGCAGCAATGTCACAGAGTGAGATGAGCCATTTTCCCTGGGCTGGCCCATAAAAGACTCATTAGGGCACTTCAGACGTATTTGCACTGCAAGGGGCTGCCATTAAACACATCACAAGGCCTAATAAATGCATTATTTAAAGCTGTGCTCCAATTACTAATTGATTAGAGTCGAGCGCCTCATCAATAACGCAGAAGCGGCCCCTTCAAATCAAAATACACATGATTTATACATGAAAGGCTTTAAAAGGGATAAGTTCTCTGCTAATCAGTCATAAATGTTTTAAACACCCAAATTTTAACTCATGATTTAAAAAAAATAAAAAAGAGGGCCTGTCAGCGTGTGTGTGTGTGTGTGTGTGTGTGTGTGTGTGTGTGTGTGTGTGTGTGTGTGTCTGTCTGTCTGTCTGTCTGTCTGTCTGTCTGTCTGCCTATCTGTCTGTGTGTGTGTGTGTGTGTGTGTGTGTGTGTGTGTGTGTGTGTGTGTGTGTGTGTGTGTGTGTGTGTGTGTGTGTGTGTGTGTGTGTGTGTGTGTGTGTGTGTGTGTGTCTGTATGTGTATGTGTGTACGGGTGAGCAGTTTGGAGTTTAAAATGTGCGCTACAGACAGAAAAACACACATCTGTACCACTGGGAATGGATATTAATGAGGCAGAAACATAGCATGAAGTAAGCCTTCAGTCGAACATGACAAGTTTATAGGAGGCACATTTTATATCACAAATAAGTGAAATGCCTATAATTTACTTTCCAACTATAGTAAAACAACTGTCCCTATAGGCAGAGCACTCTTTGAATGCAAAGGGTCCATTAACACACACTGAATACAATATAATTATAATATTAATTACACAATTATATAACTAAAATGTATGCTTAAATGTGTCACGTACAGTTGAATTGAATAATTGAATAATTAATGACTAATAACTAATTGACAATTAAATATGAAGCATGTGGTAATGTGACAAACCATCACTGACTGACAATAAACTGCTATAAATAAATGTTATGCATAGAAATGTGCATATATTTGATGATGATATTTGATTTTGTTCTTCCATATTTTGTTGAACATCACAGTATCTACAGTGATTATCACAGCGCTATTGGAGGTCTCACCACAAGGAAAGGCTGGTCATCCTCTCAAAGTATAAACCATGATATGAACTACCAAAGCAATCTATACTAAAGCAGCATAAATGATGCAACTACCTTTTTTTTCTGTACTTCACCTTCCAAAGAGATATCGCAGTGTACTTTTACAGACATTTGAGCCTCTGTGTGTATATTGCTCGTTCCACGGGTGATCATAGTGTGGTAGCGGGCCTGGAGCAAAGCAAAAGAGTGTGAGGAATAGCGTAATGAAAAACAAAGAAATAATCAAAGGCCCAAGCCCCAGTTGAGCAGGAGGCCCCGAGGAGAGCCCAGAAAAAACAGAGAAATCTTCACCACTGATATCAAACAGAACAGATGGTAAAGAATGGTTAACATGATTATGTCATCTGTGTAATTCTTGCATGAACCCTGCAACTGGATGCTCAACACTCATCATCATTTATAGTATTGATTTAAAATGTTACGATACCTCAGCTAGTTAAATGATGCAGTAAAACAAAGTAAAGTCAAATTTATTTGTAAAACACAATGTGTCAATGGCCTCAACGGCTTGACCCGGCTCAAGCTCTCTAAGACAAGGACATAAGACCAAAAAGACCTGGCAATGTATACAGACCAAATAAAAGGCTTTATAGGTAGATTTGACAAATAGTTTATTATGACACATATTTACGATTGTTGTTAGGTAGTCAAATTTAAGGTATCATGCCAAGCTGACAGACGTAAGTCTGTAACAAAGTAAATGTCCATGACTCCTTTTAAGCCCATCCATCAGTGCATTCACATACTGTTTAAAAACCCGATTATATTTGGGTTAAGGGCATACCCCGTTTTTTTAAACACAATGTAAAATCGGAATTCGGAAAAAAGAAGTCCTTTAGTTCCCCGATTATAGCGCATGTAGACAGCATTCTCGGATTATTATCGGGTTTCTTGTCTGCGCATGCTCCCCACTCCGCAGCAGTGACTTTTGACCCGGAAATAAAATAAACCAGGAAGCAACAGCAACAAAAACAACTTGAATAAAACAACAATAAGAGAGTGTTACCTTTAAGCCGAGGGAGGACTTGACAACGGCAGAAACTACCAAGAAGACCCGTTTGGTCGTAATTTTGTCCTAATGTCAGCCATTTGTGATTTTGACAAAGGTGAACTAGAAAAAAAGCTGTATTCAGTCCAGCTGTATGTTGGTGGAGAGCCCCCGATTGTACAGGAGGTCGAGTTACTCCATCTTTTTCCCATTCAATCCCTGCTTATGTATACAAGGGGAACTTCAATAATACCTTCATTCCCTAAACCAGGGAAAGACCATTTTCGGGTTACTCATGTGCATGTAAGCGCACTGCCTGATCTTTTCCTAACCCAAACCAAGTGGTTTTGTTGCCTAACCTCAACTAAGTTCAATTCTACAACTTTAAACAGAAACTGTGACCATTTCACAACGTTAAGCAGAACGGTCATATATGTCGTTCTGGAAGTCATTGCCAAAAACCTAGTCTGTCATTTAGGTATGAGGACGTGTTGGTTCTATATCTTTCTCTTTCTATTTAAAAACCCTCATGACGCTGGTGTTCTGCATCAGCTAATGGGGATCCTAATAAAATCCATCAATGAAATCCATCCATCCATCCATCTTCAACCACTTGTCCCTAACAGGATTCAGGGGGGGGGGGGGGCACTCAGCTGACATCTGGCGTGAGGCGGGGACAGGACGCCAGTCTATCGCAGGGCACATAGGGACAAATAGAGACAGACAACATTCACACTCACACCGACTGGCAATTTAGAGTCATCAATTAACCTGACACATGCATGTCTTTGGACTGTAGGAGGAAGCTGGAGAACCTGGGGAAAACCCGGAGAGAACCCACACCGACACGGGGAGAACATGCAAACTTCGAACCAGGAACCCTCTTGATGTGAGGCGACAGTGCTTACCACCAGACAACTGTGCCGCCCCCTAATAAAACCCTAAATTATTTAAAGATCAAAACCAACGATGACTTGACCCTACTTTCCTGATATAGTTTCCTTTTCTGGGCCATAGACCTTCATTGTTCCCCGAACATTATGAAAAATAAATAAATGAGCCACATCCTTGTATTGGGGGAGACTACAATGAAGATGAGCACTGCAGTGCACTCTGAGTCAATCCCTGTGAGTCATCTTTACTGGATGTAAATACTCACTAGTGAAATAAGTCCATCGTCCACAACAAATGCCATATTGTGTTTGAGTAACCTTTGTTAAAAACAAAGAACAATGAAAGTTTATATTCAGACAGGCTAATGCATTGTTGGTTTTGGTTTCTTTATGGGGTTTGTTGACAGGAGGAAAACAAAAAAAATATCCTTAAATATGTTTTCCGTTGGGTCAAAGCTATAGGTTGTACAACTTTGGAAAATAAATGTTGCTTTGCAATTTTTGTTTGGAAAACTAAAAAGTGAAGACATCAAAGGTTGCTTTTGTTTAGTGTAAAATGCATAAAAAGCTACCTCAGAGTAGAAAACAAATACTGACATTTATTAAGTTAAATATGACAGGGAAGGAATCTTCGGAGTCTGAGTTTGATTATCCGCATGGATTTCACTGTGTACCTTTTAGTCATACCAATGCAGACTGTAACACACCAGCCACCAGCTATCTGCTGCTTAACAAAGCATCCCAATGAAATAAGCTATGGCAGTTCATCCTGTTCACTGAGTTGACAGGGTGGAAGGAGGAAGAGGAAGAGAGGGAGGAGAAGAGGAAGAAGAAGACACAAGGGGTTCACAGCGCTTCAACCTTTGGGGGCCAACACTATGTAGTTTAGTGGTCAGAGCGTTCACATGTGAATGTTTTTTCTATCAACCAGCCTGAATACATAAGACCAGTCAAATCTACCTCACCCTCTGAACAAGCTCTACATCAAGCTGCACCTGTCAGTCTTGAGCGCATTCAGACCGAGACAAGTAAGACAGCTAAGTTCCTCAGGGTAGGTGTCATCACTGATCAAATAAACCGCTTATGAGCACAGGCACTTGCTTTGCTGAATCATAAGGAAACTATCTACTGTTGGAGCCCATGAGAAGGGTAGCTTAGCTTTTATTCCATTTAGTGAATTGCTATGAGCTAGCTAATGAGGCTGAACACCACTTATTGTGTTTACTGTCAGGCTGATAACTGTACAGCGAGCAGCAGCATCCACACTGATGATAATGGCACTGCTGTAATATCTGCCACTGAAGCAATCAAGACAGTAATGAAGATATTGCAATTAATGGTCAGGATGTAGAAGAAGACAGTGATCGTGTTGATTATGGTGATGGTGTTGAGGAAGAAGAGGAGATGAAGGTAAGTGAATGTATGTGCTCTGGAGATTCGCAGCCAGTTGTCTAGCTGAGCGCGTCGTGCCACGGGGGGTTGTCACTTTCCGATGAAGAGACAGGTCCATGCCTGAGATGGAATCTCCCAGCAGCCACTGCGTCGCCCTATGGAAGCTCATGCTAATCGCTGGTGCTGGTGGTGCCCACCCCCCCTCCCCACTGTCAGCTCACTGAGCTGGCTCCACATCACAAGGGAGCTCCACACAAACACACACAAACACACACACACACACAAACACACACACACACACACACACACACACACACTACCATACACTCCTACAGTTAGCACAGCGCAGGGACACACAAGAGGAATGGGTGGAGGATGATCCTGTGGAGTTAGGATGCACACACTCACAAGCCTACATGATGCTGTGTGTGTGTGTGTGTGTGTGTGTGTGTGTGTGTGTGTGTGTGTGTGTGTGTGTGTGTGTGTGTGTGTGTGTGTGTGTGCGTGTGTGCGTGTGTGTGCGTGTGTGTGCGTGTGAGCGTGCGCATTTCATGATGACACTTATGTGTGATAGTGCTTTAAATATAGGCATATCGTTTATCTTCTAATGAGTACAGGGAGATGAGCCTGTTGAATATGGTAATTTGCTGCCGTATTAGCCTTCAGAGGATAGCTTAGAAAGTGTGAACGTGTGTGTGTGTGTGTGTGTGTGTGTGTGTGTGTGTGTGTGTGTACTGTGTACATCCGATTTTCTCCAGGGTTGTAGCTCTGTGAGTTTTGATGCTTGGGCTGCAACCCTTGCCTTCCCACAGTCCGGGAAGTGCTAGCTCACTATCTGCCATCTACCTCTGCCTCTGTTTGCTTTTTTAGGATGAGAATGTGTCCAACGACAGCATGTTTACGTGTCTGCCGCAAAGCATATTTATCTATGGATACACTAGATTTATCTTGTGGACTGCTTGTGTAGTTTTTAACAGGTTTCTTTATGTATCAGCCTAACCTGCATGCATGAGCTTTAATGTAGCAGTCTTGCCCTGATCCAACAAGCCGGTCATTTCTTTTCTGTAAGCTTTTATTGAGCTCGAGCTGGAGAAGGTGACAGTTTTATGAATTGTAACTCTCTGTTGTCAGCTATAGCGGTGCCATAATTATTTTTTGTTTGCTTGCTCATCAGTTAAGGAGTTCAGGTTAAACACTGGTGAGCTATGGAAAAAGATGCATTAGCTTTTACAGGAATTGTTAACAATCCATTGCATCTCTACAACACTGTTGATTCTTATAATAAAGATTAGATTTTCACCTTTGGGACTAAACTGTCATTCTTCAAACAGAAATGTTTTTAAAAGCTTGAGGCGGCATCACAGACTCAAGCCATCTGACAGTCTGAGTGGTAAGATGGTTAGCTGTAGACACCATAAACAGAACGTTTTTTTCTTTGCAAAGGACCTTGTGTAGAGATTGTCCCCCTGGAGGATGAATTCTGTGGATGATATACTTGAGTAGCATAGTGTCCTTGTCTGTAACATGGAGCCTATGGTGGTGGTTCATATGGATGAGATGTGACAGGGGTCGAGAAGTGAGGAGGTGTCTGTCATATGCGGCTGTGCCTTTGACCTCATGTTCTCATAATAAGGGGTAAGGACTCTGCTTTGTCACTCCTAGGTCAGGTGACAGCTTGAAATGGGACGAGTAGACAGCACTGGATCTGAACAGCTATTTGGAGGCAGGCACAGACAGATACTATACCGTGCTGTACACAAACATACACACTGACGGAGAGAGCAAAACATGCATTTTGCAAGTTGCTTTCCTTAATCCTCTCCCTCAAGACCCCAAAGCCATACTTACCCTGCCTCTTCTCCCCCTCTCTTCTTTGCCACCCATCGGCACACATTAAAGCAAAAGCAGAGAAATGGAGAGGTGCCAAGCAGCCAAAAGGAGCATTACTCATCAGGGTCATGCTCCACTGCACAAAACACAACCCCTCATACATCATCATAACTGCCACCCAATGACAATTACAATTGAGATGGCAAGAACTAGGAGAGAGCTCTTTAATTTAACATCCAATTATTACAAGTTATCACCGCTTGATCAATGTAATATAACAGACAATCAATGTTGCATGTGACATAAAAAGATGGGGGCCTGTATGGTGGAGTTGTGTATCCCTAAAGTGTTGGGTTAAGGGTGGCAGGGGTTGGTTACCCTGCACGGCAGCTGGATTTCCGCAACACCACAAAATCACATGAAAATCCTTCACATCCTGTCAGGCTTAAAGTAATATGTTTGTGTCCGAGAGCCACCGCGGTCCAGACCAATCAGCATCCCGCAGAAAGCCACTGGAAGCTATGGCCATGGTCTAAGTGTGCTAGAAACATGGAGAGGCACCTGTTCATTTAAAACAACAATGGCGGCTCATAAGAGGTTAGTGTAGATAGTATCAGTTATACCCGAATTGGTGAGTATCTATTTAGTCTATTTAGAGCAAAGAATGAGTTTGAGTTTGATTGAGACAGATGGTTCATCCAATCCCTTGCCAAGTATTTTTCCAAAGTGCTGCTCTTTTTTCAAACAGTTTCCAATGAAGGCTTGTCAGATGGCTCTGTGTATCAGATTAAGGGTCAGTAGGTATAGAAACATACCTCTGGGATAGAGAAGTTTTCTGAGTCTCCTCATATGAGTCACTCAGCCCCCTCCCTGTGTATCATGTGATACACGTGGAACGCCATAAATAGCTATTTGACATTATCAGATCTACATATGCACAAATGCTGCAGGCTAACTACCTTAGAAGATACTGCTGAAATAAAACCAAAACAAAAGATGCAAACCATGCAGTGGTTATACAAAAATGTCTTGGCTAAAGCATCTTAACACTAAAAACTAACTGCAGGTTGTCGATAGGAAACCTTGATCATAAGACGGCAACTTGTGATGGCTCTCTGTATGATATTCTACCTGTCATTTCGAGGGCGGCAACATCTTCAACATCTTCCGTAGATCAATCCAGAACGGGCTTCGCAATAGCATCTCAACATCCGTGTTATTGATTATTTAGTGCCACAACAATATACCAATATGACCTGTAGCCGAGTTGCGTTACCACGGGAGATTAAGTCATAAAACAGCAGCCTGTGCCAATAAACTGCACTGTTTACTAGCTTGACATATTCTACAGAGTAAGAGATTATTTCTCTGTTTCTAATAGGGCTTGACACAGGCATGTATTGTTCCTCTGGATTACACATAAAGGTTGGAGACATATTATAGGAGGATCATCGTTACCCTAACTACTGTAACTAATGAGGCAAATTAAAGCGATGATGTTGATGATTCTCAGGACGGCAATTATCATAAAGATGAGGAGGAAATGTAGGATGGGCTTTTATTGTTTGTTTTTTTTTAAGTGGGAAACCAGCCAAAATGAAGTTAATTCCTCTTGCATTAATTGGAGGATGCTAGTTCCTGTAAGCCTCTTTGAGCATAAACTAAAACAAACATACTTGACTCACTGTGGCAAAGCATGGCAAAGTAGAGCAAAATCCATTTAGTAATTAAGTAAATCTGCATATCAGTATTAGCCACTATAAGCATAGTGTATTAATGTTGAATATACAAATTCACATCCCCTTTTCAGAGTGATCAGAGGTTGAAGTCATAGTGGAATAATTCAAAATAGGCCTTAAAGCTTTTAAATCCTAATTCAAATATATATGCTAATTAATCTGGATTAATATATAATTTATGTAAATTATGCATCTCCTTTTAGGATTGTGTCTTTTGTTATGTTTTTTTTTATATAGTAAATGTATGCGGCAGCACCACGAGCAGCATTGAAATGGTAAATATCCACAAGTTACCTTACTTCTTGCTTTCCCTCTGCTCCACTATTTTTTCCTTTACCTTCCTCTTTCTTTTCTGTCTTTCACGATATGATTTTATCTCCCTCACAACTCTCTGCACTCTGAGCCCACTGACAGATTCCTTCAGCATTTCAATCGAGCGCTAAAAATAACCATCTTTTCTTTTATTCACACTGGCTTTGCTATAATGCAGCCACTCTGCGCGGGCAGACGAGAGGTCAATCCATTATCTCAGCACTACCTATACAAGCTGCTGTCTGACTCCTCAGCACCAAACACAGAGACAAAGCTCACCAGCTTCTCTCGTATACAATCTTCACATAGATTTAGCATTTCCGCATCCCTCCTTCAAAAACAAAAATCTCCATATAAACTTTAAGAAAGAAAAAATCTCATGTTATCCATGAAGACAGTTTATTAGCACTTTCTTTTGTAGCACCTTTGATGTATTTTGCATTATCTGGAGAAAAAATAAGATACTAAGATATTTGGTTGGGCAAGGTTTCATCCATTTTACATCTAGAGTAATCACTTCCTTTCTGTTCATTTAGTGGATAACTACAATGCACTTTATTTACGAAGTATATCAAATCACCTGATCTATTTATACTTATTTGGAAAATAAATGCTATTAATGTTTTGACATGCATTACTTGATAGCTGCATGCCACTGCTTTCTGTGCTTTAATTTCCATATGGCTGTGGCACTTTATTCATCCAGCAATAATGTGATTCTTCCTCTGAAGAGATGAAAGATCAATATCCTCTCAGGCCTGTGAGTTGAGGGGAAAAGCAAGAAAAATAAGACCATCCACTTCATCCCTATTGATATATGTCACAGTAAGATGGTGTAGATCATAATGAAATTGTTGAAAATGTACAATTTATGTGTCAATGAGTTAGCTTCTATGAGGTTTCCACCATACTCCCCACAGGCCATTGTCAAACCTAAACCATTAGCACGTTCCATGGGTAACATTAACCTTTCTACACAGGCTTACCAATATCTCATCACAGCCTCAGTCCCGCTGCCCCACGCTTTTAAACACTGCTCGTTTATGAGATTGCCCGTCTCCGAGGCCTTTAAAACATATATATGCATTAGAAAAATGATCATTGGTAAAGTCCATCATCTGATGCCTTTTCTGACAATTTATTTGAGTTACAGCTATTCGTCTGCCTTTTGCCTGCTCGTCTCCAGGGCTTGGAAGGGTCTGGGTGCTCTCTGCTCACAGGCACAAGGCTTTTTCAACAGCCATCAGTGAGGCGTCATTGTCTTTAAGAGCATGTCGCTTTTCATGTTTGGGTCAAGAGCTCAGGGGACAACTGAGCCACTCAGTGGAACAATCAGGGGGAAAGTATCGATCCATGAGCATTTCACTACCACCGATTCATGTACATTACCACTGGAAAAGTTGAAGCTGAAATATCACAGACAAAATCTTAATAATGTTGGAATGCAGCATGGCAAATAAGATGCTAACGTTTTTCAGTCATGCAGCTGCTAAAATGTGTTTTTTAGGGTTCCAAATTGTAAAAAATAAGATACCATGTCTGTTTTTTTATTATAAAGCAGGTTGAGGTGCTATATAAATACTGTGTAAGTATCAAAAACTCAATCCAGAGAGAAATGCACACAGCCCGTTCAGAAACTGTGTCTATAAATGAGCCGTCAGGACTTCTGTATGGTAGTGATGTGACAAATTATACTATCTATAGGTAGAAAGTGCTGCTACGGCAACACAACAGGTTTGCATGTGATATCTTACAAAATGTAATGTTTTATTATCATTAGCAAAAATGTTGTGGTTTGGCTTCATCCATCTATCACCCTGATCTGGCTCCCTATGCAGACTTTAGTGGTCTTATACAACTACTAACCAATTTCTTTCTTTGCTCCGGATGTAATTTCTATAAATACGTTGAATACACACGTTACAGTACATTAATTTTCTTAGTTACGAACAGTGGATGAGGACAGCCTTTGCTGTCACAGTCATTCCCCGGCTGTAATGATTGTGTAGAGACGCAGAGAGCGCATATGCAGAAAACCCGGAAGCACTGACCTGTCAGAGCAGACCAGGCTTTTAGGCAGCAGGGCAGACAGTATGAGAAAAATAATGTGTTTTTTGAGAATTAAAGCATGTAAACATGTTCTAGTAGAAACCCTAAATATAAGTATGAACCACCAAATGAGCATAATATAGGACCGTTAAACAAAGAGAGACCACTTTTTAAAATCAGTGCTTATGTCGTAGTAACTTACACGCTAGTAAGAACATAAACTGTGTGATGTATATGTGTGCGCCTGTGTGTTAGCGTCTGCCTCTGTGTGTGTGTGTGTGTGTGTGTGTGTGTGTGTGTGTGTGTGTGTGTGTGTGTGTGTGTGTGTGTGTGTGTGTGTGTGTGTGTGTGTGTGTGTGTGTGTGTGTGTGTGTGTGTGTGTGTGTGTGTGTGTCAGGAGGTTGATTGTTGTGGTGGTGGTGATCGTGGCTGCAGGGCTCCTAATGAAGGTGTGCGTAATAAAATCAGTGCACTGGGGTCCTCGTCTGAGCCCCGCCTCCCTCAAACTCCATCTGATTGAAAATGGAACAGCTGTGATGATTTAATTTACATGTTAATAACCAACGGGCCTCCAGAAAATCGTCCAATAAACGCCTTTTTATTACCGCCTGTATCTCCTTCGACGCAGGGGAATGAGTGAGAGAGGGATTGAGTGGAGGGGGGGGGGGGTGTATAGGGGGAGAAAAGGCGACAGTAATTAATTGTTTTAAGCGATTCTATTAAAACAAAAATTATCTGGTGAAGATGTGTGTGGAATGAACATGGACTACTTGGCAGCGACTAGCAAGCATTCGTGGGTTGGAGAGTAGGGGTGTGATGATGATGGTGTGAGTGTGTGTGTGTGTGGGGGGGGGGGGTAACAACTGTGTCTCTCCTTCTCAAGCTTAGATGAGAATTATTCTTTTCTACAGATTTTCATGAGCTCACTTTCAGTCTGGATTTTCATGATATCCTGCCAATCTGATTTCATCTGGTTGCCGTGGCTGAGACAGCATTAAGCTGTCAGCTTGGAGGGAATATAGACTTATTCAGAGATGTGTGCGTATACTATTATGTACTTATACAGTGCAGTGTCTGCAATGTCTCGCAGCAGGATGCACGTTTTTATGACATCCTCTATAATGTTACAGCGAAGGTTGGAATAGTTTAACTACACGTTATTAACATCACCAACCTCATCTTTATCATCAACCCATCGTCGTCATCATTGCCGTCTTTACTACCCTCTTCGTTTGAGAACCCACAGCAACACTATTCAGTGGTTGCCATACTGCTTTTTATGGATCAGGAGTGCTTGCTGGGAATAAATTCTTGACCACCATAAGTACTGATTCAAAGTCCTCTGTGGAGCTTGACTGGTGGCAAAATAATCCTCTGTCATTAACTTTTAGTGGCCTCCTGGGCATAGCTGTTACATCACCAAGGCTAGAGTGCTAATAGAATTTCAAGATTTGTGGAAGTTTTGCCTCTTGTTTGCCTGTTGTCCTCCGTGATTTAAACCACCTCCCCTCCCCTTTCCTCATTCCACCTTTCACTCTAAAACCACCCAGGGAACTGAGAATTCCTTCCCAACCAGGGAGAATAGAGAAAGAGAAATAAGGGTTGAACCCGGGCTCCCTGCGCTCATCTTTCCCACCCCTTTTCATTCTCTCCATCTTTTCTCCTCTTCCTCCTCCTCCACCTCCCCTGCTGCCCTCCTTCCCCCCGTGTCCCAGTCCTCAGAGAGGTGGCCCTGCCACCGTGGCCATTCATGTCATTGTCAGCAAAGCCACATGGTCGCGTCTCCCTGCTTCTCTTGGGACATGGAGGGGGGCACAGAGACAGGGCCCTCGCTGGGTGGGAACAGTAATTAAAGAATAGAAGCAAAAAATATAAAGAAAAAGAACAAAAGGCAAATGAACAAAAGGAATAACAGATTAAGCTGGGAGGGGGAAAGGAGCAGGCTTGAGGTCTGAGGAAATCATTAGGGAATATTCCCAGGCAGTGTACAGTACTGCATAACAGCTCAGTGGTGGGATCTATTAGTGATCCAAATACTTCTAAGCCTTACTACAATACACTCACATAGAGTGCTGCAGGGTTTGCATCACCGTGTTGTGTTGTGTTGTGTTGTGTTGTGCTGTGTTGTGTTGTGTCGAAGACTAACTTGGAATTTCATTCCACTGTCATGAGCATCCTTGTCACCTCTTTGATCACTGGGTGTTCATTTTATTGACTTGGCTTACTGCTGGTGTGTGACATTAGAGAACACAGGTTGGCTGGGGTCCTCCCAGCCCTCTGAGATTTGACACAGTCAGAGCTGTATTGCATTTGGTGCCCTAAGGCCTTGTCATGCCAAGAAGGAAAGCCAACCCACAAACAACACCTAAAGCTGTTTGCCTTTCAATCCTTTAAGCAAAGAGATCCGACTGTGACATTGCAGAAAGGCAGAGAGACAGAACCAAATTTATGCTAATAGAATATTGTTTAGTGGGCTTTAAAAAAACATTCCCCTGCTATGTTGTGTTTGCAGCTGGGACTGCCAGGGGGAAAGGGATACAGACAGAGATAGTGAAGAAGAAAAAAAAAAAAAAAAAAAAAAAAAAAAAACAACGCAGCGATAGCAAGGAGAGAGGGGAGGTAAACAGAGAGATCTTGCCTGTGTGTCACACATTCCACTGTGGATCGGAGAAAAGTTCTGGGGTGGTTCCCAGGAAGCGCTAACTTTGGAGAGGTAAAAGGTCACTGTATCTGGACAATGACGCCAGCTCAGCGTCTATTGACGGGGAGGGGCCAGGGGCATTGTGGGAAGGGCACAGAGTGGCTCTTACTGCCAGTCATGGTTGTGTAGTATTTGCATGGGCTGCCAATCACCTCAGAGAGGAATGCACTCGGGTCAGCAGGGTCAGGCAGGCGGAGTCGGGCCGAGAGTGAACACAACAAGCCCTGACGCATCAGGGATGATGGGCTGGTGTGTGTGTGTGTGTGTGTGTGTGTGTGTGTGTGTGTGTGTGTGTGTGTGTGTGTGTGTGTGTGTGTGTGTGTGTGTGTGTGTGTGTGTGTGTCTGTGTGTGTGTGTGTGTCTGTGCGTGTGTGTCTGTGTGTGTGTGTGTGTGTGTGTGTGTGTCTGTGTGTGTGCTGTTGAAGATAGTAAGATCTAACTGCAAAGCAGATCAGGGTTATACACATACTGTGTCTCAAAGCAGAACAAAAGCACATATCAAATGATCAGTTCTATCACTTTATAGTTTTTTTAGGTATGACTCTTACCAGGCTGGTCATATAACACCGGCACATCTTCTGAAATCAAACTCTTTGCCCCTAAAGCTACTTTACGCTGGCAAAACATTTCAAAGTTTGTGACAATTCTAGAAGGGCCTGCAGCTTGCCCTTACCAGCCTCACCCCCTCGCTCTGACCGTGAGCAGTTCTGTGAAATGGAAGGAGGAAGAAAGCAAATTGTTTGTGCCGTGGGCCCTGACAGGAGGCAACAGCACCCCAGTATTAGCTAAGGATAAAAGTAATGGGATTTGTAGTGGTGAGGCAGCGTATGTCGCAAGGTACTGTTGATGGGTGATAGGGGTGAATCGCCGCCTTTAAAAGCTGATAAGTATCTATGTGAGAGAGGGAACAGACAGCAGGTCAGTCAGCAACAGAATCAGGCTCAGATAAATACCTTTGCCTGCGACATGCTCCATGCGTCTTTATCACCTGTTATCCAAGTATAAGGATTTTGTTTCCCATCAGTGATTAAATAACATAAAATGTATTTGTATGTGTATACTCTACAGACATGTTCAGCCAACACTAGATCTACACATTACAACTGCAAATGACTATCCTGTTGCTAAGCTGACAAAAGGACAATTGATTGATTTTGTTGTCAACGAGTTTTCCACATACAATAATTTCTTGTAACCGTGTGGAAGGCGTGCTCATACTTGAGAGCCTAGTTTTCAGGCGCGCAAAATTCAACTTTTAAATGCAGTGGCGCCCGAGTGATGCACCACGAGGTTTCCAGGCGGTAAAAGACGCAGCGTGTGTACAGCCCCTTACTCAGCTGATACAGCAGCATATTCCTGCCACCACAAAAAAATATTAGCTCAGTTTTTTTCATTGTAATGACAAATGTTTCTCATACCAATAAGATCCTTTTCACATTATTATAAAAATATTTCTTCAGGTTCAAAATATTCTATTAGTAAAACGCAGTTCGATCAGGTAACTATAGTTGCCACCTTTCTAGATCAAATGTGCAATTTGTTTATTATCATGTTATATGATTGCTCTAGGCTACACTGTCTCTTCAGGCAATGCTGAAATTTTTACTCGTTTCTCAAAACGTGTAAGATTGTTATCTTGTTTTAACCACATACCAGCTTGAATGACATATACAATAACACGTTTTGGGATAAAACAACATTAAGTGATTATGTTGTTATAACAAGAAAAGTTTCAATGTTTTCGAATCCCGGCTGGGGTCCTTCTGTGTGGAGTTTGCATGTTCTCCCCGTGTCTGCATGAGTTCTCTCCGTGTTCTCCGGCTTCCTCCCACAGTCCAAAGACACGCACGTGTTTGGTTCATTGATGACTCTAAATTGCCCGTAGGTGTGTATGTGAGTGTGAATTGTTGTCTGTCTCTGTTTGTCTCTATGTGCCCTGCGATAGACTGGCATCCTGTCCAGGGTGTACCCCGCCTTACGCACGATCTCAGCCGGGATCAGCTCCAGCCCCCCCCCCCCCCCCCCCCGCGTCCCCAATAGGGACAAGCGGGTGAAGATGGATGGATGGATAGTAATGATGGGTAAATGTGCAGCACCTTGTCATACCTAAAAGACAGACTAGGTTGTTGCTCCCAAAACCACATTGACGTTCTATTTAATGTTGTGAAACGGTTGCGGTTTTGAATGCATAGTTAATGTTGTGAAACAGAACTACTTGGTTTAGGAAAAGGTTAAAATGAGTAAGTCAGTTACGTATGCAAATCCATGACATAGTTACAGTATGTCTGTTACATGATAATGCACAAACGTGGATATGTCGGTTAACTTTTTGTTTCATACACAACACGAACAGTGGTCTCCTGGGGGAAAGTCTTGTCACCTGACTTCCTTTGCTCCTGCCATATTTACTACCGTGGGCTAATAAAAAATGTAAATACAGATTGTAATATGCTGCCTGTACAATCTGTAATATGTCAAATAACATGGAAAACATTTTTATAACACAAAAAAGTATTTTGTGAAATGAAAAACATTTTACATGAATTCACAAGCAATGGAGCACATTTGTTTTCGGCGGCACTGGCGTAAGTAATGCAATAGCAATAGCATTATGTTTGAATTATTATTTTAAATACTGAGAACCCTCAAAACAACAAACAACTGCAAACAACTCAAAGGATTTACACAAACAAAACAACTATTTTTCTTCCCTTAGTTTTGGTTACTAGATCCACTGTCTTTAGAGGATAGAACAATTGAATTACCAGGTAAGCAATGACAACTTTGCAGTAGGATTGCAGTAAAATAACAAAACAGTCAGTTAACACTGTTCTGTGAAACTGACTATATTCTATTCTATTCTATTGTAACAGAATACTGTGGTAGAGAGGGTGTTGAGGTGCTGTCGGGCCAGGCAGTTAGCGCTGGAGTCAAAACGGTGCAGCTAGCCCTCTGACCACACCTGTAGAAGCAGGTCAGCATTTGCGGAACTCAACACAGCAAGCACAGCGGCTGCTGATCTGTGACTGCACAGAGCAAGAGCTGAACAGCAGGAGGAGCCATGGCCTGTACTCACAAGTTACTGTCCAACCTGCGGAATCCAAATATGTGTCAGGTCTGGTGGGTTTCAGGTCGTAAAATGATTGTAGACTGAAATGGATTGCAGTTCCTTTGATCAACTGCAAATAGTTAGTAAAATAAGAATGAGCAGTATTAAGGATTTGTGCATGTGCATGTGCGTATTTGACTCTTTAATACAAATAAATAGTACAATTACTTTAATAATATCAGATGAACCTTTCCGCAAGTTTAATAAAACATCTTAATGTCTTGTGTTTATTTTCTCGGGACACCAGTGGAGCGTGTCCCCTAAGAGCCTATCTTGCTACCGCTCTGCTTTTCTGTCAGCCACAAAATGGAAACATTGGTTCGCTCCGCTACAAAATTTCATCCTTTTTAAATTAAACCTACAAAAGAACCCTGAACCCATGTGCTTGAAAAATATACAGACATGTTATCCTTTGCATTGAAAAATACACATACTATCAGTGAATGTTTGGAAAGAGAGGTGAGGGAAGAGGGAAAAAAAAGGAAAAGGAGCAGAGTTTCTCATATTGACTCAGCGGGCGCTTCGCCACGCAATTAGTCCAAACTACGAAGAGAGTGAGAGGCGGGGGAGAGTGAGATAACCCAAAAAATAAAAAGCTGTCTGTGGAAAATTTGGAGCACTTCCCAAAATACACAAACTTTCCCCACGAGCACATTTCTTAGGTATGTTGTAATCTCATATGGCTGGCCTTTTCTGAGCCCCTCCGTGAGACTTCTCTCTCCTCTCCACTCAGCTTTCCAAGCTCCCCAGCCCCCAGACCTCACCAGTCTACTTCACAGTCTGGCCTAGTCTCAGGCCCCCAGCCCCTGCCTCCACAAAATCCCCTTCCAAAACCCACTGTCCACACATGGCAATCATTAGGCAACTCTCTTAAAGAGCAACATTATACCACCAATTGCAGCCTTGCATGAAATTTTGATCACTTAAACCCATCTTAAAGAGGGAGCAGCCACTTTCTGCTCCACAACCTCCTTTTACTCTCTCTCCATGAATGGTAATGCACTTACCTCTCAATGGTAACCCCCACACCCCCGTTCCCTCATTGTACCAGCCCAACAAAGCCAAATGAGGCTTGTAGCCACTTATGAGAAGCAGCACCATTAAGGGACACTCTTTAAATAAACCTCATGAAGAAGAAGAAATACAATGCTTTGTGATTATGTATCGGTTGGTTAAATGGTATTTTCTGCTGCATTTGCTCCCCTTGTAATGAAATACATACAAAAAAAGAGTCTTGGTGCGGAAATCATTCTTTGTAAGAGTAACCACTGCTTGCAGCGCTGTGTCTAACAACTGCATATTGTTATTCTCTGCGAAGAACAGAACACTGCTAAGTGAGTAGCGATAGAAATGCAGGTATAGGCTAAATGGTGACTATAGAGGAAGGTGGAGATAAGAGAGCAAGAGCCAAAAACCATGCTGAGCTTTCCTCGTAAACAATGATTAAGGCACCTCAAGCAGTGGCATGCCCACTCTTTACCACTCACCTCACACCGCTGGCTAATTAGCCGGGGCTTTGCTTTTACTGCTGGCTTTAGTGTCATAAAATTAACACATTTTGCAAAACAGCAGACACAGTCTCAAACATGGCGAGAGTTTAACAAGCCTCTCCTGGGTGAACTGTTTGTCTCACATAGAGGAAAGAGCATAGTCCCTATAGGCCAGCAATTGCCATTCGTGGGGAAGGAGAGAAAAAAAATGGGGAGAATGAGGAGATAAAAAAGCAGGGATGTAAGGAAAGGAAAGGAAAATAGACTGGGTGAAGAGGGGGATTAGGGCTCCATGTGGAGCCGTTTATCCTGAGGAGCACAGGGAGGAGAGATAAAGCTCCGGAGGGCCCCACACGGCCCCTCAGACAGACCCTGTGCCAGGGGAACAGCTTACCCTGCCTTGTGCCCAGCAGATGAATAGGATTTAAGCAAAAGTAGATTTTTGCTGAACTCTTCCCCTACCATTCATCTTCTGTCTCGAAAAACTTTCCCCATTCTGAAGGGGAGCCATAGTGGAGACAATGGCGTGTTGTAGATGAGCCGGGGTAGAGAGGAAGACACGGCCAGTTGCTTTGGTTTTGGAAGAGTTCAACTGGCATGGCTGCCAAGATTAGGAAATCCATAATAAGAAACTGATTCATAATGAAACATTCAGCGTTCACTTCATACAGAGAGTAATGTGAATCGAATTATGCTCTTTTTTATTTTCATGTACTTACTGTAGCGGTGGAGTCTGGAAACGATAATTTTTCCTTTTTTTTTTTTAAAACATCCAAGTCTAATTACCACACAAAATAAGCTGGAGGGAAACATGGGTTGTACCAAAACCTTAACATATTTACACATTATGGGTCATTAAAACACAATACACACAGGGATGGTAAGATTAAAAAACAACAACCTAGCACTAGGCTTATCCTGCTTTAACTTGTTTGCAGAAGATTGCAGAGTGGCTCCCATTTTTAAATCAGATATTCAGCCGTTACTTGGCCTGTTCGATTTTCCCCACTAATTTTTTTTTTCTTGTGTGGCTGCATATTAAGAGGCACAACGTCGTTTGGAATGCTGGTTTCTATTTTTGAAATGTTCTGAAACGATGTTTGCATACATTTGCATAGCCAAGTGCAAATTGAGCCATGAATATGCAAATGCAGAGCTGATGTCTGTGGCAGCCTCCGCTCTGCCAGGTTTATAGAAGAATTTGTTTACACACACACACACACGCACACACACACACACACACACACAGACACGCACACACACACACGCACACACGCTTACACACTCCGATATGCAGATTTTCTCTCACCCCTTCCGTCTCTGCATGCTCAGGGAGGACTACTTGTTTAAAACATGATTCTAAAAATCATTCATTTGCTTGTATTGCCTTATTAAGTTGGTATTTTCTGGGTGCTGTTTTTCTGTTGATGCGCTTGCCTCCACGCGTTTCCATTGCCTCATTAAGGCGTGAGATGGACTGCATACTTGCATAAAGGTCCTCTAGCTGACACTGAGACTAGACGCCAGCTCATGCTCAGTGCAGCCGGCCCCTGAAAATAAAGTCTGACTTAATTTGTTTACTGTATCTGTGGGCACTCGCTCTGCCACCCTCTTAGTTCTCCCTCCCACTCTCCCACTGTCTTTCTCCTTCTCTTAACCTCAGAGCCATTAGAGGCATTTGACATGAAAGTTTTAAATAGAATTGTTATGAGCACAAAGTCTGTATCATGAACTGAAGCTGTATTAGTTGTTGGCGGTCGAAGCTTGTGATAAAGAAAAGAAAAGGGTCATACTGGAGACACAATGCGCACTATAAGTCATCTTGGCCTTTGCAGGTCCGTTCGGGTTGTCCATCTAGATCTGGCTGCTTCATTTTATTTTCGTCAGAAGCAGTTATGCTTTGGCTTTTTGGAACACTGACAAGTAATCATTGAAATTCACATTAGAGTGCAACATTTTATCAAGCCTTAGTGCCGTAAACAATGAGAGCTGTATGTTTAGGTCCCATAGTATGCTCATATCAGATTCATACTTGTATTTTTCAGTTCCTGTTGAACAAGTTTAATGTTTAAAACACATTATTTTATCATACTGTCTGAATAAACCTGTATTCACCCTCTGTCTGGAAGGCACCGTTTTAGCACCTGTCTCTTTAAGCCCCCCTCCCAAAAAAGCCCAGTCTGCTCTGACTGGTCATTGTCTGCGCTCTTGGCTCTGCACCATCAGCGCAACCGGGGAATGACTGTAACGGCACTGTAGTGGAACATTCTACCTAAATATGGCTGTGACATCACAACCGTACAGAAGTCCTGGCGGCTCATTTAAAGGCAGTTTATGGATACGGTCTGTGTGCATTTCTCTGTGGCGTTATAATACTTACACAGTATTTTTATATTACCTCAACCTGCTTTATAATCAAAGACGACATGGATATCTCACTTTTTGCCATATTTGACCTTTTAATCGTAAACATTTATTTTATTTTCAAAGAAAAATAACGTCAAAGGTACGCAATAAGTCTGTCAGTGTGTGTAAGCCTTATGTATCATCTTAAGGGGGTTTTCAATGGCGCTCTGATTAGAGGTGGTCCAACATTTGTAATGCTCCATCCAGTCTTTAATGGCTTAAGTTGCACTACCTAGCTGATTGGCACCCTGTGCATGCTGTTATTGGATAAGAGGCAAACAACAGTTTAATTAGGGAATACTGGAGGAGAGACACAAAAAAACAAACCTTGCATTTAAGTTTTCAATTAACCCAATTATGGGCAAATGGATGAACAGCCAGAGACACAATAGGAGCTGTGTTGCTGGCAAGGCTTGCCTTTACTGGTGCACTTAGACTTCTGGAACATCTCAGAGGTTTTTCTTATGATTCTGCGCCTCCATTTCAGATCTCAGTGGGGATCCCAAACAAAGCCGACAGAATCTGCACATGTACTCTGGAGAAATTATGCTAATGAAGGGAAAACAAAAAAAGAACCTTATCATAACGCTCCATTCCCCTGAGCCCCAGATTAAAAACTCATTCATTTGTTAAATATTTGACACATCTATGCTTGAGCTTTGAGCTTAGGGATTTGTGGAGTACTTCATATCAACTTGTGTGGGAGAAATGCCCCCCTCTGATACTGTCACAGACAACCTGGCACATTTACAGAAGGCCAGACAACTGCGTGCATGTGCATATGAACGCAGATTCCACTGTAATGCGCTCTGAGCTTCTATGTAGACAATTCTTTGTTTATGCAGCACCAATGTTTTCTATAGGGGCTTATTGGCTCACTACACAAGATTTTAATCTCATTATTCTAACAAAGACAATTTATTTATTACTGTCTCGTTGCTGAACATGCAAAAACCCCAGACCATATTGTGTAAAGTTGTCCTGCCAACAGGTGTTGACCTCAAGTACCACTACAGCTACAGTATTAAACCCGCTAATTCCTTCATACTGAGTTGTGTCTAAACACTGCAACTACACTTGAGCCCCTTGAATATTTAAAATGCATCGGCAGCTTGTACCCCAGGTTAGCATGCGAACTAGACACAGAACTGCATAACCATGAAGGAGGGATGAAGGGAAACATGGGAGAGGTAATGCAGCAGGGCACAAAGCCATTACGCTTACCCTGAAAATAATTCACAGGGGACAAAGCAGCTTTACGGCTTCATTCTTGGATAAGAATAAAAGGAGGGGGTGAGGATTTTGTGTGTGTGTGGGGGGGGGGGGGGGTATTCAGGGAAAGGGAGGGAGGGGGTGGCATAATTAGATGATCACAAACTGTACCAGCGGCTCAGTTTTCACTCTGTGGTCCAAATTACAAACCGTCATATTTTTAAAGTCATGCTGACATTCTTTCGTCCCCAGCAGCTGCCAAGAACAACCGAGGCTAGGCTTGTCTTGGCATCTGATCAAAAAGAAGGACCCAGTTCCAGTCACACAGCAACTGAAAACATTTACACAGCTGGGACCCTCGAACCCTGAGGCCGCCCTGCCCTACTGCAAGGACCTGCGCTGGGGCATTGGGAGAGAATGGGGGGGGGGGGGCAAAGGGGGGACCAGGTGCTTTTGGGGAATGTAGGAGGTCTAAGGATGGAGCAAAGGATAATGACCGCTATGAGCTCACTGTTGCACCCGCTGTTCCCCTTGTCCCAAAAGTCATGTTTACCTCTGCCCCCGTTTTGATGAAAGGACAAAATACACACATGGGAGTGAGCACCAACAAGAAACATGTAGACAAGCACTCATGCATGCCCAGACATCCAGGCAAACTGGCTGAAAAGAAGGTATTGATAATGTTCCCCCTTCTTTATATCTATGGCTGTGCTCATGTGTCTATTGTGGGAAGTGTTTCTGTTTGATAAGCTGTCTTTTTGTGTTTATGCAGAGATTAGAGTAGATTTCCCGACTGGATCATTCACTGGATATAGTCATAGATAAAGTCTGCACTGCACTGCATGCAGCATATGCGAAATGTACATACCAGATGAGCCACACATTTCAGGCATACATTCATAAATTTACCAGATGTTTGCATTAATTCCATTTGTGGAGAGTTTTGACTCCTTCACAGATTGTTTTTCTACGTATTGGAAAACCATCAGAATGAAATATAATATTACTTTACTCTGGCTCTCCTCCCTGGTCAACAGTTCAACACAGGAGGTGCGTACATATACACCTGTCATGATCAGCGCTGAAAAACACATGGAGCTAAAGTGAGAAAGTTCCAGAAAAGCTAAATGTTACCCTTTAGTTTGGTTTGATGGAAATTGTGGTAATTTGATTGCTTTAGCATACGAGCGCATTCTTAAAGGCCTTGCAACGGGATGTCAACAAACCTGGATTTTGCCTTAAACCAGCCCCCTTTTTATCCCTCAGTACTAAACAATGAGGGGGGATCAGGTTAAAGTCGAGGTTTAAACAGTACACGTTTTGAATCCAATCCAGGTGAGAGGGAGATGGGTGAGGGGGGACTTTGGTATGAGAAACGTATGGAGAAGAATGGTAGTGTTGAAGTGATGGTGGCGGAGAGGGGGGAGGTGGGGAAGAGCGATGAATCCAAGGTTGTCTTGACCCCTCGTGACCTCATCCCAGTAACTCTGAAACCCCAGAGGAACAATGACATCACTCCCTCATTCCAAGACAGAGAATCAAAGCACTGCAGTGCAAGACCATCACTCTGCACACACACACACACACACACACACACACACACACACACACACACACACACACACACACACACACACACACACACACACACACACACACACACACACACACACACACACACACCAAACTATTAGACCCCATTTCTAATGTGTGTATGTGCATGTGGCCATTCACCGCCATGGAAACAAGAGAAGAAGTGGGTGGGAACTTCTCATAAGTAGAACCAGATTTGATTTTCAGGCATTATATGCCCTCCATTTTTTCATGCTTGATCTCCTCCTGAAAGCTACTCCTATGAAAAGCATTTCTCAGTGAAAGGCAGACATATGAACTGACATGACCGTGACCTATCACTTCAAACACCTTATAACTTTTCCCCCTTACCTATGTTTCCACAGTTAATCCTATAAAAACAGGCATACAGTATGTCATGATTTACGATAGCAAAAAGTGAGAAGACTTAAATATCTCAACACCACAGACCACCAGACACTAAAGAAGTAATTCATCATCGGTCTACGGAACCATTATAGGACTACTGGGCAGGTATTTTTAAAGATAATTATATCTAATTTCCTATATTTCATGAATTCTTTTTAGTGATGTTCCTCTGCAACAGAGCTGTCCAGTACTATAGTGAAAGTGTAATGTATGAAAATACACATGCAAACAGCAGTACAGTATAACCCTACATTACTATTGTGACATGAATGAATATCATGAATAAACACAGAGGGGTAACCACGTAATTAATAACGACATTAGAAAGTAATGGCAGCATAACATGAGTTTGTGGCCAAATGACAATAGATGATGCTTATTTACATTAAACATTATTGTATGGGATACGATGTGTTTAAAGTCTGAATTGAGTCATCAAGTTAACAGCAAGTGAGACGTAAAAACCTGTTGCACAGTTCCTCTGTCTGTGACACAGTCAGATAGTTAAAGGCTTGAACTTTGAATAGGAGAATAAGTCAAATGGACACATCTAGCTGTGTCCATTTCACCGGACCAGAGGACACACTGCATTGAGAAAGTGAGCAAATCTTAATATCAACAGGGGTCAGGGTGCACAGATGGGTGTAATAACGAACAAACAAAAAGCAGAAAGCACAGACTTATGCAACTTAACTCTTGGCAAGAAAGCAAATAAAACTGAAAATGAATAAAAATGAATGTTATATGATATTTTTGGACAAGTGATTTTTAAAAAATATTGTCGGGGGGGCTGTTAGCAGTGACTACCTTGAGGGGCCACTGTTTGTTTGTTTTTGGCCTTTTTATGCCTTTATATGATACTACAGCTGGAGGTTGATATGAAATGGTGGACAGAGAGAGGAGGCAACGTGCAGCAAAAGGCCGCAGGTCGGAGTCGAATCAGGGCCGCTGTGGCGAGGACATTTAGCTTCTGGCGGCTGCTGGTCTTTCAAGGAGAGGTAGCTAATTTTTCCGGCCTACCTCATAAATGTGTCTGTTTATTTATATGTAAATTCTACCCTTTGTTCCTTTTCAAGAAAATGATCTGTGACCTTGTACCAACTAGGCGTCTTTTCCAGGGACTTGACCAGTGTCGTCTCAATGGCCAGCAGAGCTAGGCTGCTTAAACGGCCTTTGCCCAGCTGAAGCTTCTGCGCCAGGCTACTGCGAAGTGACCACCTCTGAGTGTGAGTGATCGTGACGTAGGAGAAGCTCCGCAGCTGACGCTGCTTGTTGGAGAAAGAAACCGACAGAACAATGTCGCCAAACACAACAACAACCCGCTCTACGCTTCCCCATTAAAGTCAATAGAAGCTGAGCGTCCAAGTCTATAAAGCGCTGTGACGCTGTGGGGAGGAATGAGAAGGAAGTTGCACCGGTTACCTGTGATAAGTAGCTGATTATGAACAAAAGACGAAGGCTTTCTAGCGCGTATTTAGTCAATGAAATGTACACACAGCGGTACATATTTCACCACTTTTTTTTTTTTTGGTGACATTTTAGGGGAAGCTGAGCTTAGCTGAGCAGTCTAAGAGCAATCGCTACTGATATGGGATGCCCGCTCTACCAGGTGAGCTATTGGGCACTGGTGTTAACAAGACACCAGGAAGTCAATCCATCCGTTCAAGAATTTACCCCTTGTAAAACCACAACCTGTGATTTTTACGCGAAATAAATAAACAAACTATAACATGCTAATTAAAGATCTTTAGAGGCGCTGTTAGGTGGACTTTGTTACCTTCAGGCTAGCTGTTTCTCCATTTCCAGTCATTATGTTAAGATAGGCCAACAGGCTGCTGGCTGTAATTTTACTGTACCATGATAGCAATCTTCCCAAGTTAAGCATATTTCCCAAAATGTCTGAGGCATGGCACTGAGATCATTTATCATTAATCCGTATCATTTAAGGTGAGTTTAAGCATAGGTCCAACCATCCATGTAAAATGTGTTTTTCAAACGTTAGTCATTGTGTAAATTAATTTATGATAACTTTAACACAGACTCCAAAGAAATGAAGCCAATCCTCTGCTGTGGATGGTTTCATTCTCACCTTTTGTGGGTTAGATGTGGTAGGCTTATAATGAAGAGCCTTGGAAATGGCAACATGCTAATTGTAGTCACTATCTGATTGGTGTAATAGTGCTTTACGGGTTATGTGGTGAGTAATAAAGTGACAGTGCGTTTAGCTCCAAATCATGCGGAAGACGCATGCTGAGCTGTCTGACGCTGGCAGAAAGGACTGCTCAATTAGGGAGCAGATTTAAGATGAGAGCGTTGATTCCCCAGCCCAATTAATTAGCACTAGAAGAGAGGAGAGGCAACCAGAGAGCAGAGGAGAGATTTAGCCAGGAAGTGCCCACCTGGGACTCGCTCTCCTGCTCCTGCCTCCTCACCCTTACTCTATTCCATGCTCTATTTCCCCCCTTCTCCAGCTCATTCTTTTATTCTTACACTGAGCTTCTCTGACTCCTAGTTCACCTTGTGCTCTCCCTCTGTCATTAACCCTCTGTCTTGTAGAGGCCCAAGACACCCGTATAATAGTCTGCTTTTGATAACACAACCAATACTCCTTTTTCTAATGTATGGGCATTACAAATTCAATGTATAGTGTCCTCATTAGGTAATTCTGAACAAAACAAAGCTGCCTCGAAAGACAAAAGCTTTGGCTAAATCTACAGCAAGAGATTTGCTAAAGGTTTACTTTTAAAAAGTGTGTCGGTCATTGCAAACACATGTTACACAGCTAAACATTGTTTAAGCTCACAGGACTTTTGGTTCTGTTTTTAAGTTCTAGTCGAGATCTAAAGGTTCCCAAAGATATCGGATGACTGAATTCCATGGCAATGTGTTTGAAATGATGAAAATACATCTAAAGTTTTCCATCTGATGTCATACAGCCATAAAAATGGATCACTTGAATGTACGATGACTTACATCATTAAATATCATAATATATATAGCATGATAGGCCTCCGTTTTGGTCTCCACCAACTGAGGAAAATATCTCATCCTTGCGATATGCCCCACTATGTTCACCAGCTGTTTGCTAACTGTGTCTGTTTGTTTCATGAAACGTGCGAAAGAAAACTTTGCAGGCTTCAAACTCTTTAAGCACAGTGACATGTGATGGCTTGTAAAACTTCTAGCAGCCTTTCAAGACTGGAGCCAAAGCACTACAACACCTTACTAGTTTTCGAATAGTTTTGGTCTCATGTGTGGAATAAAAAAGCTTATGTGTTATTAAATCTGTAATACACTTGTTCAGAAGGGACGCATTTAAGTAGATGTTCTATTAATAAATACATTTTTCCAAAAAGCCTAGATATAAAACATTTTGTTAACGTGAAATTAAATCAACCATATTAGTTAAAGGCCCAGTGTCCACTGTAGGCCCATGTATTAATGGCTGATATTTGTGGAACATTTCACATTTGTAGGAGTCGCGATGTCATGTGAATGGAGACTGATATTCATTAAATTAGCCTTTTACTTTTATTACATTATGACATTGTATCAGATGGAAGTGTCCATGTTTCTCAGTTATTCTCTTCTCTTTTTTATTTCAAACCGAAAAACTTGAACTTAAAGAAAGTCTTTCTGAAGCAGTGGTAAAGCTTCAGACATCGTCAGCCACATGGTTTTCTAGTGACACAATGTATTGAAATACTGTGACTCGGTATCGTCACTTTAGTTACGTTACAAACTATTTAAAGCTCCGTACAGCTGAGGGAGAACTGCAGAATTGGGTGACAATTCTCTGTAGGTTCGTCACCACCAGGGACACTTTCACATTACACACAGTCAACTGATCCATTGTTAACACTGAGGTTAATGTGTTTACCATGCCAGGTGCAAAGGCATTGCCAAGGAAAATGGGCGGATTTGTTTTATTGTTCATCTTTAAATGGTTTATATTGAGCTTACACCCTCCAATCATATTAATAATATATCCTTCTATGCATGTACAATGTAGTGGTGCAACGCAATTAATGGTTGTTCTACAGTCATTCATGTCCATGCTGTCAGAGTTAATGCAGGTTTCATCAAACCAGGCCATAGATTTGTTATTATAATGCTTTTCAGATTAGTTTATGATGATGATGCCAGACCTTTCCCTTGGGCTGGTAGCTCAACAATACACTGGAAACTGATTATTTGTGCCTAAAAAATACCAATCTGCAGCATACATATTTATTAAAGGTTGTAGCCGATACATGGGATGGTTTGTCAATAAGCAAGGGCTGTGAATATATTGTGTCTGGACCCATGACCCCGCCTGCCTGAATGTCAGATAACTTACACTATTACTGCCACAGCCCACCGGCCATCTATCAAAACACAGTGAAAACGTCAATATCAAAGGCTCGTCCCAAAACTCTAAAAATTACCCTGGTTAGAGGGAGGAAAATAAAATCCAATCAATGTGTGGTCTGAAAGGAAGGGCCAGTCCTCCCTGTGTTGTATGAATTTTTGATGCCTCGGCTGCTTAAGCTCCAGACTATCAATTACGAGATAAACGGGGTCTAGGTGATTGTTGTCTTGGTGCACAGGGCTGCCATCCAATTAGATTGTGCGCCGACTAATGTGTTAATATCTTACATAATTGGTGTTGGGGGCTATTTTTTCTTCCTCTCTCAAATGCCAGGCTGATCCTTATAGAGACTAATATTACACCATTAGCACAGTCTTATCTGGGCAAAGTAATGTAGATGAAATATATAGAAAAGCACAGTATAACTCAAAAACCTATTCCAGGAGCTTGACAGACTATTTTCTGCATGTTTCCTAATCATCACCTTTTTTTAGGTCCCACTTTCTTTCCTATTGTCAAGCCAAAAATGTAATCAATAATATGGACATAATGTTCCTGCTGCAGATCACCCGATTGTTTTCGGGAAAAATTTTATCAATTTTTTCACTTAGCTGTGAAAAGGCTCGCAGATAAAACAACACCAGCTTTGTTGGCAGTTTTTTAGAGGGGGGGATAAAACCTACAGAGACTGTGGAAAAAAAAAAAGATTTGGGACAGAAATAAGCAATGGGAGAGCGGAAAGTAAAGAAACAACAGAGCAGAGAATATTTGCAAAGAGCAAGAGAAGAATCAGAAAAGAAGAGGGAAAGAAAAAGAAAAAAGAGAGGAGAAAGAGAGAAGGGAGCAAGGGATGAGACGGCTGCCTGGAAAGACGATTAGTATTCATGCGGCGTGGCGCTCCAGAGAGGATTAATGGACTCTGATGCCTAATATCCTGGAGAACAATTAATTTGCCCACAGTTTTGTCATGGTTGAAAGTCAAATGCTGGAACAGATCGATGCGCACAGCCGCCAGTGAAATCGCGGCAGCCCCTTCTGCCGGGCGCAGAATTTTAATTTCATCATCATCATTTTCCCCGGCTGCCACCCTCGACGAAGCTGTCCCTGACATGGCTGAGAGGGCCGCCACATCCCAACAGGCATGGCGCGCACGCACGCACGCACACATACACACACACACACACACACACACACACACACACACACACACACACACACACACATACACACACACACACACACAGTGAATACACAAATGTGCACTTACATACACACGCTCAGTGTATAAGAAGTACCATGTATGCACATGCAAACATACACAAACTCCTTAAATACAAACAGATAAAAACAGCACGCACGCACACGCACACACACACACACACACACACACACACACACACACACACACACACACACACACACACACATCCTATTCTATACACTTTTGCATCAATCAATGACGCTGGGTGTGAGGGTAGAAGTACAGACGAGGCATTCTGAATCTCCTCTGTCCTAACTGCATGGCTAATCATACACACCTCATATCTTCACTTTCATCATCCACAATTGTCGTCGACAGCTGAGTCTCACCATAGAGCCCAACATCACACCACTGAGTTCTTTTTTTCTATTGATAGATATTGTCAATGCATAAGAAGAAAAAAATGAAAATGTGCATTTAGAGCAGAAAAATCTCCATACATCTTTCAATTAGTCTAGAAACTAGACTGTGTGGTGGTGTAAGGTGCATGCTATGTTACCGTGATGTCATCGGTAGGCCTATAGATCCAGCCATGTAGTCATGTGACACCCCTCAAAAAAAAAGAAGTGGCAGAAAAATACAATATAAATAAATCTTGGACAATCACATGACAAAACACTGATGATTTATTTGCAAAACTCTGGATGAATCTAGACCTTCACCGGGAGCGGGTCTGTATGCTAATAACACAATCATAAGTCGACATCACCATCGGCAACACAGCGCTGGTCGCCACGCGTCGGCGCACCATCGTCAGAGGCGGTAAATATTTCATCAGGGATGCAGATGTGTCAATTAAAGCTACGTAAAGACACAGCGAGATCCCTCGTCTGACTCCTTGCTTTATTTTTCTTATAGCTTCTCCGCCTAGCTCAAGGATATTCTCATTAGCACATTAATGCAACACAAATGAGAGGGACACAGGAGACATCCAGGAAGCCAAGTGGGAAAAAATAAAGATGTGCTTTTAGAAGGAGTAGGAGCTTTTCCCTAACTTTATGCGGCTAATTCAGTAGCGTTTCAGGTAGATATATGCAAACAAACGATAAAGAAATGGCACCAATAGCAAAGCAGCCATGACAATTGTACATTATTGCCTATAAAGAACTAAAACCTGCCTAGAGTTACGTCAGAATCGGCAGAAAAAAGGTGGGTTTCCGTTATCACAAGAACTGTGATTCTGTTGTTTTTCTTCATCTACACTTCCTGCTCTTGTCATGTCTAGCCATTTGTATCAGTATTATCTTACAGTCTTGGCCTTCAGTTTCACGTTTTTTGTCATAGTAAGCCTCTGTGGGAGGGAAAAAAACGTAGACATCATTCTATGAATTATTAAAGGCCTTGGCGCTAATTTATTTAATGAATTAAGAAGAGTCCGGTGGGGGGTATTTCAATAATGGAGCACTGTTAGTAGTGTTTTAATAAGGATGGCACACACTGATTGGGTAATTACATCTTAGCTCTCCCCATGCTGCTTCACTCTGGGACCGCAAGAGAGGAAGCCCTGTGACAGTGGAGAGGTTGTCTGGTTTCTATATTTATCATAAAACACACATCATGACATGCAGTCCTACTCACTGGCCTCCCATTAGAGATGGAGTTGGGCTGAGTCAAATGAGAGAATTATTGGATAAATGATGGGTGCAGAACACAATCAATAAACCAGCAAATGTTTGTTTATGTCAAACAATGCATGTGTAAATTGTCTTAAATTGTAAATTGTGTGTGTGTGTGGGGGGGGGGGGCTGTTTATGTTTATATTTATATTATCTAAAATAAAATATTTACACATCAGGGAATTAAACTTAAATGGGCTATTTTAAATATAAAAGGTCAAAAGTTTGAAATTATTAGAATTTTGCAACATTATAAGTGTATGGTATGTCTATCAGTTAAAGGTTAGTGTAACATGTCTAGTAATGGAACCAAAGTACTGTAACACAGACAGCTATGAGCCTGAAATAATCATAGTCATTACATTCATAACTAACTCAACCGTAATAAATCAGCAAGGCCCAGTTCAAATAAAGCATGCAGATCAGTGACACTGAAAGGTAATGCCAGATAACAAATCGTTATGGTTACTATGCAACACAATAAAGACACTCATATTGTTCTATGGCTGTGCTTACAAGAGCTCACGATACCTGCTGTACTGATGCATTATAACTGCAGTCATAAAACATTAGAGATGTATCATACAATGAATTCAAGCACCAGTGACTTGAAATCTTTTTTTGTATCAGAATAATGTAACTATGATCCATGAAGCAGTAGCTGTTAAGTGAAATATGACCATCTTGAAAGGGTTTTTCCTGCTGTTGAAATGTTTTAAGTAAAACAGTCAATAGTTAGTTTAAAAGCTATATTATAGTTTATAGCTAATGAGTGAATAATGACAGCAATAACATGTAAATTACCATGCTTATGTAAGTTATTAAATGTGCAGATTCATTATGTATTCAGGTGTTTCCACTGTTGGAATAGTGGTAAATATTTGGTAAATGAATGCAATTAGTTACATTTGATTAAATGTGATTCTACCACCTGAGTTTAACACTGCTTGTAACTCAAAGCTGAGGAATTGATTTTAGAAATCAGGATAGGGTTTTTTTTCTGTATATATATTTATATAAAAGGTTCGACTGTTGCTCTAGGTGCCCAATCCAGTTTCCTGTCATCAGCAAACTGAAATAGAAACAGTCGGAAAAAAGCGAGGAGAGGAATTTCAATTTAATATCAGAACGATACACATAGAAGGCCCAACACCTGTGGGGTGAAAAGACAAAAAGATCTATACATTATAAAAGTGTGCAAATCTGACACACGTATTACTGTGCAAAAGCACTCAGGACTAGTTTTAAATTGCAGGAATGATAATAAAACAGTCTAGCGGTGCAAGTATTAAAACATACAAGCCACAGGATTACAGTAAAGGTGTCTAACCTCGTATGGGATAAATGAAGCAATCAATTATGTTAGTGCTTGATTTTTAACACTTCTGCCACTTAAACAAAAAAAAAAAAAAAAACAGAGAAGGACCATAAAGGAAAGTAGATTGAGAGAGGGAGGAAAATAATCATTCCTCAGCAAAAATGTCAGGCTTGGTTATGAATTTTTTAGAAAGCAATAAAGCCCACAAGCCTCGTCTGGCTCTTCGTCTCACCGTTCAACACATCCAATAGCTGCAGTGAGACAGAGAGGAGAGGGAGCGAGAGAGAAAGAATGACAGAGGCCAGGAGTGAGTAAGTGAGTGAGAGATAGATGGAGAGCAAGAGAGAGAGAGAGAGAGAGAGAGAGAGAGAGAGATTAATACTGTCTATAATGGGGGGGCTGCACTGGTCCAGGCTGGGCCTGTAATGGGACTGGATCCCGATCAATAGAGACGCTCCTCGGGCCATTCGTAGGCGTAATGACTTTAGGTTTCTCAATAATTAAGATATTGTCACTGTGCTGACTGCAGGGTCAGCCAATCATTAACCCCATGTTAAATATGCCTTTGTTTTAATTGCTTTGCCTTAACTCCTCCAGATACGCGGGGATGAAAATTAAAGGGACAGCAACCTTTTTGCTGTATGCATGAATGAGATTCAGAGAGGGCGAGACAGGGAGAGATAGGAGCCCTGAGGCGTATACTATTGAGGTGTGTCTGTTTGTCTGTTGTCAGCATGTAACAAACCTATTAATTGTCCCTATTTCTAGCTTTTGGAATATATTCTTTCTTTTAACAAAGGCATCAACTGTGCCGTGGCAAAAATTTCCTGTTCTTTTTAAATATAAAGGTAATCTTATGGAGGTATGACATGAGAGGAACCAACCTCTTTTCTTTCCTTTGGAACACTCGCCCTATTGAGCTAATTCTTATGGAGGTCGCGTCATCTGATTTTCATTTGGGTGTTTCAAAGGCAACGCGAGCTCTACACATTGTCAAAATTCTGGGCAGGGAGGCTGAATGTGGAGCCAATGGTGGTAAAAGAGGGGTGCTCAGCTCTTCTGTCACACAGGCCCAGCCTACTCAGATGGTAATATTCCTACCTCACTTCCCCCATCCCAGCAATCACTCCCAGTCATTCCTGCCCCAGCTGGGTGATGAGAAACAATGAATTTATATCCGACGTGCTGCCATTCTTTTCTCTCTTCCACACACAGTCTTGTGCTTCCCTCACTCCCCTCTGCTGCCTTGCCATTGGCGGTTGGTAAATGGACTAAAGCGGCACTCAATAGGCCGATGCACTCCGTCAAGGCGAGGGGGCTTGACCTTTCCTGGCGTGGGGAAACGCAATTCATATCGGCCCCAGACCAGCTGCCCGCTAAGCGAACATCTCATCCAATTTCCAGACGCTTGCAACACAAAAAACAGGAGTTGGGGGTGGGTGCAGTTGGGTGTGTGTTAGGTGGTGGGTAGGTAAGGGGGGGAGCAGGGGTGTAGTGGGGTTGAGGGAGAGGGGCTTGTGGGCAGGGAAGTCCTGATGGATTTTAGATTGGTTTCTCAATTTCTCTTCAGTCAGGAGAGGCGGGGGGACAGAAGAGACAAAGAGAAAACAAACAATAAATACGTGAACACACACACAAGACACAAAAGGTTGCTTAAACTGACCGCTTCATTTACTGATTATTTATTTACTTGTCAAGATTTTTGTGATGCTGAGTTGTTAAATTATTTTACGGGATTTCATTTGATATATCCAACTGCACCCACCCCCCTTTTTTTTTTTTTTTGACTGAGTCTAAATCATCAACACCAGACAGACTATTAATGACGGACCACCAAGAGAGACGGTTACTGTGGAGACCGCATTCCCCCAGGACTTACTCATGACAAACACACAAACAAGAATATAAACACGCAAATGCACACACAGGAACCCACAACCACACACGCAGTCGACTCACTCACTGAATGCATGCACAATCATACTTGGCAAAGCGACAAACGCTCACACAACCATTTGCTCTAACGGAAGGTGTCTTAGTGTGTGTAGTGGTTCATTCAACACTTGGTTGCGTTTAAAGCACGATCATTTATTAAATAAAAGAAGTTGGTGCGCACTGCAAAAAGGCAGAGTAAATTAAATGTAGGATTTGTCATCATATACGCATGAGATGTGAGACGAGTCCATTCGGATGCAAGGCAGGCAAACTGTCTGAGAGAGAAATGAGGATCGGCCCCAGACACGGGTGTGTTTTTGCATGTATGGGTGTGTGTGTGTATAAGGCAGAAACAAGACACACTGAAATCAAAAGAAAGGTGGCTTGTGCATCATCAAAGCAACACTGCGGCCTTAACACCACATTAAGTCCCTTCTCTGTCTTGAAGATGGCCGCCTGAATTGGACTGCTGTTTACTATATGCTGTATATATAATATATTTTATACATAGATGTGCCTGTCTTCATGTCCCTCCCTTCTTCCCTTTTAGCTGTTTGAATAAACATTTGACAGATCATTTAATATTTATCAGATATGAGCTTCATTTATCAAGTGGAAATATTGTGTTATACATTTCTATTTTGTATGGCTTATCTACATTTTACCATTTGCTGCAGGGGATGTGGAGAGGGCTGTTACTAAGACGCCTAGGCTAAGGTATGCAGACAAATGCACTTGCGCATAAACAGTGACATATAAACAAGCACACAAACACACACAGGCACAAGGAGGTAAACAATTCCCACTTTTGAGAGCTCGAGTTATGCCTTGGGCAACAAACCAATCATAGCTCTGCTGTATGAGCATGTTTTTAGATAAACAACTGGTATTGGTAATTTGGCACAGCTCCCTTGGACACGGCGATGTGTAAGCAGTGTGTCCTTAAACTGTGAGTATACCAAATGAGCCGCACAGCAGCACTAAGTCAGATACAGGGACACCGTTCCTGAGGTCTCTTGGGTGCGCTGCTTTTCCCTGTAGCCCTGTGTCTGTCTGGCAATGTCTGCATGGCAGTGTTAGGCCTGGCCCAATTAAACCTATTTAGAGAGCCTTCAGCCTTGGGCTCACCAGGGACTCAGCATGTCATCCTACCTTCCACAGACATGTGACTTCCTGCCTGTAACAAAGATGAATCATGTGGTGTGATGTAACCATTCAACAATTTAGTGAAATATGCACTTTTCCACACTAATTTTTGTTTGTTATTCTTAATACTAAGGTATCAATGATACCTGTTTTGGGGCGCCTGTCCTTGTAGCTCCCTTCATTCTTGGTCGTAGTGATGGGTGGGATGTGGGATGCGGGTTGGCTACATGGACGGAGATCAGATTTCCTTCACCCCTCAAAAGCAAACACAGCTAGTCGGCAGTGTGTGCCGTGCATCCCCGGAGTCCAACTGCTGCTCTGAAACCAATTTAGCAGCCCAGGCTGATGGAGTGAACCTCTGCCCCCTCCCTCTTTTCTTCTATCCATCCATCCCTCCCTCCCTCCTTCCCTTTCCTCTCCCTTCTGCCTCTACTCAATTCTCCTCTCCCCAAGCGTTACTCTTTGGAAGACACACTGAGACAGAGGGAGAGGGAGGAGGGAAAGGGTGGGAGAGTTTTGGGCATGAGAAGGGGGAAAAAGAGGGAAGAGGTTTCTCTTCTTTCTGAAATCATGCTCTGGATCAGTCTGGAGAGGCCTAGCGTGTTTGGATTGGCATGGCGGTTGGCAGACGACAGGGGAGGTGGAGCTGGAAGAGAGTTATAAATAAACATTTCAACAGGGCTGGGGAGAGGTGTCGGCGGCCTCAGGCCACGAACCTTCCCTGGGCTCGTTGGCACCCCTCCAGGTCACATTACATGAGTAAACTGACACGCAGCAACACTGTGTGTGTGTGTGTGTGTGTGTATGTGTGTGTGTGTGTGTGCATGTGTGTGTGTGTGTGTGTGTGTGTGTGTGTGTGTGCGTGTGTGTGTGTGAGTTTGTGACCGAGAGAAAGAGAAGAAAGACCGAAAAAGGTGGAGTGTGTGTTGCTATAGCAGCAAACTCAAAGAAGGCCTCAGTGTGCCAACCTCAATGCACTGAGACAATTAGCATATTATTACATAAAGACAAAATGTTCCATTCACACTTCCCTCACTGGTAAGATGTTGGTCTGTGATGTGATATCCTCATTCATTCATAATTATTTAACATTAGCAGATATGACACATGCTACACAGCTAATGTATTAGAAAAAGTTTAGATCTTCTTAAAGATCTGGAGCTTAAAGTATCAAAAAGCTCAAACCCCAGATAAATGTATCCTGAGAACTTGTGCCTTTAATCTAGCCGTCAGGACTTCTGTACCTGTTACAGTAGTTGTGTAGTGATGTCACAACTATACTATAAATAGTCATGTGTATATGTACAGTGGCCCTACAGTGGAATTACAGTCATTCCCCGGCTGCGATGACAGTGCTGAGATACAGAGAGCGCAGATGTAGGAAACACAGAAATGCTTACCAATCAGAGCAGATGGGCTTTTTTGGAAGGGGGTCTTAAAAAGACAGACACTAAAACGGAGTGTTTCAGACGGAGGGGGAATACAGGTATATTCAGACAGACAGTACGAGAAAAACAATGTGTTATTTTAACATTAAAGTATGTAAACATGTTCTAGTAGAAACCCAAAGTACAAGTATGAATCTGAAAATGAGCATATTAAAGGACCTTTAATATATATTGTTTCAAGATTATACCAAATAGTTCCTTGTTGTCAAGTGAAAACATTGTCTCCTCACCGCAGCAGATTTATTTTTGCAAAGCCATCATTTTGCAGATCCATTGTGTTGTACCACACTTCTTCGTGCAACGGAAAATAAAAAACACACTACACCGAGAATTTATGAAAAATAAACACAACACAACACACTTGAGTGCATTCACATCATATGAATATAATGCTAAGCAGGAGCTTGCTCGGATATAGCTACATTGAGGATAAATAAGATGAAAAATGAAAATGTTGCTCTTCTGCCAAGCACCTAACTGGCATTTTGAGTGAAGCCACAGGAGTAAAGTGCAATCCAGCGAATCCAATCCTGGGAATGAGAACACACGCCTAGTACTTTGCCCGCCTCTGCCCAGGCTGAGAGCTGTGGAGTTGGGCACTGGACTGAGAAACCTTTAGCAGCAATGCCAGGACTCTGCACTAGTGTGTTTTGGAATGCCAAAAACGGATATCAGGGTAAGGTGTGTCCTGAGGATAGCTCACAAGAATATTATGTACTGTATCTGCATTGACGGATGGCGCCTGTATGGGATGTATGCCTCACAAAACTGAAGGTCCCTGTAAGAAAATGTGTGCAAGTATACACCGTGTTTTATGACTTTTGTGTGCAGATTTCTTTGTCCAGTATAAACTCAGACTCCCAGATGGTTTTCCACCCAATCAGACCTCAGCACTCCCCTAGAGTTCCCCTGTGTAACTCAGGCTCACGGTTGATGGGGCAGATCCCACAGTTCTGCTATAGAAAAGGAGACATTTTGGTTTCATGGTTACTTATTGCAGGCAGATTTTTATGGTTGTATTTTGGCAAAGAGAAATGGTGCTTTTGGCTTGAGCTGTCCACATCTGTGCTCCACAGGAGTTATCTTGTGCCTTCACTGCAACCTCTCTTTAAGAAAAATGGGGTATAGTGATCATATTTAGCTGAATACTCTAAGGTGTGGAAAACAACCTATAGAACTGTGCTGTAGGACAAAATGTCTTTGTACGAATGATTGTGTTTGAAGAACATTTTTGTGGCTGGACCATTATAGCAGCTAACTTTGGGACTTCTTGAACACATTAAAGCTTTCATGAAAAATAAATCTCCCAAAAGCAGAAACGATAAAACGATAAAACACTGCTTTTAAAGGGCTAAAACAAAAAAAAAACTATTAGGAGCAATGGTGAATCCAGCTGTATCTTAAATTAAGATGAAAGGCGGAAAGAGAAGGGAAAGAAGTCTGAAGAAAAAAGAACTCAAAGGGAAATGTAGACCACAAAATTCTATGAAGTCAGAGCAAGCCTATCTCTTTTTAGTCAATTGTGGTTTTGCTCCACAATTTACTATAAAAACCTGGCAGTGTCCATAGGGGCTAGTCAGATGATCCCGCTGATATGACTGGAGCTGGGTGGCTTCACCACATGCTTGGCCAGGGGCAAAGGGACTCATAAACACTTGGTGTGTGTGTGTGTGTGTGTGTGTGTGTGTGTGTGTGTGTGTGTGTGTGTGTGTGTGTGTGTGTGTGTGTGTGTGTGTGTGTGTGTGTGTGTGTGTGTGTGTGTGTGCGTGTGTGTGTTTTCATCCACCTGTAAAAGGACTAGACCAGCCTGTAGTGTGAACGGACACCTCTGACCCTCTGCCTGGCGGTCAGAAGACTAGAGGGTTTGACAAAATACAACAATTTATGCAACTCTATCAATTCGCAACTAATTAAGTTATCGACAGTTATTGATGCTCACATATAATGTTTTGCGGCAACCAAGGATTTACCGCATCCAGCACGCCGGTGTTGTGTCGAAAAGTGTTTCCCTGTTGATAAGCTTTTCCCCCTACCTCAGAAGCCACAAGGGCAACAAATTTAAAAATACACATCGAGTTGAAGCATCCAACCAGTCTTGGAACGGATTAAATTAACATGAAATAGTTCATTTTTGGGGGCTGTGAACAAATTAAAATTTTTTGAAGGTGAGTGAGTTATTTCATTTTACTCTATGAACTGAATTTTTAGCTGGCTCATGTGAAGTGTGAACTTGCACAACACTGGTGGAAACTATTAGGTGGACGTACGTCAAGCTCAAGATTTTTTTCTCCCAACAACAATCCGACAACTGTAATTGATTGATTATATAGCGAGCATATTTTTTTTCTACATGGATCTGAAGAAAAATTACAAAAACACAATGTGTACATTTGGTTTATTTTATGGTCTAGGTCCATTTTTCCACACATATATGTTATTACACGTCTGTTTTTTCTCCTTTTTTGTTCATTCAGAGAGAGAGAAATGGGGATACAGATAGGGGGAAGAAAACCAGTGCAATACTATTACCATTTCCTGTTTCTGTGGAGCCAGGGGTCTTCTGGGAGAGAGCTGAGAGGAGTCCTGGCAGCCAGCCGCCTCTGATGGGCCAAGACATACTGCGGAATGGGGAGAAAAATCATGAAACCTGCCTGCAAGGAAACCACTTTTAAATAGTCCACAAGGCTAACACAAAGCTTGAAGCGTTTTTTATACACCACCAGCACCAAATGAGAAATTAACTTAAAATAAGATAAAAACTCAAAATAATCACATAAACGGCTGCATATTGCAGTTCCTTAAAATGGAAAATCTATTTTCCTTTCATATTAGCTCTTAGTATTTCTTTTTCTTGTTCTTCTGGTTAAAACTAGTGAACTCAAAATACTTGCTCTAGGCATCTCATCTTCACAACAGTAAAACAACTGTTTCTAATTAAATTTTAGTATCATTTTCTGAATAGTCTTTACCAAGAAAACATTCTTATAACTCTGAGTCTTTTACACTGCGGCTTTTCACAATAAACACTCATAATATTACACCACAACTTTATTGCCAAAAGGGGAAAAAACCCCAGAAACATTAGCAATGGAGTTTGCATGTTGGAGGGTAAATGAAATATGAATATACGCGTAGTGTCTATTATAGAATTAACCAACAAGCTCTAAATACACTCATGAGCAAATAAATCTCAATATTGGTGCATTAATGTTGTAGCATGACAGCAAGAAAAAACAATGCAGCCTCTTAGGAAGCAAACTGAATAACAAAGTAATTGGTAGAGAGACTAAAATGGGTATTCTCATACTTTAGGTGTCCTGCTTGTAGGCGTCATACAGATATTTTTAAATTTATCTTTAAGTACTTAATTACCAAAATTATGTGGTTATGATAATAACAGCACACACAAATAATCAAAAAGCTCATTTTTTTCAACTATGATCTAATACGTGTTTAACCTAACTAGAGATCTGTGCAGTGAGGGCTCAGTTAAGTAAACAAATAAGTCAAAGAGGTAAATGTTTAGGAGCCCCTGAAACCCCTGGCCCACCCTGTAGGAGACCCCCTTTCTCCCCTAACGGTGCTACCCAACATAACCTCCAGCCCTGCTAGCATGCTGCTCTCCTGACAGGCTCGGGCTCTGAGGCCTAGAGAAAACAAACTGGCTCTGATTGTGAAAATAGTGCCGTAGGGCCCTCCTGGTGCCCGTCGCTTATCTCACACAAGGCAAGCTTTGTCTACTGTGGGGGCTCCTCACTGGCCCTCAACCACCCCGCCAGGTGGAGACTTCCGAGGGCCAAACTCTCCTCCTCCATCACCCCCTCCCTCCATCCCTTTCTCTCTCTCCGCTGTCATGCGTACTGTGCCGTCTCCATTGAGACCACTGTGTATATTTTGAAAGGGGAAATTGATCCCACACTGGTCTGCGGGCAAATGCAATTCCTTAACAGTTGGAGATGATGAGACTAACAGTATTTAAAAAATAAATGTCATACATTCAAGATGAGCATATATTCAAGGAGACGTCTATAATGGCACTACATGTAGTGAAGTTAGTTGAACTACACTTCCCAGTAGCTCTTGAGTAGCATAGCTGTTTTCGAAACCTTATACAGTATAACAAACTATATTTTTCCTAAGTAGGACAGTAGCACGACCAAACACTATATCACTACATTTTAATGTCTCTTGAAATGTAAGAAAAGTAGTGTAGCTTACATCAAAATGTTACTTCCAATGAGGAGGGACTTGGAGCTTCCTCAGCACTGCTGATAAATAACAACACCAACAACACTAATTCTAGGTCAACTTACTCAGAATGAGAGGTTTGTGCAAGACTTCTTTGAATTAAGTCCATTCATATTATTTTTTGACACAAAGTGATGTCACTGGTCATTTTGATATAGGTGAGTATATCCTTTATTTCCTTCCTGTGAGTATTTGCTTGAGGAAGACCTGTAATTTGTCAAAACGTTGCTGATAAAACATCTTCTATTGAAGGTACCGAAGACAATGCTTCTCACTAACAAAATCCGGTGTACGTGGTATATAGCTTGCAGATTTAAAACTTAAGAAAAATAATGATTTATCACCAGCATGACCGAAAACAAACTTCAGAGATCTGGCAACTGCAGGGAAGCGCTCTTCTTCTTGTAAATAGTACCGAATTAAAAGCCTTTTAAAAGACTGGTCATCTTTAATAGCTTTAATGAATGATACTATTTTCAACATTGCAAATTTGTGTTGTCACACACCCAAGACATAGATGTTAGACCACTAATAAGGTTGCATTGCCACTATGGTTGTTGGGCATATCTATTGGAATGATATTTGACAATAATCAAATGGCCCCCTATCTGTGTGATGTTCAGCCAAGACAGATTGTCAGTCTAAGAACAGATGCTTCAGTGTTGCTGGCTTCAACAAAGCTGGATATGATATTTGAATCAGCATCATTCGAAAGTAAATGATAAGTCACCCACGGCTATGAGTGATGTTTTCCCTGAGGTCACGAGCCAAGTCCAACTTCCAGCTGTGCCAAGCTGGCTGTATAATAAAGATAGTTACCGTAGGCTATTTACTCAGACTGTCAGCAAATATGTAACAAGAGAGTTGTATGTGAAAACCTGATTAGTGTTCAAAAGTTAATTTACTTAACATCCAAACTAATTACTGTATCTGTGACAAAGACAAGGCTGGGCAGACCTCCCCAGTTGTGGTAACAGTGGGTAAACATTTTGGTTTTATGGCAATTATTTGTCAAGTATAATCACACTTATTTTTTGCCTTAAAGCTTTGTACAAATCCACCTGGCACACTTACTGGCCCAAACACATCAGTAACCTTGACCACTTGATTGATGGAGCTTGATGTGGGCTGTACTCAGCATTTAAACTGGGTTACGTGTGCGGACAGAGTGCTAACTGCTTTTGCCGGGTGAGAAAAAGTGAGTCGTCCCTTACGCAAATGCCTTACATAATGTATAATGGAGGTTGTTGGTGAAGAAACTGGTGGCTCCAGGATGTTTTACAATGAATTTCCACCCATGTGACTGCAGAACATTGAGGTAAAAATTATGTGTTTTTAAGAAGACCATGCTTCTCGAATGGACTAACTCCAAAACCTGATTACCACTGATGATTTAGGTGGCTGAACCTTTTCTCCTACCACATTCCACAGCTGTCAACAATTTTGGAACAATTTAGAATAATTTTGACGTTTTTTTTTTCTCAACTGTAATTGTGCTAGTTGGTTTGCCAGTAACGCAACAATCTGTTTGTTTTTTTCAATGCAGTGATTAGTTGATGCTAAGTAAATTAACAACAGCAGGCCTCTTTAGTTGACAAAATTATATTGGAGATTACAGGAATGATTCAGAGAGATGTGCACAATTAAGACCATAAGTTTGCTGACTTATCAGTGATTAAGGCTCCATTGAGCAACAGTTTTTATATTACCATTGATTTATGGGTTGCAAATCCCACTGAGAATCGACAAATACAAATGGTCATCATCACCCAATATAGAATAAAACTGTGGATACCCATCCCCCGAGTACATGAACTCACACAAGCCAAATATAAGCTACTGCAGTCTAGCATCAAAGTAGAGATCTCAAGTTAACAAGTAGCTGTTGAAGAGTCGAACATCTAGCCCAGGACTAAATAGACCAAACCAGCTCAATGGCAGATAAAGATGACTCTTTTTTACGTTTTTACGTGAGAGTTTTACATTTTTTTTTACACCTGCCTTGTGCAGTTCAGTTGGAACAAACCCTGGAGTGTTTACTCCCTTTGTTTCAGTAGATGTTTAAGCAGTCACACCCAGGTCCGGACCAGGACAACCGGACCGAGACCCCCATGAGGACATGATCTCGGCCCGGTTACAAATTAACTCTTGTTTCTAGGGCTGACATGATGCCTTGAGTTACTTGATTCCTAAAAATCTTTATATCCATTCATTGCACTGTGGTCGCACAACAGGCTTATGCCGTGGATATGGTGGATACAAGCCATGGAGAAGAAATGATAGAGCAGATTACAGAGTGGGGGAAGAGAGAGTAAACAGGGAGAGGCGAAGAGAAGAGACACACCAGAGAAAATGACAGAAAGTGGCAAAGTTGGGGATCATTTCAAGGTGAAACTAAATGAAAACTCTGTACAATGTGTCTACTCTAAAAACCAACAAGCTTACCACAATAGCACAAAGTTAATGTTTCAACATCTCAGCACAAAGTATCCAGTCTACACATCCAGAAAATGGAGCGGACCCGACCCAAAACAAGGTACATTTACAACATTTCAATGTAACAACACTTTGACAACTTTCAACCGGCTCAGCTTCACTGCAGCCAGGTAGCACAAATACGACACCCGCTGATCTCTGATCGCCAAAGGTCCAGTGCAGCAAACTAGGAGACCAGGGACAGTTATATCATGGGACAGTTGTAACACCTTGAATATCTCCAATCAGAAACAAGCTAGAGTGATTACAGTCACTCTGCACATGCTCAGTTAGATTGCAACAAGAATGACTTGCTTTTTCCAACAGATTTTTTTTATACTGTCCTGAGATCAAATTGATCTTTATCTACCACAACAATACATTACTCATTTCAATTCTAATACAAGTCTTGCTTTAACAAGGTATTTTAGCAATCAGACCAATCAGTGAGTATCAGTTTTGTCAATGTGGAGAAAAACTTGCTAGATAATTGATTTAGTCTAATAATGGTGATATAGCTCATCGGCAGCTGTGTACACACAGACAAAGAGCACCTTTACCATTAAGTGATTAATTCTACCGGCTGACAATAGTGAAGTGGGGGTGGATAAAGAAAATGGATAAAGATCAGTCTTACTTAGAGGTTTATAAAAATGAGAAGCAACTATCTCAAAATAAAACATGCACTCTTCTACTTTGGGTTAATTTTTCCAACGATCAAATTTGTACAATGGCACAAGAGGAAACTAATATCTTCCATATGGAACATGAAAATGCTGAGCTGCAAAGCCTTGTTTGAGGTACATGCTGTTGCACCAACCAAATTTCAGTTGGAATTCATTATAAACTTGGGGCTACATTTTTCTGATGGAAACCAAGAGAAATGAGAAATGTGGATGAGGCAGTTTTTTCCAAAGTCCTTGGAGAGTATGTAAGTGATCTGAGACACTCGGGTGGCGTCTGGATGAGCCTGGGTTTGGATCAGGACCCTCCATCTGGGGCACATGTGCCGTCGATGGGGACAGAAAGACAGGGATACAGAGCCAAAACCTCTCTCCCTCTGTCTCTTTTTTTTACCTTTGTCTGAACAAGGGGGGGAAAAAATCTAATTTCTTTCCTGACTGTACCACACATCTGCACGTATTCCCCTTTATAACTTCATAATGTAGTTTTAAACAGCTCTTGTGGCAATGACAATGGTGAGATACAATAAAAATGACTCGTAATCTAACGTGTTTACGAAGCAATGCTGTTGACACGCTCAATTGAAAAATGATCTCTGCAAAGATTTTCTCTGTGGTTAAATGTTTGGTGGCGGAGAGGAAACACAAACCAGCAACAGATACACAACCCAAGACAAAAAAGGGGGGAAAAAACAATAGGGGTGAGATAAACAAAGAAGAAGGTTCCTTGGCTGAACACGCCACATCGACTGTAGTCGCCTTTGCAGTGTCTTGGCATCTCTCCGGCTAGCCCTCCATTAGCAGCATCAGGAGGCCCGGGGCAGCCGACAGGAGTGTGACCTGAGATTATTGTCCTGTGTGTTTGTTTGGGTTAAGGCTTTAGATGGGGAAATGGGATTAGGATAGGCCCGGCTGGAGAGACACAGACTAATGGGAAGCAGAGGAGCACTCGCCTGATCCTCCTCCACTCACAGAGAGAACAACCCTGTTATCCCACCTGATTGGATTAGCCCCCTGTTAAATGTGCTATGATAAGGGAGGACCACTGCTGAGGCTCTCCTTGGTGCTGCTGGGAAGGGAAGCATACAGATACTGTACAGGGAGCACTGGTTTCAATGGGTGATATCTGTTTTGTGTTGGGCACAGATTTGGCAGTGATAACACATGGAGTATATACAGCACATGACCTGACACCATTTGAGCCTTATTCACCAACCAATTTTATTTAAAAAAAATAATAATTTAGATTCTAACGTTCGCCAATGTTTTCTTATGTGGGATCTGTTCTTCCTATATATAATACGATTAAAAGTACAACAATAATTTTAACATTTAAAGATTAAGATTTAAAGATTTAAAGATTTTTGGGAACCATGCCATCCAATAATTAGTGATTGATCATGCTATTTATAGGTGGGCCTATTTCTGTACCCTAGGCCTACTCACACAATGGCATATTTATTGCTGCTGCAAAATGTTGCAGATCATGCCCTAAGGTGGGACCATGTAGAGTGAGTGTATCTTTTCAATTTTTGTGAATGCACATGGTCCTGCAGTCTCATGCCCACTTTTATGTGGATTGACAGGGCATTCATTTGGATCAACGTGCTGTAAATTTACAATTTAACAAACGCGTTGTGAATCGGGCATTGACCTTTCCCAAGAACAAACTTGTTCAATGTAAGATTAGGGTGAATGAAACCCATTGTTCTTTAAGAGATTTTTCATATTCTATGTTTCCATTACCACTAAGATTTCTTGGATCCTTTTTGCATAATTTTTTTGTCCGTCCCTAGCTCTTGGGAGTTGAGAAGTAACACTATATCATAATATAAGGGGATTTACAGTAACCACATCTTGCTTCCCCAAGCTCTTTATATATATATGCAAATCTTCAAGACTCAAACTTGCTAATTGCAGCCACTCTACCAATCAGACAGTAATTACTGGTATCCTGCCTGCCTTTCCTTCCAATGGCTGAGCAGCTAATTTGAGCCGCGGTTTAAACAGCTGGAAAACAGGATCCCGTGGCAAAACTGGAGGACTGTGTTTGAGCATGCATGAATGCGTATGTGTGTGTGTCTCTGTTGCTATTTATATACGGTGCATGGCACTTTTTGGAAAATACAGTGTAAGGTATATTGCATTAAACTAGTAGGAAAATCTGTCACACACATTCTGGGCAGATGTGTGTAATGTAATATTTCTACAGAATCTCACCCAGAAAGTCAACGCCTCTATCAATATGTTAACTCTATCTGACCTACCTGTCAGCTTACTCCCCTTCTGTGTGATTGATTAACATTTTATTAATGTTTCCATTTGCCACCGGTTCAGGTGATACAGCATGACACACAGCGCCTACTCTAGGTGATGATTGGATTAAAAAGGTTACTGATCCCATAATTGCTTTTAGATTACACTCCATGTGAGCGTGTGTCATTAATGTAATGATTATCCACATCACACCAATGTTACCTCAGTGAATCTTTAGCCATTTAGTCTTGATAAGGTGACATGTCACACTCATCATCAAACACAGTCATAATCTGCTCAGATAAAAATCTTTCTAGAAAACCTTTCAAGAAAACATCAAATCAAATGGCATTAAGAGTAAAAGCAGCGGCTTGCAGTGAGCTTGGTCAGTGTAATTTCACCCACCTGCTGGTCATTTGCTGGTCATTTTGGTAGAGTAAAACGCCACTGCCCATGCATTTTACAACAGTGAGGTAAAAGTACATATAATCAATTAAACCAAAGCCACCACATGTCCAGCTGACAGCTACTTAAGGACTTATCTCTTAGTATACAAATCACTGCAAGCTAATTAACTAAATTGTTGTTAATGTGGAGCATGTACAAAAGCTATACTATCTAATGGCGAACCAGCTAAAAATGCTTCTGTTGGCTGCTGCAAAACGGTCATAACTTAACTGTGCCTGTTTATTAAAGGACAAGTTGTCTACAGATGAGTAGTGACAACCTACTTTACCGACGATTAAAGTGTTTTTTGTCAGGAAACAGCACAAAGAAATGGTTTGTTTTATGAAGCTACCTTTCAACCATTTACACATTTGCTTTACTAACACTTCTCTCCTACAGAATCATTCTCACAATGGCGCTACTTTTCATTTACAGCCTATTTTCCTTTGCATGTTTTCCTTTTTATCTCATCTCTTGATCATTAGCTACAGTTTTATGACTTCAGCAGCAACAGATTGAGGACGTCCCGCAATATCCTAATGTACCATATTATTATGTAAACAACAAAAGTGGAACATTTACATCCGTCAGTTTTAGTAAAATCTATACTGTTTCCACACACATGTGTGCACAATCCGCGGAGCCATGAGTTTAAGGGTTTTGCTGTTAATGAACTACAAGAAAGGACTACAATACTGTCAAACTAGGCAAATGTCCATGCAGGAGCTACTGGTGGAATTGTCTGTAAAAAAGGAAAAAAGTGGACATAGTGTTGGATTTTCCAAGAAAAATGGACCAGTTCCTATTTCTTTACAGAGGTAAATGGGACGCCAGTGTGCTTGGTGTGTTCACTGCACATTTCAATACTCAAAGAAGTGCAAGCAAATTAGCAACAGGCTTTTTACCAACATCAGCCTGACGAGAAACTCTGTGGCAGATGGGATTTCGGTATTCACTGGACAGCCAGTTAAGCACAAAGTTTAGTCATTTGTTGCATGTTCGGTTGAACTGATGAGATCATGGACAGTACAGATGTTGCTCAACCGGTCATATTCATTTGTGGTGTTGATAATGAGACTTTGACGGTCACTGAGGAGTTCCTTGAGTTGGTGCCAATGATACACCACAACAGCATGTACATTTTTAACTTGTCAACCCATTGACTCTCGTTGGAGCAGTGGACATGTTCAAGGTGGATTGGTCTGGCGCTGTCAGCCTGTCTAAAAATGTCAGTGAGTACTAAACTGGCTGAATGTTGCAAAACAGACATATTGCTGGAATGCACCTAACTTTTTGTTAACATTTTGTGCCTTTGAAGAACTACTGTGATGTGTAAATTGAAAAGAAAGGAAATTTGTTGTTATTTATAGGTTATTATGCAACGGAGTTACTGGTCAATTCATTCTTTATTGTTGACAGACTGACAGAGAACTCATTTTCCTTTGTTTCCTGCACAAAGAACCTGTTTGGACATTTTCCACTAGAACCAACTGTTCTGTTTGGTCTGATTGTTTTGCTCTCTGTTGTTGTGATATTATTCAGGATACTTTCAGCTGCAAATACTAAACTTGGCTGATGCTGACCCACCACTGTGAGAGGAAACCACAGATTTTTACAGCATTAGATGTTACTCTAAGTATTTCTTTCAGGGAACTTGCACAGAAATTGGCATGGATGGACAATAACAAATTTCTCATATAGTGGGAAATAAAAAATGTGAGTCAAGCTGTGACACCTGTGGGTAGAATATGTATCAATGGATATGATGTGATTCTTTGTTTCTTAATTTAACTGTTGAACTATACAGTATATTCATAGTACAGGTCAGTGTGTATTTTAAGTGTTCTGCTATGCAAATGTGTGTGTACGTCTGTATAATGCATTATCTTTATGTGTCTACGTCTTTGCCGATTCATATTGTAGGAGTGTGTGTGTGTGTGTGTGTGTGTGTGTGTGTGTGTGTGTGTGTGTGTTCATGTGCTAGCTGTGTTTGTGTGTGCTTGTGGATGTCTGTGGGTCTTTCTGATTCAGAGCAAGTCGTGAAACCTAATTGCTTGCACATGTGGAAGTTTTTCAAGTGTTTAGAATAAAGTTAGTTTCAAGAAGAAGCAAAAAAATGTAAAAGGCGGGGGGATGGGGGGGGGGGGGCTGAGCTGTCTACAGCTAGAGACAGCCAACCTGAACCCCTCCCCTCTGCTGAAACCAATTCCTTTCTCCCTCTCTACTCACAGGAGTAGAGGTCAGAGGTCACAGGGGAAGATCTCTGTGATTGGACACAGGCCTGTTGTATCAAAAGAAAAGTGGGGGACACAGTGAAGCTATATTGTGTGTAATGTGACACTCTCCAGTGGCTGATCAAAGTGATATCATAAATAAAAAATACCAGTTCATCTACCTTGTAGTCCATAAATGTATATGTCAACATAAAGCAAATGAGGTAAAACAAACAAACGGGAAAAAAAAGTCTGGCTCACCACCCAAACCTTGCCTTACCCCTCCTTTCACCCCTCAGTCCTTCTTAGGGGGAGATAAAGTGTTCCAGAGACAGGGAACCAAGCACATTTTCCAACATGTATCAGAGGGTAAAGATGGAAAAGTGCTTTTAATCTTGTGTAACCCTATAGGGCTCTAAATGGGAAGGGCTTCAGAGAAAGAATCCTTTAAAGAGGACATATAATCCTAATTAAAACACTGAGCAGAGCTACCACTTGATCTAAGGGGAGGGCCTCAGCTTTAGATCAACCATCATCTAGTTCAGAATCTTTTATTATTGTTGAAGCCACGCTAATGAAATAATGCTCGCAGTCTAAAGAAGCGAATCAAGCAAGCAATTATTGCTATCCTACACTGCTCTAATGAATACCATCACTTTATGCAAACCCCTATTTGTAGCATGTGCAGGCTTTAAAGCATACATGAAAACGACTGTAATCTATAAGAAGGTCATTGCTGTTTAAATAATATGACAATATTTCTTATGGAATTCCTTTAACACTGCAGAAAATGATGTGTTATTGTAACCGATGCAAAGAATATAGCATACTGTTCATCTTCACCTGCACAAAGCTTTAGTGAGTAAACAAGTTGATCTGAAAATCAAGATGATGAAACGTCTTTACGTCTTTCTGCAATTTTTTCTTATTCTTTACAATCTGTGTCTTCCCCCTGTAAATCTTTTTTACAGTGGTGCGTGCCTCCCCCACCCCACCCCACTACCCCTGCTCACTCCAACCCCCACCCCCCTCCATTGATCAGGGTAATTGAGAACAGCCATGTCCCCCCCACTTCTCTGCTGTCCTCCCCAACTGCCCCTCCCCAGCATCATGAAAGCCCAGACATCTGGTCCGCATACACCCCAAGTCTTAACCCCCCCGAGTCACCTCCAAGCCCCTGTCCTTCCCAGGGATAACCACAGTCACAAAATATTTGAGTGGTTGAACAGCAAGAACATGGAGAAGAAGAGAAATATAAATATGAAGAGGAAGAAGAAGTTGGACAAGAAATTGAACAACAAAAAAAAACAATAAAAAGTGAAGCCACAGAAAGCCTTATAAACCCTCTGTTATGGAGCAAAACTGGCTCCATTATAACATGGAGACGTATTTGAAATTGATCACAGTTTTTATTTCTAACACCTTAATGATACCAGACCTCTTTTCTTCATAGCATGGATTGAGAAAACACCATATGAAAACTGACTGACATGCTTGATTTTCCAGCAATAGGATCATTAGCCTTTATGCATATGATATGAGCATAAAGGTTATATTAGGTATTATGATGTTATAAAGAATCAGCAAAATTGCCTATTTGAAAAAATGTATTACGCCACTCTGTATTGCCTTTATGTTAGGAAATCTGTTTGCTTTTCTGTGGGTGATAGAAAGAGAAGTCTGGGATTTTAAGTTGTATGTATATGTGCATGTGTTTGTGTGTAGACGAGTATGTGTGCGTATGTGTTCATCCAGCAGCAGCAGCGGCGGCAGGAGCGGTGTAAGTTACGTGCTACAGATAGAGATCAGGCAGGGACAGATTTAATTAACAGATATCTCTCCTTAATGTAGATTCTTTTGGCTCCCTCAGATACATCCCCTTGTGCTTATCCAACCAGAAATAACTTATCTTGGCTCTGCACTAGTCCTAATGTATTTCTTACAACGTTTAAGGGAACAGAGGTTTCAGCAGAGAGACTACACCTTCATGTTTACTCACAGCAAACAGCAGCCGACGAGATTAGCGCCCAGAGAATTGTCACCAATATCTGCAGTATGTATTACACACATTTTCTGTCCTGTGCAGCTTTCAACACATTGTCTTTCACAAGTGTGCATGTGTGTGTGTGTGCGCGCGCCTGTGTGTGTATGTATTAATTTGCTCGCCATAAACTAAAGCTAATAGAGATTTGCCCTTTTAACTATCTCTCAAGGTGACCAGATTACTGACATCAATTAAAGCAGGTCCCACTGGCTGGATGCCCGAAGCACACGCTCACCCTTAGAGGAAAAAGAAGGGATCATCATCCAATAAATCACCCAAGGAAAGGAGAGAAGGGGAGAGTGAAAAGGAGGAGAAAAAAGTGGGTGAAACTGGAAAAACCAATACAGAGAGAAGGACTTCAGTATCTGCATAGAAGCTGTTTGCCCTACAGCAGAGTACAGAGAGCCTGTTTCAACGATTCTAATAAAGTAAATAATGAAATAAAGTTTTATGCTGATGGATTCTATAGATGGACTCTGACAGCCCTGCTCGGTGATCTGGAAAGAGTAAATGGGATGGAAGAAAGAGAAGGAGAAATCAAAAGAAGGGACAGGGCAGTTCCTTTTTTTATTTCTTTACAAATGCAATTATGAATACAAGCTGCAATGCAACAAATGTTTGTTTTTGCATAATCACATGTAGTTACAAAGTGTATAAGCCCAGAGATCATTTGTTGGCATGTGAATTTGAAAGATGTAAAGAAAAAGTGTGTTGTGGTTGCATGTGTGAGCACGTATCTGAGTGGTTGTAATTGCATTAATGTGTTTGTGTATATTTGGTTACAAGTCCCATCTGTTTGTATGCATATACATATGTTTATGTGTCCGTAACTGTTTGTATATTTTGAAGGGTTTTTGTGCGTGTGTGTATATTTTTGAATGTTTGAATGTGCGCACGCATGGAATTTTGTGAGAGTGTGTTCATGTGTGCATGTGTGTGTCACCCCAACTGTCCCTAAGGTAATCATTCATCCTGCTCATTAACACTTTACACTGATAGTTGTAAGCTAAAGTTGCCTTAGTGTGAGTTAGATTCCCATATCTAAGTCTGCCGGTAGGCAGCCCACTCCACTCATACTTAACCTTGTGGATTCAAAGTATTACACATCATTATAAAGGAATGTAAGGGCCCGTGGCTTGGTAGCTTGTTCAAGAGAGAGATCCACAAGTGGAACTCCCGTATTTACCCCTAGTCTCTTCTTTTACAGTATTTCCCATTTGGCCTCTGGTGTAGGGTTACTTGAAACCGAATCAGTGGCAAGTTTCTGGTGAGTTCTTTATGCAGGTGATGCAACGTCAACATCTTTGTGTGGGTGGGATAACTGATAATAATCACTCCCTTATGGGCATGTAGAGTACAACAAGCAGCTACTGCAAACACGGACGCTGTAGGGCTAGCACACACTTCATTCATCAAACATATCAAGGTTAAATGTGAGAGGCATGCCGTTTTGTGAAAAGCGGCTGAATTCCAGTGATATTTTGAGCATCAAAATCCGCATGCGAGCCTCGCGTGTGTGCGCATCAACTGATAAACTGAAATGTGCAGTATGTCCATTTTAGCGCACACACACGTATGCGCACACGCACGCACACACGCATGCACACACACACACACACACACACACATACACACACGCAAGTCCATCATTAAAAGGACTAAAATACAATCCAATGACACATAGCACTCTGTTTAAAAGCATACTTTGAGGGGGGATGAGGAACTTTAATTAACCTGGGTTGCAGATAGGAGGGAAGGAGCAGTTATCCAGTGGCCTCTGGCATGGTGCCTGTCCAGCTCTGAGAGGTGAAATATACTCTTATGGATCTGAAGTCAGCGCCATGCAATATTCTCTCCCTTCACATACACATTAACCTTGCAGGTGTGAACACGGACAAAGATTGGGACAGATGATAGAGAGAAGGAATATAAGAGATAGGTGGCAGATGAGGGAGGGAGAGAGGAGAGAGAAGTTGCCCAACCACTTCATTGCACAAAACAATGCAATCAAGGCCCACACAAATATTCTGTGTTTTCTCTAATTCAATTGGACTTTTTTTATACTACATTTAAAGGGGACATATTATGCTTATCTTCAGGTTTATACTTGTATTTGTCCTGGCGGCTTTTTTAAAGGCAGTTTCTGAATACGGACTGTGTGCATTTCTCTGTGGGATGAGAATTTTGATACTTTCACTGCATATTTATTTAGCACCTCGACATGCTATCATAAAAAAAATACATGAAAAGCTAAATTTTTCCCAATATGGCTCCATTAATATTGATATAATGGATAAACATGTCTGGTAATACTCATTGGACAATAGTATGAACGGAAAAAGTCACAATTTAATTGATATTTTAACCATTAAGACATGTCCCTTGCCTCATTGAAACTGCACCCCTTAACTTGTCAGTTCATAATACACCACCTGCCCCTGTGGCCTATCCTGTCTCTGCAAACCCCCCCCCCCCCCCCCCCCCCCCTTTCTACCCCCCCGGGTTACTGACTCTGTGGGCCTGGGGTCCAGCTTTCCCAGACGGTGATTTAAAATAACAATTGCATGCATATCAGGTTTCAGGCCTCTGAAATACATGTGAGATGAGGTAATGTGATCAGTCCAGCGCGCCATCCAAGCCACTCTTTACTCTCTCTTCCTTTGTGCATTGTGCACACGTGTGCACGTCCGTCTTGAGTATTTGTCTTCATGTTTTAAGTTAAAGGTTAGCAAGAATTTCCCTTTGTGCTGCTGGTGAGATGACCTTGTTGTACCTTTGCTTTCTATTTATTTTGCATGTAGAATGTGGTGTGTGAGGAACTAATAACAGAACAGAACTTTAAAAACAGCTAATCTCTGTCATATTGGACACAAGCGAGAGAGCTTAGTGCCTGTTTTCAATTAGATCCCAAGTTAAAACAGCATTAAACTCTTACATGGTTTCATTGAGTCAAAATTACAACTCAATTAATACCCCATAAAATGGTCACAGAGTTAACGATTGAGCGAAGAGACGGAGCCATAACGTTGCCCATAACATTAAAATCAGAAGTCAGGGCTGCAGTGCCTCGCTGCACACGGAGACACACAGGGGCACGGGGACACACAGGACGCTTGTAGACCCAGTGAGTGCCAGTGGGTAAACACTAATAATAGCTTCCATAAAGCCACTCATATGGGGCTGTGGGCCCGGCCTATGGGGACCATTAAAAATGCTGTGACTCTGGGCAAGATCTGGTTAGAAGTGTTGCAGTTTACGTGACACTGGTGATAAGAGTGACTTGTGGAAAAATAGAGCCTCAGCGACAGATACGACAAACAATTACAGAGGAGAATAAAAGCGGCAATTATGCTGGAAAATAAGTGCAGGTGAATGTTCTGCAGTGATGGAGCAGCTCTCTGATTAACAGCGTTTCTGATTAGGCATGGCATTTCTATTCTTTGTGATGATTTGTGGACTTCTCAATCTGCTCTGCATGAAACTGAAAAAACTCCCCATATACAGTACATAAATAAAATATTAGTTGGCAAGAAAAGAGCAGGAAGTTATCCATTGAAATAAAGAAGCATGGGCAGGCTCCATTTTTTTTTCTTCCTGTCTACTGTACTTCCATCGCTTACCAACCCCAGTCCAGCTCTCTGTAATTCTCTCAAATTCCCCCCATTTCCTCCTCCCCTCTACATGGCTTTAATAAACACGCGGCCCTGGTTTAATCTCACAGTGACACGTTCATCTCACTGCAGAGACGGGAGTGAAATCACTCACTCCCATCCTCCCCTACATGTTCCTCCTATTCTCCTGGCCCGCTCCCTCCCATGACAGGTACCTTTCAATCGGGTAATCATTGGTTAAGTAGCCATTTTCCATTTCTTCCCTCTATTGAAGGCTGGCCATGTAGAAAAGACAGGGTCTTGTAGGTATGGCTGCTAATGGGGCAACAGACAAGGCCTCCCCATTCTGTCAGGGGGAGCTGAGAAGCAGAGCCTCTTATCAGTGAGCCACAGCCACCATTCCTTACCAAATTGGCTTCTTCTTCCATCTCCCCCTTTCTCCCACTCCCCCTTTCTACTTTTCACCATTCCCACCTGCTTATCCATAGCTGCTACCCGCCCTTGTAACTTTTAATATAACTGAACAAATCAAAAGGTAGCTTTTTTCAGTCGTTCAGATCATTGCACTCCATGAGGAATGGTGACAGGTTACTTCACAGGTTGCTCAATCTGCTGCACTGGATGAAGAGAGACTTTATTCTGAGGAGAAATGGAATAACCTCTATTCTGTAATTTTCCAGAGTCCCTTTTCCGTGTCTCATTTTTAATTTTCCCCCATTTTTGTCTCTCTCTCCCTGTTTCCAATTTTTAAGTGAAAACACTGAAACAACTTGTGCCATAATATGCAACCCATCATTACACATTGCTCCCCTTTCCTTAGCATTTCTTTCCAAATATTCTGACATATTCCCTTTTATCCCTGGATGTGCACAATTAAAGTGCAATCTCCTCTCCTGCTCCCCCCTAAATCCCATATGTTGTTGAGTGGTGAAGCTGTTGAGAAAGAGAAGTGTTAACCTCCTCTCCAAACCGCAGGCAGAAGGGCTGCATTCCTCCTCGAGTACTCAACGTGCTGTTTATCTGCATCCATGCACTCTGTTACCATGGCAACCCCAACCAAATACACTGGCCGGTTCAACTCTGTTTAATTTTTTCCTCCCTTTTTTTTAATTTCATCACTGAGCTCCCCATGCTCACTCTCACTAAGATAAACAGAGATGGAGCCGGTACTCAGCCAAACCTGCGTGAGTTTATTTTGAGTCTCCGCCCGGTTCGATCCATGACGCTGTTTCGCCATCCCTCTCACTTTTCACAGCTTGAAAATTGGAAAATACTCAGAGTTTGTGATGCAGAGGAGACTGGAGCTTGTGGTTTGACTTGGCTCGGCTCATCTGAGACATAACGCCCCGAATAGTTTGAGAGCAGTGTGTTCATTGCATGGCTTATGACATGTCAAAAACAGAGATGAGACTAGTCTTAAAAAAGTGTGGCCTCTGGGAGCAGTGAAGATCCATTATTTATCTGTTTACACACTGTCACCACTGCACGAGATAAACAAATTTTATCACTCTCTTTCATACGCAGTACACACACGCAGACCTTGTCATATTCGGGGGAATCAGGGGATGCCAGTGAGATGAGCCCTAAAACTCACATTAATGGACTAGACTGTAAGACGACACTTTGTTCTCTTAATTAGCACTTCTTCTCCTCCATTCAGCCGGCGTTCCAATGGTTGACTATTCCTTTATTAGGCAGGATTCCATCTCCAGCTTTCCAATAGGCACTTAACTCCTGCCTAATAGAGGATTTTCCCACACTTCCTCTGACAAGCCATTCAACTGAGAAGAGTTAATTTGTTTCTAATGCTTGGCTAATGGAGGATCCTGATGGCAGGAATTGACTGCTGGATTTTTGGGATTGACTTCTTCGCCACATCCTCGTCTGAAATGAAGTCTATAAGATGAGAATTTTATTCTCCAATAAACCACTCAGTTGCGGCGAGAGTCAGTTTACGTTGAGGTCTTAAGAATTTAAAAAAAAAATGGAAATGAAAAACTTAGGCTAAGTTACACCCTACTACACATGAGTGTTGAGCCTTTAAATGCTAATCAGACGGCACAATTTTTGTACCCAAGAAGAAATGCTCTCTTGCAATAGTGCATATATTGATGCTTTTAATTATTCTTCTTTTTCTCACTGTGGATGTCAGAGGGGGACGCTTTGGGGCTATCTCAGCCCTGCAGTGGCCAGTCAGTTAGCGCATGAGTGACAGCCTGTGGCACTATCAGCTGTCCTGCTGCACAGCAGGAGTGTCAGGGAGAGAGAGCCGGGGGTGAGGGTGAGGACGAAAGCAGAGCCATGCCAGGTGAAGGGGCTGAGGCTCACAAAGGGCTATCTGGAAATAACACTTTGGCCCAAATATGGCTCCTCTAATCAATCTAATTCCGTCTGCAAGCTCCAGCCTTCTCTCTCAGACGTTTCACTGCGTCAAGATAACCTTATCTTAACCTGCCACATCCTTTACAATTAGCGCTCTCTATGTAGACACACACAATAGCACAGACCAACGTAGTCAAATGCACACACGTGGACGCATGTTCTCATCCTATATCTTTCACTTGCTACAGGAATGCAGTGGAAAAAGCTTGCATTATGTTCATTTTTGCTCTAAAGTTAGCCCATCTGTATTTGAAAGTAGCTTTGTATGTGATTTAAAAAATATGTCTTACATATTTAAAAATCAGGTATGAAAATCTTTTTTTTTTCAGTCCATTCTGCGGTTTCATATATTTACTGATAGCAGTAGTCAAGCATTTAGCATGATCTGGTAAGTGACGTGCATCCACTTGGATGGAGCATGATTATCGCATGTTAAGGCGAGTGTTGCTTTGTAGAAAATGTCCAGCTCGGCTCTGCTTATATTCACTCCTATGTTCTGGAAGAGCGAGCAAGCAGTAGTGGAGCATCGTACACAAGTGACAGATGATCATCAGAGCATTTTGGCGTGGCTAGCGTGGGGGAGGGAGGGGTGTTCAAAATGCCTTGGGCTCTGTCACATCATCTCAGATAGGTAGGGATTGAAGGGTATGAAGATGAGACTTTAATGAGCTAGCGCTCAACATGGCGACACTCACCACACCTGATCAGCTACTGATTGCCATGGGAATCGTCCATTCCCTAACCTGCGGGGGAGGCAAAGCAGAGACAGAAAATCCTGATGGAAACATGGGCAGATCAAAGAGAATCTGCCAGAAATGAATATGTTTCGGCTTGTGTGCATTAGCATAAGCGGAGGGATTTCTTATGTGTAATGATCAAGTATTTGACTGGCTGTCTTTCTTTTGTTCGGCTTTAAATTTGCTCGGTGTTATCCTGGTCCAATCTGTGAAAATATCTCCGCCAAAGATAAATCTCAGCAAGGTCAAACTAACAAAGACTTCCCCCCCTCCCTGTTTTCTTTTGCCTCTGATAACTCTTTGGATTTCAAATACCTTTTCTGCTGCCTTCCATGAAGTCAGGGACACAAGCTGGCTATTGATCTGTTGCTTCCCTGTTTTATGTCTGTGCATTCAGTGTATGTTTGTGTCTGTGCCAAGAATAATGGTGCGTGTGCTCCTGTGTGCTCTTACAGCTTTGTTTGTGTCTGTGAAATCAAGAGGGGCACAAACACACACAAGCCAATGGTGACTTGTCAGGATAATTAGGACTAGTAATGAGATGTGGTGGGTGGAGTGCGTTTACCTCACCAATGCTGATGACCAATGCCCTTGAAGTACATAAGGGATAGAAAGAGATACAGCCTGATCAGCACGCATCTCATCACAGAGAAAACACAATATGCATTCAAAAGAAGATGTCTGGTTTATCTTTATTTTTCTCCAGTAAATTAAAAAAAAGAAAATTACAAGTTACAGCCTAGTCAAAACTAACATAAAATACAGTACTTGTTTTTGTTCTGAAACACAGATAAACCTTGCCTGTTTTGCATAAATATCATATTAAGATGCTTCAATAAAACAGTATTATATTGAATAACCTCTGAAGAGGGCAGATGTTTTAGAGACGATTTACTGTAGTGCAGAGAGCAAGAGAAACAAACGTTTAACCCAGAGCATTTTGGCCCTCATTTGACACCACAAAAAAAAAAAAAAAGATTAAAATAATTGATCAATTTACTCTGGGGCCAAACTGATCAATGAGATACATTATTAAAAGAAGGCTATTGATCCGGATAGAGGCAAGCCGAGTAAAATGTTTACCGCAGCAGAGGGCAGGATCAATTGTGCAGCCAATGCAGTTGAATAGAGCCCCATATGGATCAATGTGTGATGGAGCAATAGGGCTTATGGATCCGCCCGCTGTGCACTGTCCCTTTGTAGCAGACAGAGAATGAAAGAGTGAATGCGTGAGATACAGTGGAGATCAAGAGTGAGGTAAGACAACCTCTGCCATCTTCATCGTTCACCCTTTCATCGCTGAGCTCAGGAGCACGGAAAATACAAGGATTGAAGGGGGAGTTGGCCCCCTTGTTCACTATTCATTGTGTGTCGGGCGACTATATATTTGCATTATAGAGATATACATCACATTTTATTGATCATGATGTTTAAAAGTTAGTGCTTTCTAATCATGACTCATATAATGAAGTATAACAGTTGACTCCAGAGGAACATTTTAAAGCAGGAAACAAATGATTATCTTTCTCACAATGTGCATTTTTTTTTTTTTTTTGTTATTGTGTGCTTGGTAATCTGCCACATTATACACTAGCTTATTATTGCAACAGTGTTGTAGCAGCTCAGTGTCATATCTTAACTTTTTAAATGGATCTGCATCACCATAATGATAATGATAGGGTAACCTAGAAGGGAAAAAAAGAAAAAAGGTTTGCTGCGACGGATGGATTTCCTAGTCAAGTTTCAAGTCTCTGCAAGTTGATATCCACACCATACAAAGCGTAAGGCCTGCCTGGAAGGTGGGGAAATCCCACCCAATACTCTACAGCAATTGTATGCAAATTCATGTAAAAACATGCAAACACACCAGTTTGGTCTTTTAAAAAAAGTTATTTTCAGTAGAATACTGGCTTCTTCAGAGGTGTCTGAATACAAATAACAGTGAATAAGTAAACATTTGTGCAAATATTGGACAAAGCAAAATGTGTGTATACAGGTGTATATACCTGCATAAATGCACACGTGCTGTATGCATAAGTATGCATGCACATCCATGCATCTGAAAACAGTGTGCACACAGTGAATTTAGGGGCTATTGATTGTGGACTGGAACATTTTTTTAAAAAGTCAACACATACCACTACTCTGCCATCAGTTCAAGGAGCTATTTTCCACACAAAAGAAAGCTTTGAGGAGCGAAAAGAGAAGGGCAGAAAAAAGAAACAGATTTTAAAACGTGCTCTAAAGAAAAGCAGACTCGAGGCTCCTCTCTTCCCTCCCTTCTCTTCTGGCTCCTTTCTTTGCAGCTATAGAAAGGAACAGAATGATTGTGGGGTGCAAAACGGGGGGGAGACGGGGGTTACTGAATAGACCTCAACGCTTTTACAGATTTCCTCTCTCACCACCATGGAGGACATCTGACCTTTGAGGAGCGAGGATGAGGGAGAGAGGGGGAGACAGAGATAAAGAAGGAGGGGTAGTTGGGAGAGAGGGGAGGGAAATCATAATGAAAAGTGGTAATTCCTTAGAGAGGGAGTGAGAAAGAAATGTCTAAGGGCCAGTAATGAGATCGTCTGACTAGCGGGTTGCCATAGCAACCACCACAGTATTACTATACACTACACTGTATGAATGAGAGAAAGACCATCTATTGTTGCCACAAGTGGATGGGTCAGAGAGAAAAAGACAGACTATGAGTATGAGGCAAAGAGAAGCGGCTTGGTGTTAAATGGATTATACATTAAATGTCATTAAATTAATACCATACAGTTTAAAAGGGAGAAATGTAGGATACAATAACTTTTTAGCAGGTAGAGATCACTATAATGTACTGTCAGTTTTCTTAAATTGGTCAGTCACATTTAAGAGGTTGAATACTGGGAGCTCCACCTCCTGGAAGGTCCACGTCAAAACACAGCCCCTTTGGGTCCCGCTTCCTCGGCTCGGTGTCCGCAATCTTTAATTGGCCGGCCAGGAATCCAGGTGGATGGATATTAACCCTGTTCAATTGTTTGGTTGGTCGGTAGGTCACTGCTGGACTCCCCCAGCTCTGAGTTGAGCTGCAGATCTGATAACTGTGGTCTCTTCACAAAGCCTGCTTCCTCCACCTGCTCCCACTCCACTCCTCCAGCTTCTGATAAACTATCATCACTGCAGATGGAGACAAATGATCTCCCTCTCGTAGTCCCACTGCCCAACTGTTTGTGCATGTGTCAGTGTGTATGTGTGTGTTCAAGAGAAGTAGAAAGAGAGAGATTGGGAAGGGGAAGGGAGATGGAGAAGGAAAGAAGTAAGAGCAATCAAGAGATAGAGAGTTCTACATTACGATAACAAAAAGCTGCTGAAGTGGATTACATTTAATGCCGCTTTATGTGAAAAAGAATTTGGATTCCCCTGCGAGGGCGCAAAGGTGTCCAGGAAGGGAGCATAAAAGAACTGTTTGCAGATGATTTTTTTTAAAGTCAAACTTGCCTTTTTGGGTCTGTACAGTGTAGTCGTGTGACACTGGCTTGTGGGTAACAAACGTTTCCTTCCTCGGAGGAAGTACTGGTTCATGTGAGCCCCGGAGACAGGAGGCAGTGTGGGTCAGCGATAATCATATTGAATGGACAATGCCGCAGATAGGTGTGGGCGAGCTAACACGCATGCCTGGTTTGACAGGGAGGGCCTACAGGAACTGGCCGTGAATACGCACTCACGCTATGGGGTCAACAACAAAACAAAACAGTCAGATAAGAAGCACAGACATCCCACTTCCATTTTTTTTTCAATTAGGTTTGTGTGGGTATCATGGAAAAGGCACAAAGACGTGGCATTTGAAAAACTGAGTAGACTATTCCTATGCACTATTCCTGTGCCTTGAGTGTGTGCATGCCTGTGTGTATGAATTACAGAGAGGGAGAAAGAGAGGGTTTGTGTAGATGTAATATTCACATTAATAAGTTTAAAAAACCTATCTAATGTTTCTCTCATTTAAAAGATTATTTTTTTATTTTGCAGTAAGCCTTTAATCTCCTCTCTCTCTACGCAAACAAATTATCTTACACAGGTCAAGTTGGGAGGAAAGTTACATAATTCACCATTAATTGGCTTAAAAATAGTACATTTATTTACAGTATTTAGTCAAATAAATCTGTATATACTGTATATATTTAATGTTTTGAGTTTACATTCCATTTTAATCCAAAAAAGTTGATGTTTGGATTATCACCGCCAATAAGACAACATTGCCACACTATGACTTGTAGACATAGAGAGGTCAATGGGAAAGGACGAAGGGAGGAGGAGGAAGGGTGGACCCATCACTGACACATACTGACTTCATCTTGGTCATTTTTACATTAGTAGCCAACAGTTATATAATTATGCAGTCCTGCCCAACGACCCTAAAAAAGCAATTCATCTAGTGATAGGGACTAGTTGCACTCAGATATTTTAGGTACTTAAGTAGCAGTATCACACTGTAGAAATACTCTGTTAAAGGTAAAAGTTTTACGTCAGAATATCATAAAAAGTACCAAAAGTACTAGTTATGCAGTGTAGCCCATTTCAGAATGCCTATTTAATTTGAATTATTAATTATGAATGCATTATTGACACTTTAATGTTGCAGCTGGTAAAGGTGGTGCTGTGTTTAATTACTTTATATACTGATGGGTAGTTTTTGAACATAATGAATTTGTTGATTTTATATTATTAATCTGACGTAACTAGTGACTACAGTTACAAAACTCGTGCTGGAGTAAAAAGTACAACATTGAACAGAAGCGGAGTATAAGTAAAGCCAAGTAGTAGCAGAAAGTTGCTGGTTTCAGGTTTCTGGTTTGAATATTACTTAAACATTAATTTTATTCAATTCAGTTCAATTTTATTTATAGTGCCAAATCATAACAAAAGTTATCTCAGGACACTTTACAAACTAGGTATAGACCACATTCTATGACTTATTTATGATTTACATAGACCCAACAATTCCCCCGTACGGGTACGGTGGGTAATGTAATGGTACATCTCCTTCTGGATAAAGTTCAATATGACCAGTGGACCAGACATCACACAGTGCTATACATTACATGATGTCTTAACAGTCTGGTTAACAACTGGAAGTCACATTTTTGACTCCTCTGTTGAAGAAAATCCACTACAAACATTTGTTTTTAGCTAATGTTGTAATTGTCAAAGGATAATGATCATCTTTTGGGTAAAATGTCTTTACTGTACAGAACCCACTACACAAAGGAATCCTCTGATGCAACCATATTGAATTTACAATAATACAATCTGCCAACCAGGAAAAACATTTGTATAAGGTTTCTACTGTATATGTAATAACAAGTACCCTGGTACCCTGTACAAAATAAGGAAGTGTGTCAACGCAGCAGCAAAGACAGCAGTGAATACACAGATCTTTGCAGTTAAACACAAATTCTTTATACTTTTATATAACTCACCAGTTAAAATTATACGAAGGCTTAAAGTTATGTATGATTGTGGAGTGACAGGCCTCTTTGAGAGACAAGTGGGTGCAGTAACAGATGGGGAGCATAGACTGTAGACTTTATTCAGCTCGCTTAAGTTCCATCCACGCTCCACACTTTGCTTCACAACGGCTCTTCAGAAACCTATGGGTGACGTCACGGAGACTGCGTCCATGTTTTACACAGTCTATGGGCGAAACCATCAAAGAATGAACAGCCCAAAAGCTACAATCCTAAAATTCAAGGTGAGGGTGGCTAAGTTAGGGAAGGGAGTGAAGGAACCAGCAGAAAAATCAGAGTGATGCCAAGTGTTGAACTCTATGAAGAAGACCAATACCGGGGTGGCTTTCTTTTTATTGTACATGTTGGTAATACCAACTACTTTTCCCACCCAATGGAAGTGTTTGTCATTCATGTCTCAGAAACAAAGGGGACATTTGGTGACAAAACCATTTTCCGACCTTTTGGACACGTGACATGACTTTAGAATGAACGCTTTCACTTGTTATTTGCTCCTCAATGTGGAATAAAATGGGTAACCAAGGCAACCTCAGGATGTTTTGCTTTCCCAAAGCAGTGAGAGGGACATAAATGCCATTTCTATCTATGCTCTTATCAGCACTGGACCGGAGGACACAGCCTGCCCTTCCTTGTCCCTGCGACTACAGCCTCTTTTAGGAATCTGGGGCCACTGCTTACCATTGTGCTGTCCTACAGGAAGTACGGTTCACTGCTCACTCCCAGCATTCACTGGGTTTCCTGTGTCAGGTTACCACGTCCTGTGTTTATTTTCTTTGCTTTTTGTCTGTATCCACCCTATAGGATTTTTCGAACATCCACAAAACCATAGAAAAAGAGAAGATGGCACTATCTCAACTATTGGGAGGACAAATGTATCTTTATCTCTTCAGAGATATACTTCTCCCACAATGGAGGAGTCTGGCTTGTCTTAGTGTGACCTGTCTTTCGGCGTAGCTTTGAATTCCCAAGTCTCTATCAGGTCTGTGGAAAAGAGTTTTTCCCCACCTAAACCGAAAGGAACCTCAATCAATTTCAAATTAAGCAGTCCATTCAGTGGACATTGTCTTTGACAGATAAGCTTGTTACACCTTGAGAAAGGGCTAAAGGAAATACTTTAAAACAATCTCTTCAAAGTAATTATTGCTCTGCTCACAGTTTCACTCTCTCTCTCTACTCTTCTTAAACAAACAGCTTTGGAAAACTTAGCAGTGTGATTGATAGAGAGCATGAATGATGTATAAAGTCTATTTTGCCCAGATCGATACTGAATTTCATTAGGACACACCTTGCACGCACACACATGCGCACGCACACACGCACACACGCACACACGCACACACACACACACACACACACACACACACACACACACACACACACACACACACACACACACACACACACACACACACACACCATCTTTACCGAGGACGTTGCAGTGTTTTCAATGTTACAAGCCCCGCACTGTATTTCCATTAATCAACATTACAGGATTGGTATGTGGCTGTTATCGTTTTGTATCAGCGCCTCTAAAGAAGGTGCCCTGTCTAATGCTGACTCTCACACTTCACTTTAAGTTGCCTTGATATGGTTAGGCGTTCCACGTGCTTCCACAGAGTTCACCTGCATGCTAAACACTGACCTCTCAACAAAAGCAATGCAGCCCTTCTTCATTTACCCCTCTGAGATTCCCCCTGAGGATAGCTCACCTCTACTGTCCTTCCTCTCACTCCTCTGTATGCCCGCAGTGAGGACCATGCTGCTCTTGCATTCACATCCACCCCGGTGACTACAGTCCACCTAGACAGGGGGAGTGGAACCTGAAAAGAGGGAGAGGATGTGTATCTGATCATATATTGCACCATTTGGGCTAACTCTTAGATATACATCTCTAAATCTTTTCTCTCCAGATGAGCAGAAAGTGTTAAATAAGGGAGAGACTAAACAAGTATGGTGTACCAGCAGGGTCTGGAAATCATTTCCTACTTAGTGTTTATATACAGAGCCAGTTCTGGTCTTTAGATGGTGTTCAGACACAGCCCAGTGTTATGGGACTTCATACAACCTGGCCAGACACACCAGGGAAAGAACTGGTGACAGATGAGGACATGAGAATAGACTCTTTTTGACCCACTCAAACAGTTTTTGCTTTTTTTTTTCAGAAACTGCATTTCTGTGCAACGGCTCATTTCCTCTCAGCTTATCCCTGCAATACAGAATACAGGATGGATAGAAGGATATTCAATGCAAATCAGTGAGCTCAGCAAGAGAGAAACCAACTCAGTGGCATGCTTACTCTAAAATCTTTCCACACAAGAAAATATCCATATAAATAACACAGAAGTTCAAGCTTTAGAAAAATACCTTTTATAGAACCAAAAAAAAGAGGAAAAAATACTTGCTTCAGAAATACCTCCCAGTAATCTGCTGCAATATTTGACACACGTTCTGAAGAGTAAACATTGCCATTTGGAAGGATCCACTCACCAAAGAATATCAAACAAATTCAGAAACAATCACAGGCATGATCTGCAAAGCCCCACATGGCTACACCATACACTGGGGATCAAAATTAGAGAACAGGTTATAACTACTTGATTTATTCTAAAATGTCAGTTCAATTTGGAGGAGGAAGTGTCATGGTTTGGAGGATGTTTTCTACAGGAGGAGTCGGGCCTCTTGTACAGCTACATGGCAGAGTGAATGCAAATGTTTATGTGAACCTCCTTCAGCAACATGCAATACCTCAGTAATTGTCTCCCTATCAGCTAAAATTTTCAAGCAAGACAATGTCCCCTGTCGCGCAGAAAAACAGGTTAGGCAGTTCCTTGAAGCTAAGAATATTGAAACTACGAAATGGCCAGTCCAGAGTTTAGATCTAAACCCAATGGAGAATCTCTGGAAAATCTGTAGCAACAAAGTTATGTCCAAGAAACCCACTACAGTTACCAAACTGTGGAAGAGACTGAAGAAGAATGGACAAAGATCAAACCAGAGCAGTGTGAGAAAATAGTGATGTCCTGTGGGCGCAGATGTGCTGAAGTCATTCAAAGCAGTGGCCTCTACACTGCCTATTCATTTTTGAATCCTATATCCCTAAAAAACATTGTTTAAATCTTCTATTCTGACACAGTGGTTAATGTTCTCTAATTTTTCTCACTGTTTTCTTCACAAAATAATGTTTTTTGTTGAAATGGCTTGGTTATTTAAAAAAGAACATGCTAGTACAGCAGTGCTATAGCCACAGTGGAACAGTCTATCAAATTCTGAACAATAAAAAATACAAATATTTCCGAATAAATCAAGTTTTATTACTTTGTTCTCTAATTTTAATCTCCAGTGTACACAGCTAGCTGTGGATCTGTGAACAGACAACGTCTGAGCATGAATCCCACTTGCCGTTTTACGACAGAGGTCAATCACTGTGACCTCTGTAGGCTTGTATTTCATGGCAGGACTTGGGCAGTGGACCGTGAGGTGGTGGTGGAGGGGTGTGTGTGGGATGTTACCACTGAGGATCACATCTCCATGACTCCCAGGGGATACCAAGCTCACACTTGTAATGAGAGGCTTGAACTTACTTTACTTCATATATGTGTTTGTGTGTGTGTGTGTGTGTGTGTGTGTGTGTGTGTGTGTGTGTGTGTGTGTGTGTGTGTGTGTGTGTGTGTGTGTGTGTGTGTGTGTGTGTGTGTGTGTGTGTGTGTGTGTGTGTGTATGTGTGTGTGTGTGTGTGTGAGATGGGCTATTAGGGATTCTCAGTTCCCAAACTGTTGATAAATAATGTACCTAATTGTGTCACTTGCCATAATGCCATTTCTTCCTGCACCTTGAATCATACCTCTGCCAATTGCTTTTGGTTATGGATGGCAAACTAAGTTCAATGCTCCTGAACTCTCATAAAGCAGTTCAGTACATTGAAGACTTCTCCGTATGCAGCTAAAGCATTAAAATAGTATAATTAATTTATTTGATTATGCCAAGTGTATTCACCAAACATATAGTTTTTACAGTGATGCAATGTTTCTATCAGAAGAAAAGGTTTTTTACATGTCTAACTGATCATATGAAAAAAGCCTCACTACATTCATAGCTTCACATAAAGGCACAGACACAGAGGGCAAAAATACTGTAGGAGTCAGTAGAGAGCAGGCAAATGTATCACAGGAGGAAAGGTGCCACAGCAGTAAACTCCACTAAACTCTTCTCGTAATTTGTTTCTGGCAGAAGGTCTTGGTCCAAACTCCATGAGTTGTTATTTTTATCATGTCTGTTAAGTAGATGTGCATATATACAGGCATTGGTTTACACACTTATACTCTTAAGATCAGCTGCTCCACTTGTACTTTGCACCCCAGCCCCACCTCTCTGTTTTCTGGGAGTTACATTCCACGCATAAAATATGCAACCCAAAAGCCTCCGGGCCCCCTAAGAAATAAAGAGGACAGTTACCGTGGTAACCTTGAACAACAGCAGCACACAACATCCCGCTGATGGACAGCACACTCCAGGAGGCCGGTGCACAGGTGTTATTTTCTTTCAAAACCCAATGAAAGAAAAAAAATTGCTAATGTTTTAAAAATATAAAGAAAATTACCTTACCAAATGCTATTTTTTTTCAGGGGCCCCCATGTCTTGTGTCCAGTGGACATTTGTGATTGGTCAAGAAAAATAAATCGACATTTTTCTTATCGCTGCCTTCAGACATTCAAACTATTTATATTTAGCAAAGTTTTTGAGAAATTATGATTATTATTCAAAAATACATTTGAAAATCGGTCTCATTTGTGTGTCGTAAAATCCGATTTGCCTGTAAATGCATTACATACAATTGTTTTGGTTGATTATCCAAAGCGAACAAAAGCCGAATTAATGTGATATCTCATTTCTTCGCAGGTAAAACCATCTGTTGGCAGACAATGAGGGAAAATGTAGTGTCTGTAAGTGTCTCTAATGTGATAATAAAAAGGAGATGAAAACCCCAAAGGAAACATGAGAAAGATAAAGGAATACAGAGGGGGAGTGAGAGTCATGCTTGAGGATGTGTTAGTGGCATGGAGCGTGGGTCCGGTTCCCACAAAACACTTGATCAGCCTAATTAAAAGAGCCTTGGCATGATACGTTCTGAACAGTGGGGACTCAGGCCACGTGCCAAGTCTGCACTCACCTCCTCTCTCCCACACACACACATCTAAACACTGCCATCAGCCACCGCAACATGAGGAATAAAAGAGAGAGAGCAAATTCTGGGCAAATTCTCAAGACGCTCTGCTTTGTGATAAAGAAAAAAAAAAGGCATGAAACTGTATTTGAAGCACAGCAGAGGCTCACTGTCATAGATGAATCTGCAGTCATCGACCACTGACTCTCCTGTTTGTCCTCTTAGAGCGAAAAAGCGCACTCAGAGTCCCTTCGATGGAGTATCCTGAGTGCTAAAGTGAGTCATCTTTGGCAAGTCCTGGAAAGAAAACTAGTCTTTTGGAGCACTACTGTACATATGAATCAAACTTATGTATGAGGACAGACTGCCAGGTCTTAATGCGTTGCACATTGCTGGAGCATGCAAACACATATGTACCGTATCCTAGCACACACACACACACAGACAATACACGCACTCATACAAACAGCTACGTATGTTTGTTTAAGCTTTTTTCTTTCTTCTTCGCCAAAATAGACACACCAGGGTTGCTACAACAGTAGGACACAATCTACAAAACAACCGAGCTCAGTAGAAAAGTATCATTTTACACAGGAAAAAATTGTATATTTTTATTGGGTAAGAAACTGGAAAATATTAGAGAGTACTCTGGTCATCATCTTTTTTTCTGAATTCAAAAGGGATACACTTGGATTTATTATTCTAAATTATAAAAAGAGAATCATATTTCCCTTCCAGGAAAGATTATATTGAACACTATGCATTGAAGTTTGTTTGTTTTTTTACTTGTGTTCCTACTGCAGACATCATGCACAGTACATGTGTGTATTTACTGAACAAATTCTCAACAAGAATTTGAATGGCTATGACAGAGCTTTTCAACCGTTTTTGTCAGGACGTAAATGCACTGGAGATCAAATTTAGAGAACAAAGTATTCATTCTGAATTTATTCTGAAATACTGTTAATTTTTATTGTTCATAATCTAAAAGAATATCCGCTGTGGCTTAGTGTTGTCACAATACCAAAATTATGACTTTGGTACGATACCTGCCTAAAATATCTTGATACCAATACTGAAACAATACCACAGCAAAAAACTAAAACATCATCAATAGTAATGGAATAAAATATTAGATGACAGCATGTGGAAGTTAAAATTATATATTTATTTTTGTTAATTAAAACATTTCAACTGAAAAAGTTAAAATAAAAATACATTTCCATGAAAGCTGCTTTGCTTTATAGCTACTTATCATGTTCAGTTCATAAAATAAGATAATCCGTTATTCGTCCTACAAAGGGGAAATTTGTATTTTGCACTTGTTGTTGATAAAGTTCAAACCCTGCAAACAGTAGTGCACTAAAGTACAACACAAATGACCCAGACCTGGTGGAGGTCTGTGCTTTAATCAGGCCATTTTCTAGTAATATAAATTACAATATATAGTACAAATTATTGATAAAAATGTACATGCTATGATTATATTACCAGTACTGATTGACTTAAAATAGATAATTTATAAGTGGTGTTGTTGATTAGCATACTTGTGAACACCAGTGCATGTTATGTTAAACAGTGTAAACTGTTTGCATACAGAGATGTGTGGAACCACATTGGACAGTTAAACAGTTGGCTTTACCCGTCACGCAACTCTGATGGTGAAAAAAGTTCACCTGTCGCAAAAAAAATACTCGCTCGAGTTAACGTTAAATCCTGAGGATATTTAGGTTATCTATCTCTAACCTGCAGCTCTCCGCATTCTTTGAACAAGTCCGCATTTCTGTCAGCTAGATGTTTCTCCAAGTTGGAGGTATTGGCTCCCTTGGTCTCTGTGGATTTAAAGCATTGTTAACAGACGGGCTTGCCCTTACTGTCGGTTACGTAATATTTTGCTCCATGCGTCCGCTAATAAACAAGCCTAGGATGGTCGGCAGGAGCACTCATGCGTCTTTTACCCGTCACTGTCTCACTGTGTGAGTGACATATTACCCTGAAACCACGCCAACTCTGGCCACAGGCAGTGATGAAGCAGAGAGAAGCTACACACAGACACGCTGCCCCGCTGGCGCACTAAGATCATAAAGTACAGATACTACTAAAATGTGAAATAGTATTGTTTTTTGTTTTTAATAGCTGGGTACCGCGGTACATTTCTACCACGGTATACTCTGCAACACTACTGTGGCTATACCACTGCCGTACTAGCATGTTTTTTCAAACAACCAAGGCACTTCAACAAAAACCTTTATTTTATGGGGGAAAAAAGCAGTGAGCAAAATTAGAGAACAGGAACCTTTGTGTCATAAAAGACACAAGCTTCACATAAACATTTGCATTCACCCTGCCATGTAGCTGTACAAGAGGCCCAACTCCTGCTGCAGTGAACATCCCCCAAACCATGACACTCCCTCCTCCAAATTGAACTGACTTCATTACACACGTTGGGTTCAGTCTTTCCCCAGTCCTATGCTGAACATAATGTTTCCTATCAGACCCAAATAAATTGAACGTACTCTCATCACTGAAGTGCACTCTGGACCAGTTCTCCTCTGTCCACACAACATGCTCCTCAGCAAAGTCTACACTTTCTTTCTGCTGATGAGATGTTTGGTCACTGCAGAGTGGGCTTTTAGTCCAAAAAGTCTTAAACTATGAGACACTGTGTGCCCTGTTTAGCACTGAACTGGTGAACAATTCCAGCTGCAGTGTTGAATCGATTCCCAATTGAGAGTCTTTGCATAATCCTGTCCTCCATCCTTCTTGTGCACTTGTTTTACGCGGAACGGCCTGTTTGAGGGACTTCAATTAATCTGTGTTCTTGTAAAGTTTAAATATTCTTGAAATCACAAACTTGGAACACCCAAACTCTCTTCCAATGGCTGAGAGGGTCATCCTTTAGGCTTTCATCTAGACAACCTGCTGTCTCAGGGTTTCAGTCACCTTAGAGCGGCTTGCCATCTTGCAAAGTAACCAGGAGAGCTGCCAGATGAATAGGGTGTGTTCAACAATAAAGTAAATTGTCACTAGGTGCCAGATTAACAACAATAATTGGGAGGTATCTGAAAGTGTTCTCTAATTTTGCTCACAGTTCTTTTTTACTCTTTTCACAAAATAAAGTTTTTTTGTTGAAGTGCCTTGATTATTTAAAAAAATCATGCTAGTACAGAAGTGGTACGGCCACTATCAAATTCTGAACCGTAAAAAATAACAGTATATCGGATATATAAATCAAGAATGAATACTTTTTTCTTAAATTTTGATCTCCACTGTAGATGTTTTAATTTGCCAAACAGAAGTGCATCAGTGGTGCATGCAGTGGCCCGTTTGACCTCCATTATCCACGTCCTCTACCTGTACTGTGAAATCTAACCATGCTGTTGTAATTCCAACGGTAAGACAGCAATGTATATTGTACCTCTGCATGTCAACTTGACTACAGCACCACCTGTCCATTCAAAGCCCTGTTCTTCCACCATGCTACAGTGAGCAGACACCAGAGGACAGGCAGGTAATGGGATTGCCACACCCTGTTTGGGTTCAAAGCCATAGGAGCTCTCAGCTGTAGGACAGCACACTGGGATGTGTCGGGGGTGCATCACCTGGATGCTGGAACCGCTCAACCTGCACAAGCTCATTGTTCAGCACTGTCTCCATCTATATAGGTAGGAAAAAAGGAGGATGATGAAAAGAATTGCCCCAAAAAGATTGTGTGTAGAAGTGTGTGTGTGTGTGTGTGTGCGTGTGTGTGTGTGTGTGTGTGTGTGTGTATACTTGCATGTGTGCATATATGCATGCATACATATGCACAGTAGTGTCATGACTCATGACATGGCTCTAAGTCAACTCTCTGGATCTGAACCTTTACGATAAAAGAGACAAGGGGAAGCCTTGTTGCTTTTTCAGCCAGTTGTCTAATCCTTCACATTAACTATTAATCCCCCTTTCTCTCCTTAGTTTTCTCTATCAATAGAGCACAGGTTGTCACAGTTAACTTTTCAGTTTCCCCGCAGCACTAAGGATCCTCAAGAATTACCTATACTCTAAGAGCAGGAGCCTGTAATTCCTTTTGTAGTTGAAGATATAATGAATATCATAAGATGCTTATTTTGTGAGTCAGTATTTGAATGACAAACATGTACACTAGTTGGGTTTCCTTTTTTCAACCGCGTCATTCTCTCCCTCATACCTCACCTTCCATGGTGATAAATCCTACAGCTCCATGATGCGTCCAGCATCATTCCGCCCTCCCTCCCCACCTTAACTGGAAAAAAACTTTTCCATCTTTCAAATCCCTTCATCCATGGCTTACAGGTTATCTCCAAGTACTCTAGACGTAATCCTGGCCCCTCTGGCAGGAAAAGAGAGACAAGAGAGAGGGGAAGAAGAGAAAGAAACAGGAGAGAGACAGAAACAGAGAAACACAGAAGGGGAGATGGAGGTTGTCAGGTAGAGAGAGAGGACAGCACAGGGGGGAAACACAGAGAGGTAAAGGGTACAGAAAAACAAGAAGTATGGAGACAAACAGAAATGCTGTTAAGTCAGTGGAGCAACAAGAAAACGTAAACACGTTCTTTTCTCCAACGGCCTTTACTGCCCCCCCCCCCCCCTAACGGGGGGGGGGGGGGGCAGACCTGTCAACGATTGTTAACACATGTGTCCAGGCTTCCTCTAGGCCGTTTACTGGGAGACTGAGGGAGGCTCTGCACCAAAGATTTATGGCTCCCGGGGAAGAAAGGGAAGTGTGTTATTGATAAGTTGCCGAGAGAAAGCGAGAGCACCCACTGCAGTAATTAGAGGATGAACTTGCAGCCCATTGATTAAATAGAGTCCTGGACAGACACCAAAGCCACCTTATACAGTACCACAGTCACAGTGTGACCTCACTGTGGACAGGTGATCTCACCTCTGGGCTGTGAATTTAGGCTAAGGCTGTAAATCATTAAAGCTAAATACTCAAACTTTTGAGTTGGATCAACAAATGAGCCTTGTATGAGAACTCAGCAATATAGGGTGATGAGCAGCCAGGCTCATGCTGTAGTGTCTATGTGTCCGCGCATTTAGTGTGTCACTGTGTACATGTGGGTGAAGGGGGTGGAGGAGTGCTGCTTCTGTTGAAGCCTAGTATTATCCCAGCATTCACCAGTGTTTCCAGTGACCACAGGCTTGGAGGCCAGCCCAGTCCTTCTAGACACTGCTTAGCAATGGGACCCACCATTGTTTGATTTGGCTCCATATTCCAGTGTTTTCAGCATTGCCTAAAAGAGGAGGGGTCTGTGGAGGCACTGAAGAAGTCTGGGCTGAAAGGAGGAGTAGAAGCGAGGCTACAGTCGGCCTTCTTCTCATTCCCCAGCTTTCCTAGAACTTAGGAAAAAACAACAGATGCAGGGGCTGCAGTTCAAGTCCTGTTTCTTTCTTTCTTTTTTTCCCTCCATTTGGTACCAACAATAATTCTCAGCTTGTTTCAATCGGCTTTGCAGCAGCTAGGTTTACTTCATCAAGATGACTAAGATGGTGATAGGTATCTTTAATCAAGGCAAATAATGTTCAATACATTCCAGACTACATGTAATCATTGAGTCTGGAGACTTTTTACCAAAATCAACACATGCTCGACTTGTTCTTGCTCGAGTGTCCTCTATTTTTTGCGTTTTAATGTGCGAATAAATGTGTGTGCGTGCATGTCCCAGGTCCCATATTATGCTCATTTTCATGCATTTATTTTGGGTTTCTACTAGAACATGTCGGGCCGTTTTCAAACCTAGGGTGTCAAATACCAACGTTTCTTCAGAACCCTCACATTTGGCACTGATGTACCAGAGGGCCTTGTGCATTGCCAAACGCACCAGCTTTTAAACAATAAACCCCTCTGCGGTGCAACTAGACGCTTAGAGCAGGTGCTCCAGGAGAAAGAGAACCAAACTCAGTGCTGGATGGGTCAAACAAATATCAGACTTTCACCCTGGAGATAGGGGTTCGTGTCCTGATCATGCCCCGTGCGTCATAGTAATTATGTTACAAACACACTTATTATAACCCTACCCATGATCTTTCCCTTACCCTAACCATGTGGTTATGTTGCCTAAAATTAACCATGTAGATCAATATACATCGTAAACAAAGTGATCCCCGTGCTTAAAACAGTGACCAGGAGCACGGGAGAACGGGTTGAACATGTTTACATGCTTTAATGTAAAAAATAAAAAAAATTCATACCGTCTGTTTCAATACACCTGTATTCCTCCTCTGTCTGAAACGCTCCGTTTTAGCACCAGTCTTTTTAAGCCCCCTCAGCAAATGAATATAGTAATATGCATTTAGGGATCTAGTGAAGCCAGCAGATAAATGAGATGATGTCTCTATAAACGGATATCTGCCTATGAATGCAGATAAATACTAACAAAAAGCTAATGAAAAGCTAAATTGTCATCTGACAATAGTGGACGGGTTTGGAGAATGCATTTCGGCCAATGCGTTCTGCCTTTTTTTCTCTCCACATAGACCGTTCTGCAATCATTTGCAGAATCTTTTTATGGGGATTACATAAAAGGTAAACTGTGTGAGTGCTTGAGGAGTGTGTGAGCAGATCGTCGTAACAAACACTGAGGAACTTCCAGGAAACGAACCCACCTGATTCCTTTTTGTCCCCCAGAGTCAACATTTTAACAGGGCAGAGCTTCCATGCATAGCCAGGAGCTGGTCTAGAAATCTGAATCCCTCCATCTCATTAATAGTAGATGCTCTCCATCCAGGGCTGGAGATGCCTGAATAACCCTCTCCTGGGTTTTTGTCATTCAAATATATTCCACCATATGAGACACCTGTTCTGCAACTTGGGTCTCCATTACTCTGTTTTCCTACTGCAGCACCATGGGGACACCTTTTTGTTCACTTAGGGAACTGTAGACTGGGCACACTTTCTAAGGACACCTAAAAATGCCTATATGTTACTACAGACGGCCAAAATGCAAGCAGCATTCTGTGTAGCAGAACAACTTCAACAGGACAAAAACCCAAATGAATACACTCTGACAATAAAATAGATTTCGCCAACAGCAGTAGAGTGTACTCCTCTACCTCTTACCAAACACACCAACCCCCAGTCTCTTCTGCAACTCCTTCTTGCATCCGCCTTACCCTCCACTTCTGCCCAGGTGAGTGTTGTTCAAGCTGCAGCAGCAGTGGAATTACACAGGCAAGACGAAGAAAGCGGACAATTATCTTCAATATCTGTCAGACGCATGACAGCAACAGCCCCCCCACCGCCCCACCCACCAACACACACACAAACACACACACACACACACACACACACACACACACACACACACACACACACACACACACACACACACACACACACACACACACACACACACGCACACACACACACAGCCAAAGAAAAGTACAAAGAATGGGGGTGTGGTGCTCTTTTGATTGTTCAGAGGCATAGAAATTGTCTCTCTCTGTCTCTCCCTCTCCCTCTCCCTCTCTCCTACCCCCTCTTTCTCAATGCCTTTTTCTGCTCATTACCCACCACATTTGCATGCAGGCTGCCAAAGAGCAGGCAACGATGGGGAGGGAAATAAAATAAAAGGATTAGAACAATGGTAATCACTGGTGCTCCATGCATATGTGTGTGTGTGTGTGTTTGTGTGTGTGTGTGTGTGTGTGTGTGTGTGTGTGTGTGTGTGTGTGCGTGTGTGTGTGCGCGCGTGTGTGTGTGTGCGCGTGTGTGTGTGTATACACGCATGTGCATGCAATTGTGACAGAAAGTGAAGTACAGCAAAGGTGTTCCTCTAAGACATTTAGATAGGGATATGAAAAAAATCTTAAAAGATGCAGGTGTAATTAAAATCTAGGGTTGACACATTTGCATCAAAACACCTCTAACATCCGTTATTCTCTCTAATTCTTAAAAAATTGCAAAATTGTACAACAGATCCACATTTTCGATCTGAAAATGTAGAAAAACATGGAAAAACATTCCTACCCCCAACAACAAAATGATTAACACGACCCAACCCTTCAGTCTGTGCGAAGCAAAAGTGCAGAAAAAGTTTGAACCAAGCATAATTACAGAAAGTATGGATTCTGAACTTCCAGGCACTGTACTAAGAAAGTGTAGTTTTAATGTTTTTCAACTTTTTAGTATGTCCTTGGGGTCTCTACCTTCCAGAGTTGCTAGCTAATGCCCCCTGGGTAGAAGAGATCTATTACTGACATGAGTTTAAGCATGCAGACAAGACCTAATAAAGCTGAGCCATATCAGCTGGACTGGAGGGATGGTAAGGACTGGCCATATCGCAGCCCTGGGTAAAACCTGCAGGAAAGACTCTTTCAGAGCAGGGAAGGTCGATGAAAGAAGACCCCCATGTGCCACAGAATGGATTATGTCTCCTTCCCTCTCAGCGCACTGATAACCACATCAGCTTCAAGGACCCCCTCAGGGCCAGTGCAGGTGAGGCTAGCTATCTCTCTCACTTACAATCATGAATCCTTGATGCATTAAGTGTGTTTCAAATGCATATGACTGTAGAGTGGTCCAAGCTAAAGGGAACAGATGGGGATAAAGGATGGAATGTGTTAGTGTGGAGGAAGTGGAAACAGGAGACCAATCAGCAGAAGCACAACAAAGCTAGGGAATGCTAACCTTTGAAGGACTAGCAGTTTGAAACAGGCGGGTGAGTGGGGATCTGTGATAATAGCACACACTTGATCACGCCATTACCTCGAATTAGGGATAATTAGCCTCGGTAAACTGGGCACGAAACACGCCTATGATGTTGGGCCCAGAAGGCATGCTGTGGTACCTTTTACAGCCTGGTGGCTGCTTTTGGGCACACACAACTGCTGCTCGCAGCACGGCGAGGAAGCGATAAAGAGAGCGGGCCAGGCTGGCTGGTAGCAAACTGGGAGTAATTATCAAAGAGAGCTTATAATCAAACATCCGAATCGCAAACATGGACTATAAAACCCCTTTGGCTTACATCCAGGAGTCGTTTTATCCAATTAGGTAAATGGCTGTAATGTGGGGGATTGAGGTGGGGATGAGGGGAGGGGGCTGAGGCAATAAACGAATGGGGCTTTCCACAATCATACATTGCAGGGGATATTTGTCAATATATTTGTCTTTCAGTTATTATCCCATTGCTTTCTGTTGAAATAGCCCCAGAATCAGATGAATGAAAACCTTTTTGTTGAGTGCAAATTTTGGTCCCTTCAAATCTTGCTGCTGCTCTATTAAGACAGCATCATGAGCTTTTGGCAGTTTTTTTCTCATTCCGATTTATATTCACTGTATCTGTATTTAATAACCAAATGTTACCACAGAGGAGAAAAGCAAATCAATGGTGTAGTTTGTTCTTGAGAAAAGGTTTGGCTATGCACAAAAAGGATTAGGTTTGCTCAAGACCTGCTAACCAGTGAGCGGATGCTGGATGATCCAAGTAGCTACATGGTCTGTAGCCCAATTTAGTCTATTTAAATACTGTACATACAAATCACCATCAACCACAAAACAGCTGAGTAATGACTGAGAGATAAACCAGTGACTTTAACTCTCATTTGAAAGAGTCCTGGTGGTTTTGATGTACCACAACCCTTGTCGTTCCCTTTCAGGATCAGTATTTAAACACTGATTGTGACAGCTCTCACTTTGAAGAGCTCTTGCCTCACTTACCTCTCTCTGTGTGCGTTAACTGGGAGCATGGTTGTTCAGTGGTGATGAAATCCAGACACAACCCAGTGTGTGCGTATATGTGTGTGTGTGTGTGTGTGTGTGTGTGTGTGTGTGTGTGTGTGTGTGTGTGTGTGTGTGTGTGTGTGTGTGTGTGTCTGTCTGTGTGTGTGTGTGTCTGTGTGTACGCATATGCGCAACAACTCCTCTACCACACCGGAGAGGAATGTACCAGGCAGGGTAAAGAAAGGAAAGATGCTAAAATTGTGGCCTTCAGAGCTCCTTAAAGCTGAAAGTCACATTCCACATCATCTTGACACTTCATAGGCTACTGAACAATCTGGAGTTCCCTTTCTGTGAGTGACAAGCTTTGCACTGTGGGCTGTTGCCATGCACTTGTTAACCCTGCTCTTCTTCCCTTCTGCCATTCAAGGCACGGCTCTCACTACAGCAATACTATGTTAAGAGCAATGAAAATAGCAATTTCAGACACCACAAGCGAGAGCGGGATATTTATGGAGAAGCCTCAGAGTCGCACAGAAAAACATGTGCAGTTGATTGGCTGACACCAATCTGAAGTGTTTTAAAGGGCCCATATTTTTTTTTTTTTTTCGGTTTCGGTTTCTACTTGAACACATTTACATGCTTAAATGTTCATAAAACACATTATTTTTCTCATAGTATTTGTCTGAATATACCTGTATTCACCCTCTGTCTGGAAGACTCAATTTTAGTACCAGTCTCTTTAAGCCCCCCTCCCAAAAAAGCCTAGTCTGCTCTGATAAGTCAGCTTTTCCGCGTCTTCAACATCCAAGCTCTCTGTGTCTTCGCACGGTCATTGCAGCCGGGGAATCAGAACTCTCAGACACTTTCTACCTATATATACTATACTGTAGTTGTGATATCACATTTACTGAATACGGGCTGTGTGCATTTCCCTTTGGATTGAATGTTTTGATACTTTCACAGTATTTATATTAGCCTGGGAATACCCATGCTGTCTTGCGTGCAATTTCATTTTGCCCTGTTCGGTAGCATGGATTCCACGGATCTAATTTTTGCCTAGGAAGGAAACTAATCACAGAACCGGTGGGACGGTGACGACGTCTATGCGACACACTGATCAATGTAGTTTGTTTACGTCTACGGATCCAAAAAGTTACCTTTCGATGCAGCCTTAGATAGCATGTCTAAACATGGCTGTAGAGTGTCCATATATAGCGCTACCTTCTTACCTCATGTTTGTCTTGCACAAACGGCAATAGTCGCTCAATGCCATCGTGTACACACAAATCTCTGACCCATTGTCTTCTTCCGTGTTGAATTTCTGTTGCTCTACATATGTCATCTGTTATAATTGATAGGATTGGCTATGAGCTACGTATAGACCTATTTGACAGACATTTGCAGCGCCCAAAAATGGCTCTGTGCAATCGTAAACCATGCCTAAAATATGAGAAAATGGATGGGTGGTTCCCAGACCCAAACTTCTTGAGATTTGGTTGCGTTAGCCAGGCAATACTAATATAGCCCCCCGACAAAAAACTCACGTTTTACAATATAGGACCTTTAACAAGACGAAAGCACCATTCCCAAATGAGATCACCATTAAAGGAATATTCTTTAACACTTTTATTAAGACCACATCTACAGTGCATTATGAGGGCATTCATAGTGAATTATAGTGCATTTATCACACTTCATGACTACATTCTTAAACAAATAAAATACAGTCATAAAACATTATAGATGTGACTTATAATGATTTATAAGGTCACGTGTCTCATGAATTTCTTGAGTTGTTATGATCAAGAGGCTGACTGATGGGGCTGGTAGAACATCATGACTACCTATACCAAACTATACACACCTCAACAATCAACTGCAGTAAGGACTCACAGTGTGCTAAAATGCTATACTTGTGATTTTGATCTTAATCTCTTATGATGCACTTATGAGATTCTTTTAAAAGCATGAAAATGCATTACACTTTACGTCCTACCAACAATGAAACATTACGATAAAGCATGTATTATTATAGATATATTAATATGTACTTCACTTTACTCACACAATAACTATGATACTGCATGGACTATTATAGCCTTATAGCACATATAATGTTTTATAGCTGTTGATATAGCAATTCAGAAAGCATTATGGGTGTGTTTATGAGTGTAGTCGTGAAGCATTATACTGTAAATAACTATGAATGCCCTCATAATGCACTATAGATGGGATTGTTACTTGACATGTGCATAAATACTATTTTTAGATTTAGATGTTCTCATATTAAAGGAGTAGATCAATATATACTTGGATTTTAATTTTTTGGGGGGAACACTGATAAATTCAGATCTTTTTTTCCAATAAATAAATAAATATAAAAATTTAACCTATAGAATCAAAACATAATCATTTATGTGGTCATAAATAACCCCCAACAAAGTACAATTAACCCAAACAAAATTGGATACTGACAAGTTTCTGTTACATATCACTGAAACCACCAATTATGTATGAAAGTAGTAACATGTAACTACTAACCCAATAAATGTGTGCATAATCGCACGTGCATGTGTGTTTATGCATATTTGGGTGTCAGGATGCTTGCATATGTATACGTATGTGTGTGTGTGTGTGTGTGCGTGTGTGTGTGTGTGTGTATGCGTGTGGGTGTGTGTGTGTGTGCATGCTCTTGTCAAAGAGGGAGGCAGACACCGACCCCTCCAGATGCAAACACCTACGCCGCACTCAAACTCCTCCACTAATATACTCTGATATTAGTTACAGCCTCTAAACTAAGGAATGTGGCACTTTAACTCTTTCCTGCCCATACAGGCTGCACTTGACAGCCCAGGGCCCGCCAGCAGACTCAGTCAGGCATGAGATGCTGGTTGTGCGTGCATGTACGGGGCATGTCCTTCATGAGCAGACACATACAAGGCTGCTTGATAGTGAGGTGGCCTCTATCCCCGCAGGGCTTTTACAGGAAAACACAAGAGCAACTGGTATGGTGTTTCCTGTAAACACCTTTGTGTTACAGTGCAGGTGTCATGCAGGAGGCAGAGGAGCACAGGGCTGTGTGTGTGTGTGTGTGTGTGTGTGTGTGTGTGTGTGTGTGTGTGTGTGTGTGTGTGTGTGTGTGTGTGTGTGTGTGTGTGTGTGTGTGTGTGTGTGTGTGTGTGTGTGTGTGTGTGTGTGTGTGTGTGTGTGTGTGTTTGTGTGTGTGTGTGTGTGTGTGTGTGTGTGTCTGTCTGTCTGTCTGTCTGTCTGCAGGTGTTGAAGACAGTGTGTGCATTGTTGTGTTTGTGTTCTTTGAGAGAGAAGTGGATTGCTTTCAGGAAAATAAATGTTTCGTTTAACATTAGAGATTTTTGAATCTGTGTCTAACAACAGAAAAAAAAAACTGTTCCAGACAACAATTCTTTTTGCAAAATAATTTTCTCCTGGCTCTGCTGTACTATAAGGCATTTAATCTATACACAGCAACACCCGCTCTCTTCTAGTCTTAAGCATAGTAGTTAGTGGTCAACAAATTACATCATTTACAATTACATTTTGTCAGCTGATGAAGAGGAGAGACCCAAGTGGTGATTGATGTGATTTACTGCATAACCTCAGAATATTAAATCAGTAGGCTCATTTCCTGCTTTTAAGTAATCCAAATCCTGTAGACCAGATAGTAATGCTGCTTTCTTAAAAGGTTACCGGTGGCTGCTTTGCCATAACTGAGGGCACAGATCACGAACACATGCATGTATCATCTGTGCCATCACTCAAAGGCTCCTGATAGGATGTTTCCAGGCTTTTATTTGGGTGTACCGCTTGCCCCCATCATGTTGGTGGAGCCACAAAATCCAAACTTGGTTGCAGAGGAGAAAGCCTTGGTGGAGCTGAGGTGGGAGGAATAAGTGGCAGCTACCAAAGCTGACTGTGACGGGGCAGAGACACCCATCAATCAAGCAAACACACGCCAAAACATAATTGCTGTTTTTGTCAATGGAGTCTGGTGGCTTTGACAAGAGCATAGATAACGGCTTTGGTCACTGTGTGTGTGTGTGTGTGTGTGTGTGTGTGTGTGTGTGTGTCTGTGTCTGTGTGTGTGTCTGTGTGCGTTTAACACAGGGGCACTAGCCACCTTAATGAGTCATTAATCCGCAGACAAGCCACGCAGGCAACAGATGCAGCCGCAGACAACTTCTATGGGAACTAAAAAGGTGGGAGGGAGCGGCTGGGCCTGAGAGATGGGGGGATGTTTGGAATATTTAGGAACAAATTAGAGAAATATTATGAGGGATTAGAGATTAGTCATATGGTTCTCTATGCTGAAGAAACCCTCAACACTATCTCAAAATGCACAGACAACAGCAGCACTATGGTGTACTGGATCTGCAAAAGGTCAAACAGAAATTGCATATCACTTTTTTTCCTGCTTGTATCATGCACATGTTTACTCACATGGATCCGTCTTAATCGGAAGCATGCAAGCGTATCGCTCCAGATTTGTAAAAGCATGAAACAAGCAGTATGTGTGCATGTGTGAAACAACATTTCTGGTTGACATTCTCCAAATCAACCCCCTCCACACCCTCAGGACCAGGCAGAGGAAGGATGTTTTTCTGGCCCTTCAGCAGCAGAAAGAGTCACGTTATGATTCAGCTCTCACTCCCTCAGAGGCGTCAGCCAATATGTGGGTTGGTGGCAGTGTGAATCAGGACTGTTGCAAACTCCCACTACCACGCTTTGAGGCTGAAAATGTGTCTTTTGGATCACAAGTAAGTGTGACTAGCAAAGCTTGAGCTTAGAGAGTTTTTTCATGTGCCCTTAATGTGACAACCCAGACACATTTCTGAGAAACTGAATAACACCACTTGCAAATAAACAGTTGTGTGATCAGAAGATGTGATAATGTGTCTAAAGTAACATGGACATACACAAAGGAACACTCTTCTCAACTTCTCAAATTGTCAATTTAAAGAAGTCTTTATTTTACATTGGTCATCTTTCATCAGTATTTACTGTTTAGGGCACATCGAGACTTTCTGTTCTGTAACTGAGCCCATGCTTTAACCAAGCAAGTGAAGAAGCAATACCCCTACAGAGATCAATAGAATTTTGTTATTGTAATATTAGAATGGCCATCATTTCGTTAAACAATCACATTTAGACTTTCAGAGCTTGTTCATGCTCTAAGGGGCACCGTGTGCAATGTATGTGCAGTTATTGGGGCTATTTAGGTGTCAGGTGGATTGAATGTGTCCTTTGGAGCAGGCTAGTGGTGTTAAACTGCAGGGCCGCAGCAGGGCAAACTGTAAGAGCATGACTGAACTATTGAGAGGAGCATCAGTGTGAATGCAGCCGTGGCTCCAATCAATATTGCCTTATTTGTTTGTGTGCATGCATGTGTAAAATTGTGTGTTGTCTCTCTTTCAAGTTGTGTAAGTTAGGGCCTTGCATGTAGGGAACGATGGCAAAAGAGGGCTGAGCGCAACGAGGGGTGGAATGGAGAGATAGTTGGCATTTCAATCCCACAGAGAGGTGAGGAGAGTATTCATAGAATGATCTCAGCTTCATTCACAGACACAAAAGCCACTTGCTCTTTCCTCGGTGACAAAGAGGCCGGCTCATTCGTTTGCATTTACCTGCTTAGCATCAGGATCATATTCCTCTGGTTTTATTCAGTCACTGCTATCAAGTGGCCTCTCCTACGCCTCTTGAAGACTGAATGAGAACGCTCTAGTCAGGGTAGACAGCCAGGGTGCTGTAGCTGCTGCCAAGGGAATCTTTAGTTTTACATCTGATGAGAAGAGAACCATATCCACATGATGGGTCCCAACCCAGAACACACTGCGTCAAGTGGCCACCAGTGACTACAGACAAGCTTAACTGAAGGTTTTCTGCAGGATGCTCTTCAATCATAAATTGGATTAACACAAGCATGTAATACTTAAATAAAAAAAAATAATTTGTGCTATATTAGACTATTTTCTTTCATTTATTGTAACACTAACCCAGGGCTTCAATAAAGTTCTGAATGCAGAGAATTACAAGGACGTGAATGAATTATTTGCTTTTGCCTCAGGCCCACGTCGAACAGAGACTCATTCCTTGTAAGCAACATGAATTTACATGTTCAGATGAGGTCGTTTAAAACAATTGGCTTTTCAAGGCGCTGCATCCAATGACATACCTTATTACTGAACGCAGAAATCTGATTTGTTATATGAAGTTCATCATTACTGTGCAGATGGCATGCAAAGATAATTCTACAGAAGATGAAAATTTAGAATGAAATACTGAATAATTGTTAACAATATATAAAATAACATAACCTTTCTGATGAGATTAACTGTAGCCTATTTTATATTATAATAACTGAATGTATACTTTGATTTAGATTGTGTTTTCTTCCCCTAAATATTATCTCAAAGCCCACCTGAGGTCACTAATGCTTTATATTATGAGGTGCTTTTCTCTATTTAATTTACCGCTTCACATAGAACCCTATCCGTATACACCTTTTCAATGAAATTTCATTGCTAGGCAACAGCCTTGGACCTTGTTAACTTCCTGTCACTTGATGTCATTCACATTTACTGCAACAGGAATCAAACTTGGACACAATTTAGAATGTTTACAACTTTGAAAAGGTCTGTAGGCAGGACATTCAGCTGGTTGTCATAGCGACACCACGGGAAACTGCTTACATCATCTTCAACGTGACACTTGCTGGATCCTCTCATCTGCAACAATGTCTGCACTGCGTCAATTGACAGCAGCTTGGCTACTTCAAAATAGTGTGTTTGTGCAGTTATAGCGCAAGTGACGATCTCTGACCAATCAGTGGTCTGCAGTATTTTAAGTCCCCCTTTTAGTATCGATTCTAGATCGCTTGGAACTTCAACCAAGGTAGTCCTGAAAAAAGGTTGAGTAGAGTTGAGTAACGTTGTGTCACAGTGGAAATGCAGGGTAAATACTTCTTTACTTGATCCTTACCATACTGTTTAAGAATCACTCTGTTAGTTACATTTCTTTGTAAAGCTATTTTAGATTAGAGCGCAAACTTTTTAATCAAAATTTATAAATGACCTACAACTTGAATCACTGCAATGTCACTGTCTATGACAAATCTAAAGTCATGAAGTGTAGAATAACCAGCTGAAACTATAAAAAAATTAATTCATGCTGCTTATACCACCTGCACATATAAAAAAAACAACAACATAATGAATTCCCCACATACATAACCATTGACTCACACACACACACACACACACACACACACACACACACACACACACACACACACACACACACACACACACACACACACACACACACACACACACACACACACACACACACACACACACACACACACACACACACACACACACACACACACACACACACACACACACACACACACACACACACATACACACACACACACACACACACACACAAACACACACACAAACACACACACACCAAGCGGACCGCTATTCCGGTAGATATGCTACCCTGATGACAGCCCCATGATGAGAAAGGCTCAGTGCTGTAGAGCACATGACAGTCAAAGGTAGCGTCCTGTCAGTCAGTGAGTGTTACAGTGAGATGCCAGGACTGGGAGATGGCACTTTTTGAACTCTGGAAAAACATGTTGAAACCTGAACCAGGCCCCCAGGAGAGCAGCCCAACAGAAAAAAACAGGTGCCCTGCACATGACAACGGGCTGGGGGATGACAATCACCCTCTGATGACGGGCTGGGGGATGACAATCACCCCCTGATACTCCTCATCATGCAATGTCTCTGGCCTCATGAGCCAGTGTCCCCTCAGGAATAGCTGTGGGGACCATAGTCAATGTCGCTGTTAGGACACAGTGTTCTGATGACATCGCAGCACCTTATCAATTCTATAAATTCCAGTCTCAACAGAGAGTTACGGAGACAAACTTTTTTAAATGGTAGCATTTAAAGGCCACAGTTTTTGTATATAATCAAAAAAAAGCAATGCCCTATGTACACTCTGCTACTGTAGCCTATTTTTTTATGTACCTTCGAACACAACATATCTTCATGAAGAGGTAAGAGAAATCAGCAGCCCTGCAGGCCAAGGTAGTGCACCATTTTGCTGTCTGCCCCTCTGCTGTTTTCAAGTCTCTGATGGGGAAGACAGGTCAAACGTCAAGGCTGGGCACACACAGAAGAGATCTCCCTGACCCGTGCACACATGGCCTCTCACCTCATCCACGTCACGGTAATACAAACAGCACACAACCTTACTGAAACATTTAGTGGCTATGAGAGAACTATTTCTGAGAACAGCGAGGAGCGTCTATTACTGGCGTAGTGGTTTGACCTTGCACCTGTTCGGTACGGCATTAATGGAATGGGGGGTAAGCGGTTCATGTGAGCGCCTGGCCCTGCACCCCTGCGTTTTTTCCCTTTTATATCCGTGTGTATTTCACATCAGCGCATCTTGACAACGTATTTTTGAGAGCACTAATGCCGTGCAGTATGTTTTTATATGCGTGTGCGGGATTTCTGTTCCGCTTTACGTTCACGCTTGTGTAGGTGGTCTTGTCACAAAAAATGTGCATATGTACAGTATGTGTGTGGTGCTTTTGCCATCGATGAAGCTTCACCACTACCACCCCCCCACCCCACAGGGACAATGCAATCAGACGTCACCACAGGAACCTAATATAATGATCGCTGTGGAGTGTGCTAATTAACACTGCATAGAGCTCATAAACGCGGCCCTTTTGCCAACATATCAGGCGACAGCACAGTGCACAGGCATTTGTCAATGAGCCGAGCAGAGGCAGGCTCACACACTCGGCACAAAATCCAGCTCAGTCCAAGGGAATCACACTGGCACCTTCAGACACATCTGCAGCACATTCAGAATACATGCTCATTTATTACGGGTGGAAACAGCATGACAAGGCACAAAACTTGTGTCTTTATTCAAGTGCCCTTAAGCCGTTTTCACTCCCTGCTGTAGTAAACAGTATCATTATTTATATCACCATTGCCTATGAGGGTATGTACATACACTGGGAAAGAACAACAACTAGCTGTTAGCAGCACACAAATTCAAAACACACTCATACACAACCGCTGGCCTCCTTTGAGATGTCAGCGATCTGCTCACGGTTTGGTGGAGCCATTGTTCAGAAGGGCTCATATTCTTTAACGGGGGGCCTTTTGTTGTTGTAAACAGCATGAATTTTTAATCCAGCCCAAGATTCTGGGCTGGTAATGAATGTGTCTCGGCAGCCAGTCTCTCTTGGGAGGGAGGCCCCTGGCTCCTGTTGCTAAGTTTCAGCAATGCCTGAGTTCTGGAGGAATCGGCCTGTTACGCCCCACCAATCTAGTACACACATACACATACATTTGCATACATATATACAGTATTTGTGTGTGTGTGTGTGTGTGTGTGTGTGTGTGTGTGTGTGTGTGTGTGTGTGTGTGTGTGTGTGTGTGTGTGTGTGTGTGTGTGTGTGTGTGTGTGTGTGTGTGTGTGTGTGTGTGTACACATATGTAACCACAAGTGCACAATCACTTGGCCACTCAACTCAACCACTGACTTAAATACACAAAAACAGCCTTTAACATTATAGACAACAAATACACTATATGATGTATGATGATGTGATGTAATATATATACTGTACATTATTATTAATTACTATAGTAATTTCATGAAAATATATATGACACAGGGACACAGATGCAAATATAGACACTCAAACACCCAGGAATTCACAAAAGACGGCACAATTTTCAGTTAAAACACTCCTTTTCTCCTCCTCTAGCCAAGCCAATTTGAGGAGTAGTTCTATCTTTTACTTTTTCCAGCTTGCTTTTCTCCTCAGAGGATCCATATCTTCGATTCTGCAGCCAGAGGCTGTCACTCATTTTATTAGTCTAAAGCTTGCACGTTCAATAGTGTCAATTCCAAGCCTCGGACATTGACCTAAAGGAGTTCCTCCTCAACACCCAGCTCCAAAGTAACCACTTCCTCCACAGAAATTTTCCTCTATCAAGCACTTTCACCGTCACCAGTAAAATGCGCTAAAACAGCTCGCCCCTGACCTCACAGCTCCAGTTAGAGAAACACATTTATCTACATCTTTCAGTGAAGTTGCTGACGCTCTCAGATTCCGTATATGAATGTGTGCAAGCTTTGACAAAAGCATGCACAGAGTTAAAAGCTAGAGCTCTATAATGGAATTTTTCATTTATGCCATGCTGTTCCTGACACATTAACCGTGTCTCATCTAAGACTGTTGAGAGAAACAGTAGTTGTGTGATCTTGAATCTGAAAATAGATCCGCCCCATTTGGAGCCTCTCCTGTCATAGAGGAAAGCTTCAATAAAGCTAAGAAATGTATACTATATGTCAAAGGGTTAAATCAAAGTGTTGCCTTTTTAAGTAAAAAAGTGGTGGAATTCTCCCATGCCCTCTTTTTTTCTGTCTTCCCCTCCCAAAGCGATTAAATTGCTGATTGATTTTTGTATCTCAGCTCGATTCCTTGCCCCTCGCTCTCCGTTTCTTGCCATTGATCCTCACAAGGCTGCTGACTCCAAAGTCAGAGGACCCATCCTCTCTGGCCTCCGGAAATGAACTTGTTAGATGGGCTGTGCGATTTATTGCTCATGAGGCCGGGGTGTCTTTGTATGAATGTGTGAGTGTCTATAGGGGCTATGTGTGTGAGTGTGTGTGTGTGTGTGTGTGTGTGTGTGTGTGTGTGTGTGTGTGTGTGTGTGTGTGTGTGTGTGTGTGTGTGTGTGTGTGTGTGAGAGAGCCAACTATGCTTCTTTCACAGGGCTTGAAATTTATTGCATGTCTGCGTTTCTCTGCACAGCATTGCATGTGCGCATCCATGTGAGTGGGCTAAGTGTTGAATTTATACCAGCATGTGTGTATTGATATTATTAATTTTTGGCAATGTTCCACATTATGCCACACAAGTTGCAGATCTTCTACAACACGTTTGTGACTTTGTCTTGTTTAACTTTGACTGTGCCCATCCTTGGGGAGCAGTTGACCATCCAAAATATAGAATTATTTCTCATATTGAGGTTTTGTTTGGCAATTTTCTGTTCAGGTGAGAAGTTCCTAGTATTCCTAGGTGTACTGCTTACTGAGCTGCCCTGTCCACCTGTATGTGGCATTAGACACAGCCCTGTCCTCTACTGCAGCTTCCTCTGACATATTGATTGGGTTCCATTTAAAAGCCCTGTTCTCCCACTGTTATTTACTCCAATAGTAAATCTTTACAATGCCGTAAAAGACTGTTTTACGCACTTGGATTATACAATGTCCCTGCTGCAGCGGCCAGACAGGCGTGTCAGGCAACAGGAGGAGAGGAGAGGAGAGGAGAGGAGAGGAGAGGTGTGGGCTCAGCATCTCATTTCTCCCCAGAGGCAGATGCAGTGCAATGGCACCAGAAAAGGGCCTTGGCACTACTTTAAAAGGGTGCTCCGAGAGAATGAGCTGACTGCTCTCCCTCAACTTCACTCTCCTCTCTCCAGTGTGCTTTGGCACTTCTCCATCCTTTTGTTTTAAGCTGCCGAAATGTTTCTGTACTTGGTACTGTGGCATTTAATGTGATACAAGTGCCAGCTACTGTTACTGGTTTATAGTTCTGCAGAAACACATCTTGCATAACTGACCCAGACCTCAAATAGGAGCATGGTCTGACATTATCTGACTAACTGAAGTCTTTTGTTTGGTTTTAATAATCAGCATGTATTTTAGTGCTGCTGATTAATTTGAAGTGTGTGCCACAGCTAAGAGGTATGGAAATTAACTCTAACTAAACTCCGGACAAACACACCATGGTAGGGCTGGATGATTTGTGTCCATTAGGACACGTTTGCCAGGTAGTGAAGAAGTGACGCACAAGTTTTGACTTGTGAATTCTCAGAGGCCAATATGCATCAGCATTAATCATTCAGCTTAGTCTTTATTTCATTTGAGGACACATGCACGCTTGTTCCCACTGCCTCTCTTCATTGTCCACCCCAGGCCTTCAACCCTACCCAGGCGCAGTGTTGCTTTGGTCCACATGGCCAAGTCACACTGGGGGTAATAAGTACTTAATTTAGGAGTGGGGAGGCGGGCCTTGGTTGGCGTTTATTGGTGTTGAAGTCGAGCAGACTTCAAAAAGCCACTAGGCCCATAATTTATCTCTCTCCACGGACCCCAAGTGTTTCAGGAACAGAGCGAGGGAGACGTAGAGAGTAAATGAGTGTGATAGAGAGGAAGAGATTGTATATGTCTGTGTCTGTCTTCCATTGGGTGTTTAATACTGCTTGGCTGTTGACTTTGGTGTACTTATTCTTTGATGTCAGTAACACGATCATCAAGGATCTTTTCCCCAACCCCCTGCAGTAGTTTTGCACCGGCAGCCACGCATTTCCCCCTCACAAACTCATCCAAGTTGAACTTGGCTGTCCAAATCATCTGCCGCTGGTAGCGCTCACATGGGATACTCAAGCTGAAAGTGTACACTAGAAAAAAAGATCATTTGGAATAAACAATAAATAATTCAGGAGAGCGGCTAAATAAGTAATAGTGTGATATCTATTTCTTTGGTGGCGCTATTGCCTTTCTTTATTTATTAATGGGCTTAATAGACACCGTGTCTTGCCATGAAGAGCAGTCTCTTGAACTGAGACCTTAAGGGAAAGAGAAAGTTACAGCTTTGTTTATCTTGCCATATCTCTCCATATGCCTTTTTGTCCGTCTCTGTGAAGTGGCGAGATGCAGAGCGCAGTCTAGACTTTTTATTTTGTGGGGGATATGTGGGGGAAAGGGTCAAGGAGTGACATGGGCCAGCTGTGGAATCCTGATCATAGCAGCTCCCAGGTCCCCTGTAATAGCCATGAGATGGTCCAAAAATACCCTCCCCCACCGCGTCCAGAGGAGGATATCCAGCCCTCTCTAGGGAGATAGAATGTCTCTCTCCATATCTGGCAACCATGACCACAAATTATGTGAGGGCTCCTGTGAAATATTCCCTTCGTGTGGCTCCGGGTTTAAAAGCACCCAGAAGGATACAGAAACTCTTCAGTCTAGAAATGAACATATGTGTGAACACTTGAACATCAATTCACAATTAAGTGATACAACAGCCTTCTCTAACTAGAGGGCTTACGGTCTCTGAGCCTCCCAGCTTTGACTCACAAAGTTAGGTTAAGAACAAATTTGGATGAGTGCAGCTGAACACACAACACACTGCTCTGAGCTGAGCAGATGTAAGAAAAAAAACTACCTTTTCTGTAGATGCATCCATGTGACACCTGACTTTCACTGAACCACCAAATGTTCTTTTAAACTGGGAACGGTAAAATGTGAGTAGGTAATGTTTTTTTTAAATAGCTACAAATGAGCTAAATGAAAACATTTCCATCAAAAGCTAACCACAAACAAAACATAACTAACACCTCTGCTAACGGTGGTAATGGTGTGCTTCCTGTAATATTTGAGGTAATAAAGTTGGAAGTGAACTAATGTGGGTGGGCTGATGGGCTGTTGTTCAAGTGTTGACACCTTCTAATATGTTGACAAATGTGTACTTCAGTGGCCAGTCAACAACTTGCTAATATACGGTCACAACACTTTCTGCTGCTGAGGAGGATGGAAGCAGTAGAGGCAGTGTGGAATAGAGCTGAGGAGTTTAAGCGTTTTAGCAGATAGGTGGACGAGAACACGCCGTCAACCTGAAACATGGCTGGCTGCAGCCAGAGACTGTAAATCTAGCAGCGCCAGAATTTGAGCACTGGCTACAATGTGACCAAGCACCTGCATTCTGGAGTCTGCAATGTGGATACTTCAGAGATAGAAATACACACTGCAGACTATGACATGCAATCATGCACCTTTCTATAGGATTATTACTATTATTCATTTACTCCAAGCTGTTGCGTCATTATGTGGTCATTGCACAAAAACATGCATGTGTGAGCATACCTGCATACATGCAACACACACATCTGCACACATCTGAGTGTGTTTTCCCGGGGTGGAGAGAAGATAAGAAAACATAGCCATGTCTGCCCCCTCTGGCCTATGGCTGAATGCCTCTCGCCTCCCATTTCCCCTGGTCTACAGGAGGCCCATCTCCACACAGCCACTGACCCATCTGTCCCGCATGGCTAACTGGGCTCCTGTGTATTCACCACAGCAGAGCAACACTGAGGGGAAGGAGGGGTAAGGGGGCCTACAACATCTGGGAACCATCAAGCCAAAAGAGTCTTAGATCCTGAGATTCCAGTCTCCGACCCCTCTCCTCTCCACACACCCCACACCCCCCTTGCCTCTACTCAACCCCTCCACCACCACCTTTCCTCTCCATCTGTCTCCCTCCCTCTCTCCTCTCTTCCTCCCCCTCCTCTTCCACTCCTCCCCTCGTCCCGGCTGCCCATCATTTCCATGTCTCTTCGGCAGTGGGCCTAATCCAAACAGATTGTCTAACTGTTTCAAAAACATACTCCCTTTCTCAGACCCCTCTGCTCCCCCTCTCTGTCCAGTGTTCATCCCGGAGAACAGACACTCTCTTTCATAGTGGAGGAGGTGCTGGTGTCAGTCTGGCCTGGGTTAGCAGGTTACTGCTGCACAGAACCATTTCGGGAGGAATGAGCTTGCTAGGCCCCAAAGCACTTTGGCAGATCCCTATTTAATACTCAATCCTGACACATTACACGCCATCCAACCCTCTCCTCTCCCTCTTTCTCCAACTCCCTACTAGGTATGTATAGGAATGGCCACAGCTGGCCTCATAGGCACACTGTATGTGTGATTCAAAGCCCATTGTCTCAGGCATATTGTCCAGCCCTGCCACCCAATTCCCCGGGCTAGTGCTGGGCCACGGAAAGCCTTTTGGGGGGAGAGCCTCAGTAGGGGACTCGGGAGCTGGGAGGTATCCCAGGAGACCATCAGGCCTCCCACTGGGTAGCCTGCCTACATCAGAGGCTCCCCCTGCCACTGCCTGCTGAACTCCTGCATACTGTGTTTTGTTTAGAAGGAAGCTCTGTCCCTATTTAACATAATTGAATTAAAAGGATTAACATGGTTCCAGTGTTGCTCACATCTGTGTTCTCTATGATTCTACCTCTCCCTGTGTCTTGGATTCTTGAGGGAGGGGCACAGGGGATTTAGGGCTTCATAGAAAGTACCTTCTGATTTTACATAATTAAGGCCCATTTTACAAAATACAAAATAAAATAAACAAAAAAAAAATACATACATACATATATATATATATATATATATATATATATATATATATATATATATACATATATATATATATATATATATATATATATATATACATATATATATATATATATATATATATATGTATGTATGTATTTTTTTTGTTTATTTTATTTTGTATTTATTTTGGATATATATATATATATATATATATATATATATATATATATATATATATATATATATGTATGTATGTATTTTTTTTGTTTATTTTATTTTGTATTTATTTTGGATATATATATATATATATATATATATATATATATATATATATATATATATACAGTACATATACATGCTATAAAAATGCCCATTAGATTGTATTCCTTTCAAATCTAAAACATTGTTTTAAGTATAAACGAAATAAAGTGATAACATGAGTTGATGCTGTAAAAATTCAGTGGAACTAGCAGATGATTCTCTGTGGATTCTCTGTGTTGCCCATTCCTGAGGCTGCTTTCCCAATTGGATTGTGACTGAGGGTCAGGAAAGCAGTGGCCTGCAGATCAGAGGCTGGATTAATTGTTGACACTCTCCCAGTCCAAACAGAACCCTCACTACCCCCATTACACACACACACACACACACACACACACACACACACACACACACACACACACACACACACACACACACACACACACACACACACACACACACACACACACACACACACACACACACACACACACACACACACACACACACACACACACACACACACACACACACATCTAGGTCCTGACAGACACTTTGATTTATGTCTAGCCACCAACAAAAAAAGAGAACAAAATCAATTGGCTATTACCGCACTTAGCACTGGGCTGTCACCACCTGGGAGTAGGGTGTTGAAAATAAAAGACAGAGTCCATACAACTCTTCCATACCACTCCATAAACTCATTCCCACTGGGGAGACACAGATCACTGCTCAATCTCCATATACACAGCTAGTCTCCAAACTGAGTGTCTGTAACACTTGTGCTCAGGGGTGGAAGTAGCCCAGAGGTCAGAGAAGCTGGCTTGTGACTGAAGTGCTGATGGTTAAAATTGCTTGTGGAAGGAGAAAGCAACAACCACTGCCACAACACCCCTGAGCAAGGCTCTGACTTCCATCTGGCTGAAAAAAAGGGTACTGTGGTTGTGCAGGGCTGCTTGCAGGTGTGACCGTAACTACATGAATATAAAGTATAATGTTGATGAAACAGATCAGATATTCGACATTAAATACATGTTATATCTCAAAAAACAAAACTCAGTTGCACTGATTCTCTACCGTCAGGTTGAATCTGTCTGCACATTTTGAGCCAATCCAACTGAACCGTTGTCCTGGAATTCCACCAGACGTGGAAGCGCCGAGTTCCGGCTTTGATGCAGTTTGGTTCCATCCTCTGTCCAGTGGCAACACCCACCAGGAGCTTTTTAAAAGAAGAGTGCTGGCAGAGCTCAGACAATACAGCCTGTACTTTGCTAGAAAATTAACTATGTGAGATCGCGAGATCGCGAATTGTTGCGGCAGCCGCAGTGCTGTGAAAACATGGTGCTTCTGCATCGAGGGGAAATTTGGCTTTAGAGTCTTTTCGATCTGATTGAGATCATAAATTCAGTGTCAAGGGCACCAATTGTACATCGTCTCTTTTGTACACCACTCCTATTCCCAGATATTATATCATAAAGTTGTATAATGTACCCCTTCACCTTTCCCCGACCCTTCTGTCCTCCGCTCAAAATCTTCCTGATGTATTTAGGTCTTTATATTCCCAATGGAAGATATTCCAGGCTCATGCAAGCAATAGGGAGATATTTATATGGTGAAGCTCCGGGGGGTGGGGTGTAAGGAGGAAGGGGGTCACTGCAGATTGGTAGGGATGAATTAGGCAGAATAGTCTGCTTGACTGGATACAATGAAAGGCTGTAGGAAACAGAGATAAAGACCAGAAACGGAGAAATCACACTACTGTACTACACCTTTTCTCTTTCCCCTTATAGGGTCGTGCCAAATGAAGTGCAGTTGTCAGCGGTAAAATGGGCAACATTGCATCACCCCCCCACCCCCCAATTCATCTTGTCCCACGCCAGCCCAGGAACCATGTCTGACCCAACAACTGTGTGTCTGCCAACTGGAATGCGGGCCAGGGTCAGTGGCAGGGGCCTCATGGCCTCCGAGGGACTATTCTGAGAGCAGGAGCTCATCTCTGTTCTAACCCTATACTGGCGTCTTGTGACTGTAGTTAAAAATGGCTCAATGTGCTCACTGACTCTAAAACACAATCACTCTCTCTCCCTCATGCACTCACACAGAAAGGCCTCACGGCAAAGTGGAAACTAGGGGATGTGAAGCCACAGAAGCCTCATGTGGTCGTGTGTTATACTTATTTTACATTGCTGCAGTGTTAGTCATAGGCATCATTACAATCAAATGTTCATTGGGTACTAGGAATAATGATCATTTGGAAAAACATTATGATAAAAAATGCATTTTTGTATAATCAAGCTCAGTCAGCATTTAATGTGGTATTGGGATGGTAATTCATTAGATATCTGGGGACTCACTCACACTTGTGCACATTGTCACAATCTCAAAAACATTATCTCTACAGCTCATACTGTACATGTAGGACACTTACGATCTGCAAATCATCTTTGTGTCTATCTGTACTTCCAAGTTCCAACCCGCTGACCATACACTGTAATCACTGTGTATTTAGCGTTATCTTTAGAGAGCTGGCCCGTGTGAGACCTCTTTACGACACTGTAAACTTTAACTGCCTGGGTCTTACTGCTTTAACTCCAGTCCAGCCACCCGAGGGAACCAGGGAGCTTACGGAGGGAGCTTATGGGATTGAATGGGAAAAAGCCACTGTTGTCCATCTCAGCAGCAGGAGCAGCATGACAGCCCACAGCCAGGTGTTCTGAAGCTGCCATGTAGCCATGAAGAAGTTATGATCATTAGGTAAACCTGTCTATACACACTGGGATACGTTTTTGTTTTACTCATCTTTGAAGACAATATGGTCTAAACAACCACTTAGGTTGTTCTGCTTTATCCAGTCATTGTGATGTCATCCCCACCCACCTTACATTGTACGTAAGACATATTCAAATAACCTCTAACTATAAATGATATGTTCTGTTTTACCCATGGTCAGAGGATATGGATAAAGTGATGCCCAATCCCCTAGGCCTAATGCCTCTCCAGCTTCAGTTGGCTTTTATCTTTAACTCTGCATGTGATGGAGAGGCTTCTTGCTGTTAAATCATCAATTTCATGAGTTGCTGGTACTCTGACGAGTAAAAAAAATCCTAAAGGAAGCTATTAGAGCCCGGCTGTGTTAATGCAGCCACCCATTAAAACATCCCCACGGAGCTGAAGAAAGTGGACTCTTACACTTTAAGTATTTGAACACACACTTACAGCCTGCATTCATAGATGTGCATCCACACAAAAAGATGGAATGCAACATGTGCACATATAGTATCTCCCTTATAATTAAACATCATTAGACATCCATGCATCCTAATGTATACTAAAAAACAATACATTACATACTCAAATTTATTGAAACATTTTCACAGATGCTTGGGTGTAAACAAAATCCAGAACAATGATACAGTACATATGCAGAGATGTTGTGCAACACATACCCAAAGAAACACCTGTTGTGACACTCAGACTGCCGTAGCCCCAAGATAGTAGGTCATCTCTGCGTGCGCGCTCACGTGAGCTCCTAGGGGCTGGGTACGAGCTGCCTCCTGGTGCAATGCAAACAGGACTTTTATAGGCATGTTTACGAGCGGGTGGTTGTAGTCCCCCGTTTTGGGACAGGCTGGGCTGAGCTAGGCTGAGCCGAGCTGGGTAAGGGGGGGGCGAGCAAGGATTTATGTCAGGCAGGACAGTATAACCCTGTCTAGGCGTCTAGGTCATATACCATGGCCTCTGCTCTCTCTGGTTTCAGATCAGGTTGCTGTTTCATGTGGGCTGTCCTGCAGGGGGACACTAACTGTCAACATAGCTCCTCTGTGAATGGCATAGGTCAGTGCACACATGTGGTTGTTGGGTGTCTAGTTGGTGCCCACAATGGATCATGTAGAGAAAGCGCCCCACTGTGAAAATGAACCCTATAAATAAGAGTTAAACATGCTGCTACACAAAAAAAATGTAATACCAGTCAATCACAGTCATATTGCTTGGGTCGATACATTGATGTTTCAATCACATCAAAGTTTTACATCGAAGGACAGGATTAACTTTTAGCCAAGGCATGGTTGCTTTCTAAGCTTCTCTATTGTGTAGTATTACCACAGCTGTGCTAAAGGCCAGATGAGGCCCTGACTCCGTGGGCTAAGGAATCATTATGGGCTCATAAAGGGCCCTGCGCCAAGCCTCCACTCAATAAGCCTGGATCCACATGGATCCAATGCAGCTGATTAATTAGGCAAGCAATCAATGGGCTGCGCCTTCCAACCACTGATTTCCTCTAGTATTTTGCCCAGGTACTGCAGCAATTACTACACAACGCATGCACACATGCTCCCACGCGCACACACACGCACACACATGCATACAGCATGCAGGAAAGCATACATATAGACATACAAATTCACACACAAGTCATCACACATATTTCCATCCCTTACGCTGCTCACATACACTTGCCAACAAACTCATAATGAGATACAAAAACAAAGAAAAACACTTTGAATTGGGGATAAGAAGTGACAAAGGAAAAAAAGCTGTGGGAATAAGTAAGAAAGTTCTCACCTTCAAAGCGGTGAGAGCAGGCTGGCTGTCAGTCAGGAAAGGGAGGTGTCATTTGAAGGATCAGTCATCCCTGACAGTGCTGTCATGGAGAGCCTTAATTAGCCAGGATTACTTCCTCACTTAATGAAGCATGCGCTTCTTCGTCTCGGCCCGAATACCACTCGCCCCTCTCCTTATTTTCCCTCCCTCAGGTTTTCTCCTCCATCTATCTCCCTCACTGTAGCTCTTCCCTGTTCTGCGCGCTTCTCTCCAGGCAGGCTGCTCAAATCACTCTTCATATTGGAGACTTCTCCCATCCCCTATCACAGACACTCTGTCACTTTCACTAACCCAGGTGGGTGTGTGTTCACTCTCTTCCAACTTCTCGCATCCCCTATCCAGACACTCTGTCACTTTCACTAACCCAGGTGGGTGTATGTTCACTCTCCTCTCTCCTCTTTCTTGCTCATGCACCAGTCAATTCCTCCTCAACTGCAGCTTAAACTTTTGCGGTTTTACTCAAGACCCTTGGACAAGAGCTGTTGGTTTGTCTATTTGATTAGCAGACCAACTTACAGTGACAAACTTAGTAAACAATTCACTTTGTGGTCCTTCCAAAGTTGCATTGCAATGTTTTGAGCTTATTAAGGCTGATTTTGCAGCAGGTGGAGAAAATGTCAGCATCGTAGCCTAGGACCTCAGAAGTTTGTATTCCCTCTCTAATGTTGCTTGCCACTTTTCACTGCATACCAATAAATACAAATGCATTACAATATTTTAAAATCGTTAGGTAATTGCTGTGGAATAATGACACCACCAGCATCTAGATTGGATCACTATTAGCCTTCATTTCACTGTGCCTGTACATAATGAAGGCAATAAAATAATATGGAGGCTTTATAGTTTGAACCAAGAAGGCAAACTATCTTTGCCTTCCACATTGTCAACAGCAGGACATCACAACTTCACTTCTTTGTTCTTACCTTTCACAATAAAAACCCTAGACATATCGTTAATGTTACACCGCATCACTGCTTACTGGACAGCATTTTGCTAATAGGTAAGTCAACAAAACAGCTTTCAACTCAACTGAATATCTTACGGTGGCTATCATCATGTAGAGTACCGTTCGGTACGCTTGTCACGGTTCGGTACACGTGTTTACCGTTCGGTTTATGAGGTGCAACGTAGCGTAAGCCTTCATGACCGCTGTCCTCTCTTGTATCTCAGTGCTACCGTCGCAGCGCGCCAAACCCCGGCGCGCTTGGAGATTTGCTCCATGCGCTCCCTGTAGGCGCGTGGCCACAACGCAGGCTCCCACTACGCTCTTCTTTGTAGGTTTCTGAATCCTCTTGGCAACAGCTTGCGAAGCTCCGCTCTGTTGTTGTTCTCAATCGTTTCTGTCTGGTTAAATCTGTGGTTAAATCACCAGATCAATGTCTCTTTCTACTCTTAAAAAGAGAGGTTGATACAGAAAACCGTCAGTTCACCAGAGAATGGACAGAGAAGTTTTTGTTTCTGTCACTGCGAAGCCTGTGTTTACTCTGCAGCCATATCTGTGTGTAAATAGTTTAAGTTGAGAAGGCATTTTCAAAAAAATCATGCTACTCTGCATTTATGTTATGACTAAAAAGTAGAATATTTCCACTGATTTGTAGTGGAGTAGAAGTATTAAGTAGAATGTCAATATGAGATGCGGAGGTGGAGTGTTTACTGCAGATTTGGTCGGATGAACAAATTTAAAAACAGTTGGACAAGACGCTCAAAAACTCTGGAAAGATTTGTAAACAAAGTGACTCATCGCAATGACGTCACATGTGCGCCTGTTCGGACATATAAAAATAAAAGAATAAAAAAAAGGACGGACCATGCGTGGACATCTAAAACAATGGCGGCGAAGGTTCATGTTGGTGTGATGCGGAGGTGGAGTGTTTACTGCAGATTTGGTCGGATGAAAATATTCAAAAACAGTCGGACAAGATGCAAAAAAACTCTGAGGTCTATGGAAAGATTTGTAAACAAAGCGATGCATCTCTATGACGTCAATCAATGTGTGGGACGTATTATGGCATGATGACGTATGGACAGGCAAGAAGCATTTGCGCGAGGCCCAGGCAGTGGGTACAAATGGGCCTGGCCAGCGGGGGGAGAGGAAGGGGGGGACAAGTACCCTAAAGCCCGGGGCACGGTACGGGCGGACAGTGTGAGTGCGCCCTTAGTCCAATAATTGAGTGAAAACCTCTGGTTAACAGGTTTGTTCATTTAACAAGGATTGTTTAGCTTTGAGGCCTATGACAAATGTATACATTGATACAATAAAGACAATATATTGTATGCACTCCTATGTCGCTGCATTGTTTTACAATATCCATTAATGTGAAGCACCAACAATACCACTTGGGGACTAGTGGGGTTGAATCCTATGTTACCACTTTAAACCTGCTGAAGAGCTACAGAAAAATAATGGAAAAGTAGAGTTAGACAGTGAGGATGGAGTAGGAAGGGAGAAGAGTGTGGTGATAGAGAGGGTTGACTAATATAGTAGTGGAAGGATGGGCATGTATGAAGAGAGGAGGAGGAGGAGGAGGAGGAGAGAAGTGAAGGAGAGGTATAGGCTTGGAGGAGCAAGGAGAGCAATTTGCCGCCACAGCGCACACAATGTCCCCTCCATGCCTGTGGGCCATGTGAAGACTGCTCCTTCAATTACACTTCACACTGGTCAAGAAGAAAGAGACAGACAGACAGACAGACAGACGGACAGACAGACGGATAGACAGATAGAATCGGTCAGGGAAGATGGAGAGAGACAGAGACTGATCAGGGACCTCAACACAGAAATGTCTGGAAACTCTTCAATCAGCGAGACTGACACAAAAAATGATATCTGTCATTTGATGGAATGCTTAAAATGACCTACAGTATGTTTATGAACTTGACCTCTAGTGGTCATACAAAGACTGTAGTGCCAAGTTTTCAAAGATGGGTCAATATATGCTGCGGTTAGATCGCTGTTTCCTACCAACAATCAACTATTTCTTTCAACCGGGGTCATGAAATATCCTAAACGTAAGGGTCCCATTATATAAAAAGTGAGATTAACATGTTTTTTTAATTAAAAAGCAGGTCAAGGTGCTATATTAATACTGTGAAAGTATAAAAAAAAAACGCTCAATCCACAGAGAAATGCACAAACCCTGTATTCAGAAACTGCAGCTTTAGACGAGCTGTCAGAACTTCGGTACGGTTGTGATGTCACAGCTAAACTTTATATAGGTAGAATTTGCCGTTAGAGTCATTCTCCGGCTGTAATGATGGTGCAGAGACTCAGAGAGCACAGATGCAGAAGGACCGGAAAAGCTGGCCTATCGGAGCAGACTGGTCTCCTTCAGGAGGGGGGCTAAAAGAGACAGGCACTAAATGGAGTGTTTCAGAAAGAGGGTGAATACCGTTTTGTTCAGACAGACAGTATGAGAAGGATGTGTTTTTTGAACATTAATGCATGTAAACATGTCCGTAAAGTCCAAAATACAAGTATGAACCTGGAAATGAGCATAATATGCCCCCTGTGAACCTAACCATAGCAGTGGAACATCAGAAAACAGTCATATGAATCTTTTTTGTTACTTGTAACTGTTCTGGAAGGCACTGACACATAATGTACTGCCAATATAAGCAAATATGGTAAGTACAAACAACTTATTAAGTGTGACAAAAATAAAAAATAAATCTAAATGGCACTACTATCTACGGTTCTGTAATAATATACTTAAAAGGATGCTCCAGCGTTTTAGTATTGTAATTCCATAAAGTCTGGGGACTTGCAAGAGACAGAAGAAAAAAAAAGAATGGTAAAATCAAAGCAGTTTAGGCTGAAATATTGAGAATTTTTTAGTCCTGTGTTGGGTCAGGCTCTTGAACAGTCGGTCGTACATTTCCCACAATGCAACTCAACTACGCCTTAGAGAAAACCTAGCAAACACCTGCGTCTTAAGTCAAGTCTCCTGACAAATCTCCTCCAGAAACCCAGAAGACATTATACAACTGTTTTCACGAGTAGCAAACTGAATTTCATGTGTAAAATTTGATTTCACAAATGTACCTCATTACTGCACTGATGAAAATGTTTCCACTGTGCTTCTACAACATCATCCACATGAAAGTAAAAAAGCTGAAGGAGAGTAAGACATCAAGTCCACATTGGACAGGACAACAGGCACAGAGGGACCTCCAGCAGGCTGCTGTCAGCTGGCCAGCTGAAGTGATAGGAGGACCACAGCCTAGTACCTAACATGGCTAACACATATGAAGCTAACAGAGTGGCTGAGTGAGGGTGACAGGAGGGCATGCTCTAATACAGCCCAGAGTCAAGATGGAGGATGGCTCCCCCTCGTCCGACTCCTCCTCAAAAGGTCTCTCAAACATGCCCACCAGGCATGGGCCAGCTGCTGACGACGACGAGGAGGGAGGTAGAGGGCTGGAGGGATTGAGGAATGGAGGTGGAGGTTTGGGAGTGTCAGGGATGGAGGTGGGGGGGGGGGGGGGGGGGGGGGGTGTCTGTATCAATCCGTCACAGGCTGACAGCTGACTCCTGCGCCCGCCGTGGCCACAGGCAACTGACCAGAACCAGGCCAGAGCTGGCCAGCTGTATGTGCGCCTGTGTATGTGTGTTTGTGTGCATTTCAGTTCTGCAGCCCCCCGACGCACACATATATACGTCTCATCTTCCATCCAACAGTAGCCATATCCTTCTCTCCATCTCTCTGCCTCTCTCACTCTCCCTGCCTCCCCGGTCTGTCCGTGACATCTTACAAGTCAATCAATCAGTTTCAGCGAGCTGGCATGAGAGCACTGCATTTATCCAGAGCACACCCTGCCTGTCATACTTGCTGAAGTATTTTTATTTAAACTGACCTTCAAACCAATCCACTTTTCTCCCTCTGTAGTGCCTCAGGTATGTGCAACAACATAAGAGAGTCTTCAGAGAGAAAGGAATGGCAGAGGCGATGGAGAGAGCAACATCTGGTGTCTTTCAGTTCCACCTTCAGCGGCTTTTACCTGGGCTCCTGGTATTTGAAAACCTCTGTCTCTGGTATGCCCCAAAGAAAATAAGACAATCGTTTTATCTGTATCCATTTGTATGTGTGTCAGCTCTTGTGTGTGCACTGGGGATTCACTCGAATGTTCTTTGTGATACAATTTGTTGTTTGCTGCTTAATTTAAAATAATTATGGGTACCTAAAATCATGGACACTTTGTGACACTAAAAGCATGTAGCTTGGGTGGGCTTCACTTGTATTGTATTACAGATACATCATAGATTATGCAACTAGCGGCATAAACAGTGACAGTTTAATGAATTATAACTGTTTCTGTTGTCTAGTGCAATTTGTTATCCACCTTACTCCCACTTCCATTGAGATACTTGTGCTCCATATGTTTCAGTGATTATCCTACTCTCTTTGCTCCAATTACACACAGACTACACAGAAACACACAGTAGACCCCCCCCCCAAGCTCCACTTTAATTTTGGGAGGGCCCTGTGTTCCTCATGTCTGTTTTTTCGGCCTGATTTTACCCCCCCCCCCCCCCCCCCCCATCCCCTCTCTTCAACAAACCTCAACCCCCCAGCCCCTCCCTATAATGCCCCCGCAAGCCACCCCTCCACCACCATCCCCTCCACCCCCTCCTGCTTCTGACAGTACCTCAGCGGGAGAGCCCAGCTCTGATGGATGCCACAGATGGGCCTTTCCCTTGGAGCTCCCAGCCATGGCGCAGTGTGTGCTCTGCAGGGTCAGAAGCCAGGTCTCCCCATGAAATGCATGTTGTAACAGGAAACAAAAGAAGGGCCCCCATCCCCACCAACAGCAAGAGCCCCCTCTCTCATCCCGAAAACAGGGGGGAAAGCTGAGGAGTTAGCCAGGGCGCGCAAGCGAGAGTAAGGGGTGACAGAGGGTTAAAAGTCGGTGGGGGTGGTGGGTCACTCGGGAAGGGGAGCAGTACTTAAAGAACAAAACGAGAAAAGATGTGAAGGAACATTTTTAGCTGGTGTGCACAGGGCTTTGTCTTTTGCTCTTTGTTCCATGTAACAGCGTCCCTGCCACCGCGTGGGTGTACGGCTTTCACACTAATGCACACAAATGTATTTATAATTGGGTGGCTCAGCGCGTGTACATGTGCGCTTGTTGTTTGTTGCATTGTGACATACAGTTGCTGTCCTGTTGGAAGTCCACCCACATCCCACCCAGTCCTCAGCAGCCCCACTGCATGTCAGTCGGCTGAATAGATATCTTGAATGACATTGAGAGACAGGCCTTCAAAGTGCAGCGCCGTCATTCTGAAAGAGAAAAGCCTTTGATGCCATCAGCATCACTTCACACTCATTGAAAGAAGCTGCTATCAGCTTGGACTGCTGGATAGACCCTACAAAAGGGTGTGGTTAACTACATAATAATTCATTACAATCGGATACTGTAGATACATAAAATAGAATAAATTAAGGTAGATTGATGAAGACAAGTAGACAGATAGATAGATGTGATGCTCCAAGTCGTGCACATCTCAACAGAAGTTTCTGAGCGACATTGAAAACTTATAAATACACACATAGGTGTATAAGTAATATTTCCAGTCATACTGAACCGTAAAATCATAATGTTAAAATAAAATGAACAGTGTTTGCTAGTTTTTCAACATCATTAAGGAGTGATTGACTCCGGCTCCGGGCATTTCATTAATTTAATGGGTGATGAACATCTGTTGTTTTGCAAGTCCTTTCTGTTTTGTTAAGAACAAGTTGCAGCTTGTTTTCTGTAGTTGCACTGCTTTTCTTTATGTCACATTTGACTTGTCAAACTGGCAAAGAAGTGTGAAGAAGTGTCTCCGTTTGCTTGTGGTAAATTTATTTGCTGTATCTTTTGTATCGTGTGTTGTAAAGGTGAACACATTTTCTTCTGTGCATCGGCACATTTTCTTAAATGTCCCATATTGTGAAAGTGAGATTTCAATTTCGATAACAAAGCCGGCCCTGCTGTGAAAGTATCAAAACGCCCAATCCAGGGAGAAATATACGGAGCCCGTATTCAGAAACTGTGCCTTTAAATGAGCCGTCAGGACTTTGTTACGCTTGTGAGGTATATACTATACTGTATACAGGTAGAAAGCATCGCTACAGTGCTGTTTCACTAGAGAAGCGGAGAAACACTGACCAGTCAGAACAGACTGGGCTTTTTTCACGAGGGGGGCTTAAAGACACAGGCGCTATAACCAAGCGTTTTACACAGAGAGGGAATACAGGTATATTCAGACAGACAGACAGTATGAGAAAATTTATGTTTTTGGAACATTCAAGTACGTAAACCTGTTCAAGTAACCCCAAATAAAAGTATGAACCTAAAAATGAGTATACTGTATATACTCTAAGTTTTGTGTGTGTGTGTGTGTGTGTGTGTGTGTGTGTGTGTGTGTGTGTGTGTGTGTGTGTGTGTGTGTGTGTGTGTGTGTGTGTGTGTGTGTGTGTGTGTATGCGTGCCGAGCTATCTCAACAACCGTGATTAGATATATAGACACACACTACATAGACACAGTACATAAATGGACCTCCCACCTTCTCTCTATCTCTCACTGGGTGGGTGCAGTGCGGTGTGTGTGTGCCTCTGCATTAAGTTGAGCTAAGCTGATCCTAGTTAGATTCTAGCCTGTTGGAGCTGAGAGTCACACCAGGCAGCGCAGCAAGCCTCTGGCTATCCACTAAATTAAAGGCCTAATGCACAATCCTTCGCGCGGGCTGACAAACTAATGAAATGGAGAAGTAGGGGGCCCCAGGAGGATTGGGCGGCAGATGAAGACGCATCCAATGAGGGATTCAACCCAGGAGCAACCTCCCCACCTTCTCTTTTCCATCCACGTCTCCCTATCTCTCTCTTGCTTTCTTTCTCCTTTTCTCTATTATTCTCTTTCTATCGCTCACTTTCTCTTTCTCTGCACAAAGCCAAGGGTGTCAACAGCATGTCTAAGTGCAAGGGGAAGGTGCAATGCAGTATGTAGGGGTGTGTGTGTGTGTGTGTGTGTGTGTGTGTGTGTGTGTGTGTGTGTGTGTGTGTGTGTGTGTGTGTGTGTTTGTGTGTGTGTGTGTGTGTGTGTGTGTGTGTGTGTGTGTGTGTGTGTGTGTGTGTGTGTGTGTGTGTGTGTGTGTGTGTGTGTGTGTGTGTGTGTGTGTGTGGCATTGGACTTTCGATGTGTGTGTAGTTATGAGAGGTGGAAGGTGGGGCAGGTTTTTGGCTATTGCCTGTTTGTTGCCACCAAACATGACGGTCCCCACAGAGGGCTGAACAGACTTAACCCACTAACCTTGAAAGAGGTGCTTTGTCTATAAATAACTCCCACCAATTAAAGCTGTTTTTCTGAGTCCTCCCCACTGAGCCTGGCACCTTGCAGTCCCCAACGACTCGTCTCTCGAGCAGCGCAGCACAGGAGCCACAACCCTGCTAATTAGAGTTGCTATCATTCACCTGCCCCTGTCTTGCTGCTTGGCCCTACTCTCACACACACAGCCGCACACAGACAACTACATGCACATGACAAAAAAATGCAAAACACCTACATTCATCCACAAAAAAATAGCACGATATTACAATATCTAAAGCAGGGATTAGCCCAGAGGACATGAGTCAGTAATTTATTTTTTTTGCCCACTTGTTCCACTTTCTCTTTCTCATTGTTGGCGATTTTATCATAACCGCAAACAACGGCATACGTGAAGACATTTTACATTAGTAAGAGGATGTGGCACAACCCTACAGTGCTTTTGGGGAGAGAGGAAAGGCACTTGGAAGTAAGCGAGAGAGAATGCTATAGAGGGAAATAGGCTGAATTACACTTTAATTGCCATCGGTATTAATTAAAAGTCTTGGAAAACTGTTTCGGTTGTGGTCTTTCTCCCCCCTCCTTTGCGTTTTGTCGTCCTTATGAAGCTATCCATTAACATCTTAATTCCCGGCTGGTCGGCCATGTCGTGCTGTGGTAACCACAGTGAGTTAAACACAGCATCTCTGACATTCACTTCTGGAGGCCGGCTGACTAGTCAGCTGGATGGATGGCTGACTGAGGGAACACTTTTGGCTAGATCATTAACACAAACAAAAATATCTAATCGGCAGGCCTAATCGGTGCAATGACAATTGAAATAAGTCTTATAGTTGAGACTGACAAACATTTTTTTTTTTTTAAATCTACCAGGTGGCAAAAAGAATTGCTAAAATGCTTCTTTCATCCCTCTGCTCGTGTGTTTGTCATTGTCATGGGTGTGAAATTGGTCAGTCAGACGCTGATGATGAAGTGGGTAAAATGTAATGAATTCTATCTAGCCTATAAGTGGTTGACCTAGGGTTGATAAGAGGTTAACACCACTTCACCCCTAAGACAGGTCCCATTAGCAATTATATTGTGCATTAACAATCACAGTGTGTGGGTTAATGTTTGAGTTTGTGCTTTGTCTTACAAGCGTGTGTGTTGGTGTGTCCTTGTGTGCCGTTAAGGGTATGTTATCACAGCATAACTATTCCACAAGTAGAAAGCTGGCTCTATGATTGAGCCTAAGCATGAAGAATGGCTTGTGTGTCATTGACACCCACAGACAGGCCACAGCCGGAGACTGTCAGTCAAACCCTATCTGTCTATCAGCGTCTGCTAACCACCCTGCAGTCGGATGTGTTGTGCTAAATGGCATTTTTACACATTAATGCATTTGATTACACTCAGGGATAGATGGAAGGCTGTGGCAGCTACACAAGACACTCTGCCCCCCTACTACATACACCACACCCCTGAACACACACACACACACACACCAACAACCCTTGCTTTGACATTTGAAGTAACATTATTATAGGGCTTATTTGAAGCACAGAAGCCCAAGGCAGGAGGCTATGTTCATCAGGTAGGCCAGGGCTGCTTGAGACTGTAGGGTCAGGTAGGGTAGGGGGGGCGTAAAGAAGGGCAGGGGGGAACTGGAAGGGTGGTGGGTGTCAAAGCCTCTGGGTTTGACATTCACAGCACAACAGACAGCAGAGATGGATGCTGGGTAGCATTCCATCTATGCACGCATGACAGAGCCCCTCCCTGCATGCAGCCGCATTCAATCCCACATGTGACCTTTCCAGAAAACTGGGGTCAACTTCAGGGGCTTTTTTTTTTCTATTGCTGCAGGAAGGTTGTCACAATACTAGAAGTTTAAACTTTGATACGATAGTAGCATAAAGAAACGATACTCTATACCTCTTTCGATACTATTTGCAAAATGTTTTACTAAAGTCCTTTGCACAAAGCGATTTTTGTTTTCTTTTTCCTTTAATTAAGGACACTGCTGGTACAGAAAAAGTAACTGAACACATTCAGGACACATCAGATTGATTGATTGACTGATTGATTGATTGCACTTTAATAATCTTTGAGCATAGGATTGGAAGTCTGATTGTAGACTTGCTGTTTTTACATTTTTGATACCTTCAACACTATCAGATTGTATTGTTTTAAAAACAAGTGGTGTTGATAAGTATCGATACTTTGATACTTTTGACAACCTTATGCTGCAGCACTGACTCCTAAGGCGAGACAACAATATCACAACTTATTGTTGATTCATGTCGTCAGTTCTCCTTTCAGTGGGTCTTTTCTCCTTTGACTCCACCCTGGACACATCTTGAGAGGAGTAAGCAGCAGGGGTGTTGTCCGTTTTAGTGCCAAGTTGCACAGTATTAGTAGCCGAGTTATAAAACTGGCAACAGGCTGGGTTGTGAGGGTAAGGATCAGGGTAATCGCCTCGCTTTGGCTCCTTGTCCTTTCCCAGTCTTTAGCCTTTGGTCAGCAGTAGGTTAGGTGTGTATATGAGAGTGCCTGTGTGTGTTACAGCCTATACATTTGTGGTTTGTGTGGCTTCATATACACGTGTCCATGCTTATACAAATATGTGGCTGTGTTTGTGTGTTCTTGCGCAGGTGCATGGTGTGTGTGTGTGTGTGTGTGTGTGTGTGTGTGTGTGTGTGTGTGTGTGTGTGTGTGTGTGTGTGTGTGTGTGTGTGTGTGTGTGTGTGTGTGTGTGTGTGTGTGTGTGTGTGTGTGTGCAGGTTAGATGGGGCTCACAGGGTCAGGAGATGCTGCAGGGCTGTGCTGACGGCTGCAGGAAACCAATCAACCTTGTCTGTGTATTCCCCGACCCGTCGTTTTCTTAATGACCTGCCCTGACAGGCCTGCTGCAGCCCCAGCCAAACCGCCCTGCGCCGCTCAATGGATGACCGGCCCCCATCAGCAACATGCTAATGACCCAAATAGAGGGAGGGGGGGAGGGGGGGGATGGGTGGAGGAGAAATGGGTGGAGGTAGAAAGAGAGTACAAGGAAAACACAAGAAAAAGAAAGGGTGGAGTGAGATAGAATAGACTGGTGCCCATTTTACAAACAATTGAAGCTATCAAGGCACAGTTAGCAGGCATAAAATGCACCTGTAAATGGCCTGTATGATGTCATGGTACACAATGTTTCTAGCCAATATCGCAACATATTACAGTATATTATATATAAATTACAATACACTTCTTTTACCAAGCTAGTTCAGTGCCCGTTGGAAACGTGCCTGGAGTTTTCTCGAGAACCGTTCATCCAAACAACTTCACACTTGACACTGCACTTCCTTGGGACCTGAGCAATAGAGATGGGAAATCCCTCCCCTTCCATTGGACCCAATGGTATCGTATTTCAGAAAAATGGGGATAAAATTAAATAATGACATTGCAGCTTTCCCTGACATTATACTGTAGTATGTAGGGAATGTAAAATGTAAACACTGTAGAATAGAATAGAAATACTTTATTGATCCCAAGCTGGGAAATTGCAGAAATGTAATAACATCTTTTTGTGTAGTTTTTAGTTTATTAACCTGCATTTTCTCACGGTAAAAAATGTCGCTACACTCAGTAACTGTCTTTTAAAGTTGTGGAATGGTGTTGCGTATTGATGCTTGCACAGTAGTAGCAGGTGTGACATCAACACTTCTCACATACTCTCTAGTTAGCGAGCTAACTTAGCTATGTTACACATAGCTCCACATGACGCAGCGGAGGCCACTTAAAACCCTGCAGCCATGATTATGCCATCACAATTATTGGACTTTTTAAAGACACCCAGCTGCCATGCTATGAGCAAAATAGCTCTGGTCAAGCTTACCCTTCCACTCTCCAGCTGCAAGGTAGCCACCGGAGTCTACAGTTTACACTTTTTTGACAAGGGTGGCCCAAGAGGGCGTGAGGGAAAATATTTTATTAACACGACCTCTGGTCAGGATGCTTCGTTCAGTTATGAGGATAACACTAAACCAGGTGTACCTATCACAACGCCTCACTGTTAAGGAACCAAGGTGAGTTTTAGGGTTTACACTATTTTCTAGCGATTAATCTATTGATTATTTTATCGATTAGTCAGTTAAACTTAACTATACATTTTCCTCCAAAAAAACGATATGTCATTGTATAATGCAGCAAAAGCAAGATGTTTACATATTAAAATGCAAAATTTTGGGTTGAAACTTGCAACAGCAACATGATTGTGATTCTTCAGTCCTGCTACCTTCAGAAGTTTTGACTCAGCAATAGTTGGCTGCATTGGAAAGGGGGATGAAAGTGAATACAGGACTGTATTCTGTGGGCAACTTCGTCACTTGGAGTGAGCAGAATCATCTGCAGATTAACTTGACTAAAACGAAGGAGCTCGTAGTGGATCTGAGGAGGGAGAAAACCCCTGTGACCCCTGTCTCCCTGTGTACTTTAATAACAAGTTGAACTGGTCTAGAAACACAGAGGCTGTCTACAAAAAGGGCCAAAGTCGACTCTTCTTCCTGAGGAGGCTGAGGTCCTTTAACATCTGCCAGACGATGCTGAGGATGTTTTATGAGTCTGTTGGGGTCAGTGCGATCTTCTTCACTGTCACATGCTGGGGCAGTGGGCTGAAGGTCCCAGACACCAACAGACTGGACAAACTGATCAGGAGGGGATCAGGAGCCGGTGATGTTGTGGGGGAGGAGCTGGACACCCTGATGACCGTGGCAGAGAGGAGGATGCTGTCCAGGCTCCGGTCTATTCTGGACAATGTCTCCCACCCTCTCTACGACACACTGGCCCAGCAGAGGAGCACCTTCAGCAGAAGACTCCTCGTACCCAGATCCACCACAGAGCGCCACAGGAAATCTTTCCTGCCTGTGGTCATTAAACTATTCAACACATCACTTGGAGAGTTTGTCGACATATACTGTTTTATATTTCTGTTTTTCCAAACATTTAGTATATTGTATGTATATATAGTTGTTGTTAAATATGTTGTTTGTATAGCTGGAGTTTGCAATGAAAATAGTTTCCCCCTGGGATTATTGAGGTATTTCTGATTCTGATGATAAAAAAAGAAATAGGCTAAAATAACAAAAAGAGGCTCTGCTGCTAACATCTGTGCCATGGTCCGTTCGCATGTATTACGCCAATCGGTAATACACAACAGCAGAGGATATTAATAATCATGTGGCATTTAAACAACGGCGCTCAAAATATAGATCCCGATGCATTTTCAGCATCGACATCAATTATGACGACTAATCACAGCAGCTCTAGTCAGTTTACCACTGATCTTCATCAAAGTACAATGAAATGTACAGCCATACTCACTGCCGTATGCTTAAAAGGTGTTTATGTTAGGGTTTTTTTTATGATTTCACTCTTGATGTTGCAAGGATGGCAGTCACCCATTAGCATCAACATGCAGAGCCATTTAAAAAAAGACATCTTCTCTACATCCTTGTCTAACCATTCTGATCAGCACATCTACAAATAGCACAAAGAAAAAATATCATGTGGGTGAACCTTGTCACACTCCTATTGTGGATGTAATTATAGCAGAGCACAGAGTACTTATTGTGACATTGTACGTTAACATAGGGGCCCAAGTATAATGGTTCCACAGCCCACACTTTTTTAACGTTTTACCTCATGCCACACAATTATGTGCTTTCAAAAAGTCAATGTGTGCATTATACATTGGAATTTCATTTCTGGCACAATAATCTAAACGTCAGGATGTGTTCAATGCAACCTCTCTGGTCTCCTGCCTGTTCTCAGAAAGTTTTATACCAGTGTGTAAGTCTGTTTTAATATGACATGCAATCATGTAACTTTTCTAGACTTTTTGTCACACATGCCATGATAGTAAGCCTACTGCATGAAGAAAATGTGTCTTTGAAAAAGAATACTAAAGCAGTGTTAAATAAAGACGGAGCGCATGCTTTTTTCCATCCAGCACAGCTCCTGCTGTTTATTTGGTTGTTGATAGCCTTTTTTTATCTCTTCTGACATGAGTTATCTGGCATTTTACATCAAATAGATCAGACCAGGCAATCTGATTGGCCAACTAGACATTTAGAACATGCTCAAATCAGCATGACAGCGCACCGTGCTCATCACTAAAAATATGACTCTGCAGTGTTGCTCCTGTTCTGTAGGAGCATTATACTATTAATGTGCTCATTTCTAAGGCAAAATGTAAAGAAAGACTCGTCACAATCCTTAAATATATAATATCTAGCAAATAAATATGTATTGACCTATGCACATTGGAAGTCGACACTTAATAAAGTAATAAATCAGATTTCATTATTCAGGGGTAACTTAGACAATAACCTGAAAAGCTGATACGCAAAAAACTGCCTAAAAATAATGGGTTGATGAATCAGCAAATTAGTCAATAATTCTCATGAAAATATAATAATATCTATTGTCCTACACAGGTTGCGATTTATGAATTGGAGGGGGGGGTCATCAAGAGCATAGAACATGAAGCCTTTGGTTATCATATCATCTGTAGATTTCAGTGACATTGCTACCATTTCAGTTAACTTTTAAGTTTACTTCTTACATTTGATAACAACAGCCTAACGTTTTCCAACCACTGCCCTTGAGATTAGGATAGTGCAATTCATTCACCATTTTCTTGTCATATTGCTCTTATATTGAAACCTCTCTATACAGTATATAGATATAACTTCATTCATCCATCCTTCCGTCCACACATTCACGCATCCAACCAACAAACTACCCATGCTGCCGTTCATTTCTCCACTTTCCAGCCCTGCTCTGTGCTGCTACTGGTCATTAAGGTCATTGACCTGTAATCTGATAGCAGTCAATGAGCTAACCAAATGAGCCACCTAATATCTGAATCCTGCTGCAAGCACAGCCACTTTCAATAATGCTGTGTACTTTAACAGCATTAACACAGAGGAGGAGAAAGGGCGACTGGAGAGAGGGAGTGCGGGAGGGAGCGAGAGAGAGGCGGCAACACTGACGATGAAAGAAAATAAGAAAACCTTATCTATCATTGAACACTGAGATTTTTTTTCTCCTGTTGTACGAGACACGGTTGCGCGTGCAATTCATCATCTTTTATTTAGAAGATGTACGGAGACCCATAAAGCCTAGTAAGATGAAATATGTCTCTTGAATAAATTGTGAATATTCTGTGTTTTCTCTCTGTGATGGAACAGTATTTCAATCCCTGTCATTATGATGCTGCCAGAATCCCCTGGCAGGCACAAGGAGGTTTGGGACTTTTAAGCCGTTTGTTTCATCTCAGGTATTAACCCCAATTTTATACCTACGCAGTGAGATAATCATGGTTTCAAGCTGTTAGTATTTTCTTCACTCACCAAATCTGCACACTTTTAATCCCTGGAAACTAATTAAGATTTATATAATTATCATTTTTGCCAGTTTAGTTTAGTCAGTGTGTGTGTGTGTGTGTGTGTGTGTGTGTGCGTGCGTGCGTGCGTGCGTGCGTGCGTGCGTGCGTGCGTGCGTGCGTGCGTGCGTGCGTGCGTGCGTGTGTGTGTGTGTGTGTGTGTGTGTAGATTGAAGGAGTGGAAAAAAGACAAACCATCGAAGAAGAAATTGCAAGGAAAAGCATGTGGAAACCTAAAAGGAAAGTGAATGCAGGTTGAGCGGTAAGACAAGGCTTCCTTTATGTGGGAAAGGCATCATGCTGCTGCAGTGCTTTGGGTGGGCACCTACTGACCACCGTCCTGAACCCCCTCACACACACACACACACACACACACACACACACACACACACACACACACACACACACACACACACACACACACACACACACACACACACACACACACACACACACACACACACACACACACACACACACACACACACACACACACACACACACACACACACACACACACACACACACACACACACACTCCCCTGGCCCTGGAAATACCTCACATTCCTTCCACCTCTCTGACTGCTATACAGCCAAGGAGAGATAACAAAGGAATGGGCAGACATTGAATACCAGACTGCACTGTGTACTCAGAAACTTTTTTTTCTTATTAAAACCACTGGACACCACACCACACCTTGCCCATCCCCACAGATATGGCACTAGCTGTTCTGCTAATAAGGTAGGGTGTACTGTACATCTAAGTGAGCCACCAGCCTGGCTCACCAGTTAATCCCATTGAAGTGAAACCTCATCCTACTGTCTGAGCAGCGTATTGGCTTGTCCCCGTATCTTGGCCCCGACTCATACCCTGACCGACTCCAGCTGCACCACTCTCCCCTGGGATGAGGTTATCTCTTTCTCTTGGGTTCAAGTTGCCAGCTCAGGTGTCCTGGATTCCCCGGGTCTCTCTCCTCCTGTTTCACCTCCTGTGACATGCCTCCTTTCCATTTGCCATTCTCAGGTCATCCATACTATTCACCCCACGAGTCATCATCAGGATGACAAAAAGAGATGGCTAGCAGATGCAGTGCTACTCATTCACTTGTATGTTTTTGGTCCACTGATGCACAATCAAGATCAAATAGATGATATTGCTTGAACAGGAGCGAGCAGATTGATTTCCAGGGTCAGTTCATTATAGTGTAAGGGGAGAGCTTCACAGTCAGGTGATGTTCCGGCTGAGGTCTCTCAAAACCTCTGCTGTATGTTGGCCAGAAAACAGGACTGACAGTGGAGGAGCACGTAGCCTGGAAGTGAGCTTTTCAACGAGAGTGGCAGGAGGAAATGTACTGTGATTCAACCATCACTACCCAGCTCAAACTGTCTCTCATTCTCACTTCACGCTCCTACCTCTCCAAGACATGTGAAGTTTACATGGTCACCAGTGAACATGAATTACAGAGAGCTGTATCTTTCTTCATCAAAGATTATATAGGTATTAGTTTCTAAGATATGGCATTTCTACAAGGTTGAATACATCAGTAATAAACCGATGTCGAGTACATACTTTAAACCTACTTACTTACCCTACCAGTGGCAGCATAGTGATTTAATGCACATGTGGAATGCGTCTACTACACATCCACGGTGTCCACAGCTGCCAGAGTACGTGTCCATTTGGGAGTAAGACCTCAAAACAAGGTTCCTACCTTGGAATAGCACAACGTCCAGATGTCAGGGTCCAGACAGGATGTTGGGATCCACAAGCTGCGATATGATGATCTGGAAGACACACGAAGAAGCTCTGTCCCTCACTGAAAAAAATAGCCTGCACACAAGTGTGGAAAACAGTTAAAAGAAGAAGAATTACTGTATTTATCCCGCAACGGGGAAATTGAATTTTTTCACTCTTATTATTAATCATGTAACACACACAGGACAGAAATACACACATGCACAGACAGGACCCATATATGCAATTAAGGAGAGATGTTAGAGCGAGGGGGCTGCCAGTGACCAGTGCCCCGAGCAGTTGGGGGTTCTGTGCCTTGCTCAACAGCACCTCAGCAGTGCCCAGGAGATGAACTGGCACCTCTCCAGCCACCATTCCACGCTCCATGCATGGTCCACACAGGAACTTGAACCAGTGACCCTACGGTTCCCAGCCAAGTCACCTATGGACTGAGCTACTGCCGCCCAATAGTATTACATAGTAAATAATAATAATAAATAATAATATTGTAAAATATAGCCAACATTTTCTGTTTTATTGACCATCACATTGTAATTTACATTTAAAAAACATTACAATATCTATAATAAACAGTTCTTAGGTAATTTGTCTTATTCTCTACTCTGTTAAACCACCAACAATTAAAATACACTCAGATTACAGTGTGTGCCCAACTAGAGCTACAGCAGCAGCTATAACGTTACACATAGCTACATGTTGCACTTAGCCTAACTTAACTTAGCATCATAGCTTCTAGGTCACAATCAAGCCAGAGGTTCGCAGCTAAACAGCTCATTACAAACAACCACGTTTACTTATAAACGTTATATCCTGGCTGGTTTTGGATCACAATATTAATGCTAACCAGCTATGTTAACTTTAAGTTGGCTAACTCACAGGCTCTCCCAAGAGCCTCTCAGTTTAGTTGTTTTCCCTCTCTGGTACAGTGGTATTCAGCTTCACACAGTTTCAATTCCCTGAAAGTTTATGTTAGAAGCTTCTTGTTTTACTCTTCTCAACTCTGATGCTCCTGTCTCACACGTCTGTGCTGCGTGCTCTCTAAAAACGTACCTTATGCTGCATTCAAGAAATATCAGCAGAATGGGAAAAATACGAAAAACGTTTTTCAGTTTTCGACTTGGCAGTGTTTACACATTATTCCCATGTGGTTAATCAGAGTATTGGTATTGAAGGTGACACCCACCATATAAACAGCATGGCTAAGTTTGTTGCCGTTCAGTAGCAATTGAAAACAAATAAAAAACATAAGCTGTATCATTCATTCATTCATTCAACTGCTTATCCCGGGGTCGGGGTCGCGGGGGTGCTGGAGCCGATCCCAGCTGACATCGGGCGTGAGGCGGGGTACTCCCTGGACAGGACGCCAGTCTATCACAGGGCACATAGAGACGTACAGAGACAGACAACCCTAACCCACCTACGGGCAATTTTAGACTCATCAATTAACCTAACACGTGCATGTCTTTGGACTGTGGGAGGAAACCGGAGTACCCGGAGAAAACCCACGCAGACACGGGGAGAACATGCAAACTCCGCTCTTCTAAAATTACCTGAGTTAAATGAATTGTGTCAGTGTTAACATTGTATATTATTTTGATGTAACTGCTAGCAGTGGTATATTTTCAGCCACTGTGCCAACAGTTTGTTGACATGTCTGTACTTCGTTTCACCAACAACTACTCGACTCTGAGTTATTCCATTTTTTTTATTTTTTACGATAAGACTTGAATGCGTCATTAGCTACGCATAGCTTGCCTGTGAGGCGTTTAGGGAACATCTGCAAGTTTCGCTTACAAAAATAGCATGAGCAAAAGTCATGGTATTAAGAGCCAAGTTTGACATTTTGGGAAACACACTCATTTGATTTCTGGCTAAATAAGAAGACTGAAGTCAGTCTACGGAAGGCAATATGAAGCTAAACCGAAATGTAAAAACAACAATATGCATTTTACGGAACATGCACCAAACAAAAATTGTTTTTGTATGAATAAAACATTCTTAAAACGTTGGACAAAATGTTTTTTTAGTGGTTAGTAAGAGTTTGTAGAGGTGCTGCTAAGAAAGCTGTTTGCCTGTCTCCTGAATGCTAAGCTAAGTTATACTGCTGCTCAGTATTTTACTGACAGATATGAGAGTGGTCTCATATCACCTAACGCTCTATCAAAAAAATATATATTCTGCCTGTTATCAAAGGGGAAATGAACTGAATTTCACAAAGAAAGACCAGGAGTTGGGGTAAATGAAGATGATATTCTACAATACAGGTTCCCAACTTGGGGTTCGGGATCCCCTTAAAGGGGTTGCAAGACAAGTTGGAAGGGTTGCGGAATGCTAAACAGAATAGAGACCAGGAGTGAAATCTAATTGTTCACAAATTATCTATTGTAATATTCCTCTTGTTTTACGCGACAGATCACTTGATAATTTGACTTATTTGGGCCTCCTAAAATGCATTTGCATAAAACAGTAGAAAAAGTCACCCTTTGGTTAGACAGGTCATAGCTTACGTAGATACAGTAAAAAAAAAAGAAAAGAAGAGAACCATGATCTATGAATACTGTAGCTACAATGGCATCCAATGTATGATATGCTGATAAAATAAATACATATGAACAAATAACATACTGTACAATAACAAAAACTGTTTCAAACCAAGACAATTAGTATCACAAACAATTTCTTTGTGTGCATGAAAATGTCATTTCTCAGCGTTATTCAGGACCACAGAAGATTTGAGGAGACAGACAGAAAGGAGGAGTCACTCAGATTTGGGTGAATTTTGGACGGATATGAAGAAATTGGGAGGGGGTGAGCCGTGAGCCCAGCAGGAGGCCATGTCCCCTAGGGAGGGGTGTCCGAGTATGGCACCCCCCAGGGGCAAGGCAGACAGACAGAGCCACATAGAGTTAACGTGATGGTAACAGTGGTGGGCATCAGTGTCGCCTCCTCTCATTGCCACATCCTTGTAGAAATGCCAGGCCTTTGGGTGTGGTGGGAATGTTTTTTTTGGAAGACAGTGGATGAGTGGGTAGTGTGGTGCTAACGTGTTCCAGTGGTAATCCCACTTGGCACAGGCAAAGCCCCAGGTAGTGTTAAGGAGAGCAGTGGCTACTCTGTGTCATAGCTAGCCAGGGTTAATGTGTCAGCTGGGTGTTTCCCCAAATCAGCCTTGTCCTATACCAGGACAGCCCTCAACCACAATGGACTGCTGAAGATGACATATGCTGAAGGCAGGGACTGACTGTGTGTGTGTGTGTGTGTGTGTGTGTGTGTGTGTGTGTGTGTGTGTGTGTGTGTGTGTGGGTGTGTGTGTGGGTGTGTGTGTGTGTGTGTGTGTGTGTGTGTGTGTGTGTGTGTGTGTGTGTGTGTGTGTGTGTACGCCTACATGATTTTTTTCTCATAAACATAGGCATGTATTCATGGCGGTGTGTGTCTGTGTGTAAGCATCTGCCTGCATGCCTGCCTGCCTGTCAGTACATGTTTGAGAGCATACAGTGCGCGTGTATGACTGAGCCTGTGTGTGTGTGGACTCAAACTGACGGTGGTGGGGGTCTTATTGATGTTGACGCAGTCCAGACATCTTTATTTAAAGCTGATGTGGTTAAAGTAGCCTCTTAAGCCACCCTCTCCACGCCTCTGTGGTCTAAGCCAGTGTGAAGAGGTGTGCTAATCGCTCTGCCATGTCTGCGTTCAAGACGAGAGGGAAAGTTCCCTGTAACCAGGCGATTTGATCACAGCTGATTAGAGACGCACCCATTGCCCAGAAGCCAAATAGGTATGAGGGCAGATTAGTGTTGAAAAGTATACAAGAATAGAGCATTAGTTGTTAGCTCAAAGGCATCCAAGTATCTGAAAAGATACCCCAGTGTGAAGTGGCATCTGAGCGGCGCATAGAGCTGCAATTTGGATCCACGAGGAAAGCATACAGACATCCAATGGGAAATCTGTGGAAGGTTGACTCCGAATAGCAGCAGCAGCAGCAACAGCAGCAGATCCTTTCCCTGCTCGCCTCCTCTTCTCCTGACATAGCTGCTGCTGATCGTGCTGCCTCAGGCCTGTTGTGACTGGATGCTGCCGTCCAAGCCTACATGTCAGTGTGAGACAGGCTCTCCCTGACCTCTCCAGTGCTAGGGGCCTCCCAGCCCCAAGGAGGGGCCCCCCGCTCCATCACATCCCTTCCAATTACTGACATCCTGCCGCCTTTGAACACACAGGAATCATAGTGAAGAATAGCAGAGGTCAGACTGCAGATGGAGAGGGGTGGAAACGGCAGAGTCTAAGTAAGAGAGAAAGAAAGAGAAAAGGGGCGAAGAAGAGTGAAAAGCTATTTGTGTCATTGATGCCTCTGTAGCCCCTCCACCAACCTCATCCTTTTCAAGGCTTCTGACTGAACCCTAATAAGGACCAACTGTGTCAACAACAAAGACTGAGGGCAGAGAAAGTTAAAAAACAAAACCTAAAAACCCAGATTGGTTTAAACAGACAAAACAAAGCACAAATACCCCTTTTACCTCCCGAGGAAGACAAAGTTAAGTCAGTTTAAATGTGTAAAACATCTGCAATGTTGGAAAATAAAAGAAATGGGATGTGAGAAAAGGTCTTATTTTTCTTCTCTTGATTACTATTCAAAAGAACATTCACTAATTAAATTACTAGGCCTCTCTGAGAGAACATTTCCTGTTATGTTTAAGGAGTAAATATGGAATGACATTTTACAGAGTAATAGTGGATCATTTTGATGGACATGTACACTACAGTAAATAAGCAGTTTGCTTATGGGAATGACATGAGACACACAAGCTGTGACTGGTTTCAACATATACTGTGTTTCATTGCTGATGAATGAATGACTGTGCTCAGGGAAAGGGGGAAAAGAAAGGGGGGTGGGGGGCTGGGGGTGGGGGTTGCATGTTTGCGCATGTGTGCATGCAGGCTGCGGCTGTACTACAACGAATGGCATATTAAATTGGTTGGTGCGCCTGGCAAGGGCCCAGTGCCCTTAAACCCAAATTAGCCTTTCCAAACCCATATCCCCCTGGCACAATGAAAAATCCCACACATGCATATAAAGCCACACATTCACAAATACAAACACACACACACACACGCACATACACACATACATGCACACACGCACATACACACACACACATACACACACACGCACAAAAACACCAATGACCTCACTCTCCCAAACTGTGGTGCACACTGCCAGGCCAGAAATCCCTCTAAGGCCTCCCTTTCAGACTGTAAGCACTGTACTGCTGAGTAGCTATATCATGGGTCATTATAGGGTCACAATGAACTGATATTAGACTCAAGCAATCCCTGCAATCCAACCATAAAAAAAATGTGCATCGCATTTGTGGTAATAGCCTTATATCAAACAAGTTTTGACGTGTTCACCCTAGTGTGGAAAGCATAAAAATAGCTTCCATTTATGGATTAAACTTTTCCATTAATGCTTTTTTTGTATTTTTCTCTAAGTAAATGAGTTTTTTGTTTGAAATACACAAGCTATACGTGTGTGTGTGTGTGTGTGTGTGTGTGTGTGTGTGTGTGTGTGTGTGTGTGTGTGTGTGTGTGTGTGTGTGTGTGTGTGTGTGTGTGTGTGTGTGTGTGTGTGTGTGTGTGTGTGTGTGTGTGTGTGTGTGTGTGTGTGTGTGTGTGTGTGTGAAAGTAGAGTTTAAAGGGTGTTGAAAAGTATTAGCCTGCTGCGGAGAGGCGCTGTGCAGAGAATGAGTGATGAATTATTGAAGTGGCTCTTTGGTGTGAATGAAGTGTTGAAAATGTCCATTGCCACGGAACTCTCTGACGTTCCTGCACAAGGCTTTCAATAGCATGTGTTAAAATGCATGTGTTGGTTGAGGGGACTACCGTTCCACGTCTATTTCTTTGGAACTATTAACAAAATGCAGGAAAGTGGGTGCCTACTGTTCCCCTTTTTTATTAATCTGCACTTCCCTCTCTTTCTGTCAAAACATCTCACATTTTCGCTGTCTCTTTTCAGTCTTTTTTCTCTCTTCCCCTGTTCTCTTCCAACAGGGGCCTCAGAATTTCCTCTTGTTACAGCACATCCAGTGATCAGTCACTGTGATTCCACTCTTTCAAGTCTTCCCTGTTTCAAAGAGCCATTGCCGTTGGGGGGAGAGTGAACAGGAATCTGAACCAATGCTTTTCGACAGCAGGGCCGCTCCTGCACGTTACACCCCAACAGCACTTGTGGAGGAGGGTGGGAGGGGGAGAGAGAAAGAGAAAGAGGAGGAGAATAGAGGAGGGCTCTCAAATACACATCACACATGAAAGTCACCTCACTCCAACCGGGAGAAATCACCGGCCCTGACGGAAAGGTAACAGCCGGCCGCAGGCACTAGGCGAGTTGCTAGGAGACAGGAAAGTGCTGTATGGTTGACGGGATGAGCGGATGGCTGGTGTATTCGCTCAAATGGAGCTCACTGACACGTACAGACACACTGACAACATACAGCTAAATGTAAACACAGTGAGACATGAAGGGAAGAGACATACAACAGAAATACAGAATATGACATGACTGCATGGAATGAAAAAAATGGGAAAAAGGCGCATTTTTTGTTCTAGTTGACAACTTGATTATATTCTGAAATCTACACAACATGAAGACATTTTTGCATGATAACAAATACCACACTACCAATCAATTCAGCCTGCTAATACATGAAATAATCCCAAACATATTGAAGGTGATCACAAAGTGTTGATCAGCACTGCCTCCAGAGCTGCATGGATGCACACATGGATGCACACACACACACACACACACACACACACACACACACACACACGTCAGTCCCCTTTCCAGTAGTAAGGTGTTTTATGGTTGCGGTTAATAAGATGGCTGCTTGCCTCTCTCCTTGACCCGCTGTTGAACCTGCCATATTTGACATGACTACACTTAAAGGATGGGAAATGGCAAGAGCCAAGCAACTATACCTGACTGTGTTCAGTCAATAAGAAAGCTCCTCCTGACTCATTCAGCCTCTTAATTTCAATCTCTCCTTCTGACCCAGAATTCCTTCCCCTTAGTCCAACACGATAGTTCCTGTGAGGAGAGCATCCTGGGGATTAAGCATGACGTGATGTGTTTCCAATGATTTAGCTCCCTCACAATGCGGTGAGAGATGCTCTGAGGAATGAGCCAGCTTGCCCACAGATAGGGGTTTTGGATGAGAGCAGGGGGGAGGCTGAGTCGCCTTATCTAAAGTATTTGGAGGGGAGGACATGGGCGCCTTCTCTTCCATTATATCATTGTGTAAACACAGGGCTGTGCCACAGGTTGACGGGCGGTATTTCATAAATCGGCAGAGAACAACACTGTCTTGATTAAGGTGTGCTTACATCATCGTGAGAAATCAATCTGTTTAATTGGTCTGCTTTTGTCAAATATATTAGCTTAAGACCTGTATGAGACCATTATATTGAAAAGTGCAAATGAATATGCTTTCAGCAGTTAAGATTCACTGAGCTTGTTGTTATGATTTATTGTGCTTACTAAACATGTTTCCTCTCACTTGACCACGCTGAGGCTGACGGAGGGAGAAAATATGCGAAAAAAGGTGTAAGGACCGACGCAACTCATCTTCAAAGTGGTTCATTTCATGATTGCCGTCATAATGATGCAAGATCGACCGAGCGTGGCGACACTGAATGAACTGCATATAAAGGCGTAAAAGAACTTCAATAAGTCTATTGTATAATGCTGCAAGAGACCATCCCCTGCGTTAGAATGATATATCTACCTGACCTGTTTTGCATATGATGTTTTTGTTTTTTTCACCCAACAAAGCAGGCTGGGTTTATCTTTCTCTACACTGTTTTAAAGTCACGTCAACCATTTTAGCATTCATGGCAAGCCACAGCAAGGCACAATAACAAGTGGTCTATTCAAATTAAATCAGTAATGGCATTGTCCATATTTCAGGCAGGTCATGTGTTTTTATTTATTCAAAGAATGAAGACAGGTCGGTTCCTCTCACAATTATCTCTTTTCATTTAAAGAATGAATGTGCATGTCAGGGCTTCTTTTACTCTCTTTCTTTCTATTCTAAGCCCCCACCCCCCCAGCCCAATCCTCGCTGCCCCCGCCATCACTGGGCGACAGTAGAGGTCGTTAGTGGAAGAGGGATGATGCCAAACTTGACTGGAGTCGAGCCTTATCTCTATTCTTTACACTCTTGCTTTTGTTTCAAGGGCTTTGTTTACACACGCCCCATTAATCACCTCCTGCCTTCCCACAATCCCACAGCATTTAAAGTGGGTGCTCGTCCTGGGGAAACTGTGCCGCAAAGGTGCCAGAGTAAACCTCTCTTTCTTCTTCTCTTAAGGAAGGAAATGAAGATTCCCAGACCTCTGGTCACCTTCTCCTCTCAGGTTCCCCTATTATCTCTTCTTTTCTCTGCCCTTGGCCTTGATCACTATCTTGACATATCACTCCAGCTCAGGCCCCAGAGAGGTCCGATTACCAAACATTCGCACGTCGCCTCACCTGGGCACGAGTCCGTCTGGCCCACCAACATCACCCTATCACGACAGCTGACTGACAGTGCCCTCATGTCTTGACAGCCAAGTGTGAGGGTATGCAGACAGGATGTTATTGAGCAAGCATTAATCACACCACAGGAAGCCACAGGCAGAGAGGAAGATGGAGAACAGAGGAGAAAACACCCACAAATGGCTCCAAGGACTGTAGGGTCACCTTTAGAAGGACACCTCTCCATAAAGTGCCATAAACCCTAAATGGTATGCAGACAGTCCTCCATCTGCTTCACTGTAGGACGGGGGCCACAACATATTCATCTTTGTTCCAAAGTGTCCACATTTTTCCCTCTTTCTTTCATGTAAGAATGATAGATACCCAGCCCCCTGCACTCATTTTTGCAATGGATTTGACACTCAGAATATCAATGAATGTGTGAAAATAGGTGAAAACAGGAGGCTATGTTATACCATAATGAGGACAGATCATGTCAAAATGTGTGAAATAATTTGCTCTGCAGATACATGGCAGCATTTGAATATTCTTCTAAGAGAGTATACAGTATGCGCACTGCATATATGGGAGCTCACTAGAAGCTCTTTAATGCATAGTCCTGTTTAATTGCATAGTCAATGCATTCATCATTCGGAATGCAGAGCCTGGCTAAAATGAATTGAATTATCTGGCGGGGAGAACAAAGAGATGTACATTGAGTTTGTACGTAATTTATTGTTGCAGAGTGAAGCGAGCAGGGAGCAAGAGAGGCTGTGAGAATTAGAGACAGAGAGGGAAGATAGAGAGACCCGGAGGAGGACAGGAGAGGGGGAAAAAGAGAGAAGGGGGGAATAAGAGGCAGACACACAAAAAAAGATGAGGGAGGAGAGGGAAAATAGAGAGGTCTGGGGGAGGAGAGAAGAGAGGCAGGGAATGAGAGAGTGAAAGAAATGAGTAGGAGAGAGGAGATAGGGAGGCCAACAGAAGTGAAGGGGGAAGAGAGAGAGAGAGGAAAACAGGGAGGATGAGGAAGGAAAGAGATAATAGTGAAGCCTGGAGGAGGAGGAGGAGAGATGGGGAAAGAGAGAGAGAGCGAGAGGAAGAGACAGAGAGGGAGGAGAGGGAAGCTTGTGCGTAGAGCCAGAGATAGACCAGAGACAGACCTGACACCTTTCTCCAGATTCCTTAGGGGATAAAACACAAGCAGTGTGTGTGTGTGTGTGTGTGTGTGTGTGTGTGTGTGTGTGTGTGTGTGTGTGTGTGTGTGTGTGTGTGTGTGTGTGTGTGTGTGTGTGTGTGTGTCCGTTTCCACATGCCTGCACAAGTATGGAATTCAACAAGAGGGGTTTCTGGGAGATTTGTCGTGTTGTTATCCATGTAAATGTTGAATGAGCGGTCCATGCCTTTCCCAGGGTGAACACCTGGATACACCTACACAACCACCAACATTAAATCACCCCTCATCCACCGTCCCTCTCACTCACTCACTCACTCAGTCTTTCTCTCTCTCTCTCACACACACACACACACACACACACACACACACACGCACACACACAAAGACACTCACAGACGTAGACACACATTTACTCTGTCAAGTCTCCATCTCTCTCCGTTGACTGTGAAGTAATTGCAGTGAGTATTGAAGAGAGAGCTTGTGGAGGCCTTGGTGGTGGAGAGGGGGGAGGGGGAGTTGAGGAAAATCTATTTCCCAATACTATCTAACTGCAGCTTTCCTCCAATGGACTTGCGTTCCTGGTACTGGCTGTGTCCCATTGATTCCTTCCCAACATCATCTGAAAATCTATGTGCATAAAGGGCAGCTCCGCAAAGTACAAAGCACATAAGTGCACATCGTGCTCTATACGGTCACTGTAGGAGGAAACTCTCGATCTCACCTTCTCTCATTCTCTTGCTCTGTGCTCTTCCTGCTACTTCTTCCCATTATTCTTGCACCTATCCTCAAACAGCGGGGGGTGGGAAGGATAGATCCAGACAGAAAAGGGGAAGAGAGGTTGAGGTGAAAAAGAAGGAGAGGAGCAGAGGAGAGGCACCGGGGAAAGGCTGTATGGATTATTTTGCGCAGGTTGTGACATCTCCTGACAGTGCATTATACAGCAGGGAGCTTAGCAATGCATGTCCACATCCTGTTTCTGTGGAATAACTCAAACCTGGAAACCTAGTGCCGGACTATATCAGATGTGTGTCTTCAAGACTTGCTGATAATTCTGTGTTTTACCAAATTCATTCTCTTGATTATTTTTTTTGTCTTATTTTCTGTCTACACATTTCCTGACGATTGATGCTAAACACAATGGGTCTCTCTTAAAAGCAGATATATGAATGCTTCTTTTCTTTTAAGATACAATGTCTAGACCTAAGCTCTTAGAATATGATCATGGCATTGGTACAACAAATTCCTTGGACACGGATCCATACTGTCCTACACACATTCAAGGAGATGGAGTCTGTGCCAAACAGCTCAGTGCTTAGACCTCCTACTCCAAACGCCTGCCAAGGATTTAAAATTAGACCGTGAAAAGATACACATTGTACTGTATGGTTTAGAGCTACGGCTGAGCATAACACCACCTTACCATAAAACGGTCTTGAGGCAAATATTCCATGTGAAGATAGGGAGAGAGGGAGCGAGAATGTGGGTGGGGGGGTTCAAAATTCCTGGAAAATTGTCAACGCTGAGAAAGTGTTTCAAGGGACTTTAAAAAACATGTCAAAAAGAGGCTATAATGATTGTTCAAACCTAATGGTGATTATTTCCTAACTGCAGGCTCCCTCTAAGGTGTTAAACTATAAAGAGAACTTAAGGCTGGTTGGGTTGGAATACCTCAGCTACGTCAGCTGGTCAGAACTATGTGACAACACTAGTCTACGCTATTACTTTTTTTATTCAGGAAGGATCTGCTCATTGTGAATTAAAAGTTCATAGCATTCCTTACATTTATGTTTCCTTTTCATTGCTTTGCGTACCAAAAAAACAAATTCTTTTCACCTCTGTTATCACAGACTTATTTGGTTTTTTTTGTTTTGGAAGAACTGACACTTTAAGAATAGTTTCATAGTTTTGGGAAATACACTTATGTGCCTCTTGCCAAGAGTTTGATACCACTGTCATGCTGTAAATATGTAGCTGGATCCAGCAGCATGTTATTTTATCTTAGAATAAAAACTGGATGCAGGGACAAACAGCTAGCCTACTTTACTTATTGATTAAAGGAACAACACGTTAAAATGTGACACACAAAACAGTTCTGAAAAGCTAAAGAAAAGGCAATCGACGCCATGTCCTTCCCCTGCCTGTATTTCCGGTAAGTGAGAACGCGTCTGAATCGGAGAATCTCCTCCTGTTTGCTGCATGTGAACTCCGGACTATCTCTGGACCTGATTCTCCTGACATTGTCCGGGGCTCATATGTGAAAACTGATATTATTTTACATATTATATATTATTACTTTAGTCCCAAAAGAACAATTCTACCTCATCACAGAAGAAAAGGGCAGGGCAGAGGTCATTTGATGAACAGAGTGAGATTAAGATGCATTAGTGGTGGAAGCCACAGCTCAGTACTTGACAGTTCGGAGTTCGTCAGCAACGCAGGTGTCCATGAGTCAATGGAAGTAGCAGCAGCAGTACAGGTGAGGTCACATTCCTCTTCAACACAGGAAGCTCCACTGTTTACAACCTGAGGGAATTCAGTGAGTGTCTTCACAAAGCTGCTTGTGTGTGTGTGTGTGTCGTTATATCATCTCGTATTTATTAATGTGTGTTTAAACTAAAGGACATAAAATAATTCACCTCAAAAGTGAGCGATACATTTTTATAACTCTACACGCAACGATGTGTGACTTAATGAGTTTTGACACACCCAACATGCCTACAAAATAACTATCATGCCCGATAGGAAAGCTGCGTTGCTTTGCCACACGCATGGGCACAAATAAACAACACAATCAAACTGCCCTGTGGTGAACAAGCAGGCACAGAGCCACAGCTGTGTCCCACACAATCGTGTTGACTAGAGGCATCAAAGACAACATGTCTACGTCAAAAAAATGACAAAGCAGTGTCATATATGGCTACAAGCTGGATTGAGGAGATAGGAGAGTCAGGAGTGATGTTAAAGAGACTTAAAGCTGGATGAGAGAGAGAGGAAAAGAGAAATAGAGAGCAAAATGAAGAGAAGAGGTCAGTGGGAGACATAAAAACCACTGGCCCTGTCATAAGAGTTTAGCCAGACAACGGAGATCAGACAGTGCATTTAGGTTAGCTGGATTTGGCTCACTGCTTGCACAACTTACAGACACAACTATCCTGCAGTTTTTGCTCAAGGAAAGCTGGTGTTTTCAGAGAGGCTTGGATGAGGAGATGAATGGAAAGAGAGAAAGGGGCCAGAGAGGATCTTGGGCCCAGAGGAGGAATGCAGAGAGAGGATGAGTCCTTTCTAAGAAGATGGGGGCCAGAGCTGGGCGCAAAAGAAGATCCTGTTTGCTGTCCCTTGATACAGTATACACACTAAATAGTCTTTGCAGCAGATTTCAGAGACAGACCCTTGTCTTTGTTCAGCTAATAGGCAGGCCACTCTAAATGGGCTGTTTTTCAACCCTCTGACACAAAGACACTTTTTCATGACTCCTCAGTGCCATCGTTTTCCTGCTCCTCTTCCACAGATATCTGGAACAGAGCACTCTCTGTGTCTTGATGTGTCGCTCCCACAGCACAGGAGCTCTGAGCAAACTCTCTCACACTGCTCCCCATTTGCCAGGCTCGCATACCTAGTAAAACTACACTGCACAGCAGACACAAGCCAGGAGTGAGTAACTACAGGGTCCCATCGAGTGAATGTGTGAGCCATTAAATGACCAAAATGGTCAGTCATAATACCCAATGGCTGAAATCAACATTTTACTGCAGCCCATTAAGTTTTGCTCATAAAGACAGAATCAATAGAAGAAAACGGCATCTCTATGACAGCCGATACAGTTCCATGACTGAATCATCAGTACAATCAGTTAATACATTTTAATGAGGTATGCTGCCCTTTTCTAAGATGGTCTGTACTTGTTGTCAGCTGCACTGTATACCCAGGAGTTGTTGTTACTTGACTGCTCTGAACCCTCAGGCTGTTTGGCACCTACTGGAGGTGAACTGAGTTCATTATCTAATAGCAATTTCCACTGGTGGTTCTCAGCCTATATTCCTGCATGCAAACAGTAAACAGACAAGCTCCCAATGAAAACAGACACAGAAAGAGACATATAGTATTACCTAAATCTATTTTTTTTTTTATCTCCTCTAGTTCTCCAAGTAGTAATAGATAGTAATAGATAATAGTAAATTGCCAATCCATGTGTTCTTTTTTCAATTTCAACTTTGGATTTGAGTGGATTTTATGGTCCCCAGAGTTATGGAACACGCTCCATGTATAATGAATGTATAATGTTAATATTCAGCATGGATAAAATCCATAAACTCACCAATGTTACAGGGGATTACCCTGACAGCAGATTCCTCCTCAAAACTTTCTCTTAAGTTGACTAAAAAAAGTTTGAATTATTTCATTCATACTTTCATCCAAGCATCCATATGCAACTGGACTGATCCAGTTTGTTTTTAACTAAAGGGGGCATATTGTGTTTTTCATACTTTATTATTGTTAGTAATAGAAGTAGTAGTAGTTTGGGTTTTCTGCATTTGTACCCTCTGTGTGCACCGTCATTGCAGCCGGGGAATGAGTGTAATTCACTGTGGCTGCACTTTCTACCTATATATATATATATATATATATATATATATATATATATATATAATATATATAGTTCAATCAATTCAAAAGTTTGATAAATCACCATGGTTTGACCTCACACTTATAGATAGATAGTAACTTAACAGACAATTAACTAGAGGAAAATCTTACCGATTGAAACTTTAAGTAAAATATGTATGTAAAGTTTTTATCTCTCTATGGCAAAGAAAATAGGAAAAAAACAATAATTGCTTTCTAAATGACTGCAAAGATTTTTTTTAGTGTTGCTTTTCACACAAATTCTTTAACCATCAATGTGCTGTTTTCATGAGTGTGGTATCACATGTCACATAGGCTGTCTGTAGGCTTTGATGGATCAATCTCTCTCCCACCAGGCATCCCCAGGGCTTTCATCTGCTTATCTCTGACCACTGTCTGTCTGACTGACCGCCTCGCTGCTCATTCACACTCTGAGGCTTCCACACAGCCCCGCAGCTTTCACTCAAAAAAAACTCTACACATACCATACTCAATGACCACAACCATTAGTGGAAGCAGGTTTGCAAGTGAAACATCTCCCCCACCCCATCTTCACACTCTTCCTGCGTGCAACCTTTGTGGTATGCAGACATATACGTAAGCAAACCGACTACTCACTGGTGTTGTTGGGCCTCCCTCAAGCCCATTCATGTCCTGAACTAGAGTCATACATGTATAAGCAATTTGTCATCCTACTTGGGTAGATTCCATGCTCCCAGGCCTGCGGGGCACATGGGCACACGTCCATTATTTGTTGCATCTTTATGACTTTATTCTGTTCCTATCAAATTGTAAGCATGTTTGTTTCATCTCTATTTTGTTTCTCTTTGTTGAACTTTGTTTACGACTTCATCTTGTTCCTGCTCTCTCTGTGATCCACTTAACAGACACTCTGTCTCTCACACACACACGCACTCGTGCACACACTCAATCTTCCCCATCTTTTATTAGAAGTTCTCATATAGGCTTATTTACATATCCTACAGAGGCATACTTTCAATATGACTGCTGCTGGAGGCTTTCCCGCCCTCTCCAGAGGGTCTTTTCAGCCTTGGGGCTGCTGTAGTGATGGGATTAGGGGAGACCTGGAGCGTGTCCACGTCTGGAGCCGAGCAGGACCGTGCTCCGACGACCCACCAACCTCAATGCTATTGTCCTGCTTCTCTCCAGGTGCCAGGCAATAGAGAAGATGCTCCAAACTTTCCCAGGAATGAGGCACACTGACTAAAATAGTTCATTTAGCACCACAACCTTCCGTGTTCCCCCGCGTCCTTCGCTTCACCACCACCAACTCACTGAGAATCTGAAAAGGAGACTATCATGAAAATAAAGGCAGAGAGGATGTCTTTCTTGCTCTTGCTCTATCTCTCTCTTCTCGTGCTCCCTCACTCACTCTTTTAAATCTAAATTCCCCTTTTTTGGTAGGGTGTGGGGGCCAGTGGGAGGACAGTTGTTTTGTCTCCCTCCATTGGCTGATTTACATCTCCACAGCTTCTCTATCAAAGTGGCCATTGTCAGTTCTGACCTATGAAAATTACAGAGGACACTGGGGGCCTTTCTCCTTTGACAGGCTAGCTAGCACACACACACACACACACACACACACACACACACACACACACACACACACACACACATGAACATGCACAACACTTTAAAAAAACAAACAGTATAAACACACTCCCACAAGATACACCCTCCGCTATTTTATTTATTCAGATTTTACACAGATGCTCAGCCAATAGCCCTCTTTTCCACTGTGCCCCTCTTTCTAAACCCCCGGAGACTGCAGAAAGGAAGGATGGAAGGAGAGGATGGAGGGAGGGAGGAAGAGATGGAAGGGTGGGTCATCGAGGAATAGGGGAGAGGCATCCATTTGCACACCAATTGTTTTTCCTTCTCTCTGAGCCAGGGAGAAGAGAAAGACCACCTCTCTCCCTCTGAGACCACCATTCCGCCTCCTCCTCCCCCCCCCCCCCCCCTCCCTCCTCTGTGAAAACAGTGTGAATGGAGAGCCACATTCAGTCGGGATGAATGGGATGGGGTGGAAATGGGTAGGGGGTCATTCTGACCACCGCAGCCCTCCAATGCCAGAGCCACATGTGCAACATATTAACATATGAAGCCTTGTCACTGCTGTGTCCACCCCCCCCAACTGACCTCATTCACATTCACTCGCACACACAAACAAACACACACACAAACACATGGAACTTTTAGGTCAGGTGCGATGCCGTTTTACCACCAGAATTCTCTGAGCGGCTTAGAGGGATTTTGCACCAACAGTGGGGTGAATTTATGGGCAACAAGGACACAAGAGTGGCAGAGGGTGAGTGGGGCCTGTGGCAGGAGAGGGGGACTCATGCCAAAAAACGTTGATTTAAAAAAAAGTAAAAATAGAATGAGCCCCACAATAGCAATGAAAGGCAAAGCTTCCACCACCGGAATTAAAAGAGGAACTGTGCATCAATCTGCAAATCCGAAAACCATTGAACTGCAGTTAAGCAAATTGGAAAAACAAGTGCAAAAAATGTGAGGCGAGGGCCAAAGAAAACGTACCTTGGGCCCTCGCTGCACAGGGACCTTTTTTAGACTGCCTTTCCTGTTAGACTTTCCCTCATCGAGACAGTGCGTCACATGCAGGGAGTCTGCGAGCCCAACAGATGTTAACCCTTTGCAAGCTAAACAGCAACTTTCCTGAGGAGTGCTCCGCAGGGCCTGTTCGCACACTGTCTGCTCGGTCCGGTATGTTTGGACTGAGCCTCTTACTACTCCACCATACTCCACTCAGGCTCTAATCTGTTTTACAGCACAGAGGATTTAATGATCATATTACAGCTTCTACCTCTCAGGAGCGCATGTCTATTTAAAAAAAAAGGGGTTGGTTTGCGGCCAACTGGCACATGTTGACTCGTCGCAGCATTAAACAGTTGCATGGTAATATCATAATGTGAAAAAAGCATCACCCCTCACCTCTGTGCTTATGCCTGCATGTTGTGTGTGTGTGTGTGTGTGTGTGTTTGTGTGTGTGTGTGTGTGTGTGTGTGTGTGTGTGTGTGTGTGTGTGTACTGGTAGGGGGCTAGTTATTAATCATTGCCTGAGAGCTGACATCAGGCAGCCAGTAAACGTTAATTAGGACCACCCAATGGCCAGGCCACTGTCATTAGCTAATTGAGTTTGTTTATGTGTTTGTGTTTGTGGGGGCCGAATGAAAGGGGGGAAAAAAGAGCGTGTGTGGAGTGAGGAAGTTGGGAGGCAGAGGGGGAATGAAGGAGGGACGGAGGGAGGGAGAGATGTGGGCTTGTCTCATCCAGTGCCCTGTTGCGGTGACATGTCCTTCAGCTCAATCCATAGGGTGAAAGAGAGACAGAAAGAGGGAGAGAAGGATGGAGCGATGGAGAGAGAAAGGATAGAAATATAGCCCCACCACCACCACCACTCTGTCTCAGAAACCTGAGGCCTCAGCCACAGCCGGAAACTTTCTCCGCAGGCAAGTCATGGAAAGAGAGACATGCTTTCACTCGCTTTTTTTTTCTTTCAGAATTGTGCTCTACCCCCCTCCACAACCGCTGATTTCCACAAGCATGCATCTTTTTGGAAATACATTCACACATGCATACAGTTAGTGCACACAAACACACATTAACATGCGCACATGTGAGCTAATGCTCCCTCCAGTCTCTCTCTGGTGTGTGTTACACACGCCACCTCTGCTGGCTCCCCGGGGTGTTTAGAGTGATGCTGTGTGTAGAGAGCAGCCATGCTTCAGCGCTGTATGGTCTCAGATGGCCTGGTGTGGCTGGCTGTGGTTATGCCTGTTGAGTCCGCCTGACCACCACATGATGAATCACATCCCCACTCTGTCCAAAACAACACACACACACACACACACACACACACACACACACACACACACAGGCTGACCCACCAGTTTTCAGCAAAGCTCAGAGCGGCCCAGGCAAGAGAAACAACTGTCCTTTTCCCTCATTGTGCATGGAGATTAATTTTAACAAGCCAACAGAGCTCTAAACAGCAGCACAGAGAGCAGGAAAAGCAGAAAATCCACCAAGGAGCAAAGGGGAGGAGGGAGAAAGCTGAGCCGCAGCGCTCTGCTGTCAGGGACTCTCTTCCTCTCTCTCTGTGATTTGTGCCCTTGGCCAGGTCCGATTCATGTCCCACAGATAGCTCAGCTCATGCCCCAGTAGGCTTGTTAGAGCAGTTGAATGAACGCCTACATGTAAGGATTGCGCCCAAAAGCTAGGACAAAAACAACAACAAGAAAGCAAATCCAGGCGGACAGACGACAAAGTGAGACATTGCCCAGTTTGTTTTGTAACTTTCTGCTGCTGCTTTTTATACGCAGCGCAGCGGTCGTTTAGATCATTGTTGTCTGCTGGTCTAACACTTCCAATTTCAATTACTGTTTGTGATACAAAAGAGGAAGAAACTCAATTTGAGGAGAGCATCAAATGTACGCCACATTTCTTGTTTCTGCTTTGAGGGGCAAAGCCTTTCTGCGTTCGCTAACTTTAAACACTAAACAACAAAACTCACTGAAAGTATCAACACTGCAAATATTGTTTTTTTTCGTCAAACTTGATCTTGAAATCTAAGCACCCCTGGGCAAATTGACATCTCCTTTATGCGATTGTGACCCCATCAAAAATTATGAGCACAAGCTGTTGTAGGAAATCAATATCACCCAATTAGGTGTAAGGACTCATCTCTTGTTCAGTCTTAAGCGATCAAGGATTTTATTTTGAAAAGTGATGGTTTACCACCGGGCCAAGAACTGAAAAGAAATTTCAGTTAAATCCCAGAGCTCCCTTTTTCCACATTAATCATCCTCCAGAATTACAATTGGGTACAATTACATTATAGCACCTTACCCAGTAAAACTATCCCAGTTAGAACACATATGATGCTGACACCTGTGCATGTGTGTAAATTGAGTTCTGACTGTGTGCATGTGCAGCTGTGTGTGTCCCATTTGAGTTCGTCTGACAGAGAGCTGCCTCTAACTGTGTTCACCACCCAATTTGGTGTAGGCCTACTCTCTAACTGCTAATAGACCACCAGGGACTCTGCTAAGCCAATCACCTGAAAGCTTACACTCCTGTGTGGAGAACAGCACTCTTCCAGTGAATAGGGTGAACGGAGGGGGAAAACAAAAACAATGGAAAAAGAATGAGAAAATCACCCATCAGAGAGGTAGATTCCTGTTACCATGGCACCTTGGTATGGTTAAAGAGCACCCACCCCCCTACCTCCTCCAGTGTTCCACCTTCCCTCCCCTCTAACACACCTTTTACATGCCCTGGAGGAGCTTTGGAGTGCTCGGTGGAGCACATCCATGAGAGATGCTCCTCAGCTAGTCAGGGGTGGAGAGACACTTCCAGCTGGATGCTGGGATTCAGGGAAGAAGCTCTAAAATTAGCCACAGCATGGGGTGCAGGAACAGGGGAGCGGGGGCAGGGTTGAGGGAGGGAGCGTGGAAGACGAGTAAAGAGAATGAGGGTGGGAGACTTGTGGAGGAAAAGGAATGCTGGGAGGCAGGGGGGGGGGGGGGGCGGAGAGGGTGGTGACAGCACACATCTACTGAGACGCCTCTCTGCACATTCACTAGGCTGTGGCAAATTAAATGTCTGAACTAGCACTTCATAAATATACAGACATACACACACCTCTCCACACACAATTATGCATGTTCATAACACTAGCTCTCACACATCCGCATATTCACTTCCACCCTCAAGTGCTGCACACCTAGAGTACGCACACATGCGAATACCACATCATTAAATGATTTGCTCATTGTGAGATCACTGGGTGGCTATACTGTGGCTTAAGCTCCGTGAACGGTGTAGTGTCAATGGGCATCTGTGTCCCCGTGTCCCACTTAGTCCCCTGCCGAGGAGCCCAACCTGCTGCTCAGTGTGGGAGAGCAGAGGGCAGATGGGTAGAGTCCGATTATAGAGTTGTCTGAACTCTCTCACAGGCAGCTCACTGTGCTCTGTGCCCAGGGCCAGCACAGAAAGAGTGTTTGTTGTTGGTATTAGGAGCTAAACGGCTTAACGGTTAGCAGACGTGCTCCTAGAGGGTCGAGCACATAGTTTTGACTTGCTGCCAGCAGCTGAGAACCAAGGCAACTCAGAGGCGCTTCGCCGGGCTACAAAGGGGAAAGGATGGAATAAGGACTTAATTACAAGGCACAGGTGTGCATAAATTGGATGCTGGAGATATATGTATATGTATATATGTATATATATATATTCTTTATCTTCAACTTAGTTTCCTACACACTATCTTGCTACCCGTGTTGTGTTAAGTGTCCAATAACAAGACTTTTTATCACCTGTGTGTCAGTGTAGCTATGTACAATGTTCTGTCAACACTGTGAAACTGTACACTCACACGTTTTTTTTTGCCGGGCTGAGGCACCCCCGTTGCCCACGTGTCACTCAATCCACTGACTTCCTGTTGGGGCTCTGCACTTCCTGTCTGGGTTTGATGTCTCTACAAAGACAGCATCTGATGTTGACAGAAAGTAGCAAATACATGTCAACGTTTCCTTTGGCTAAGCTATCCAATCACATGTGTGCTGCATGTGGCTGTGCATGTTTATTAATGTAAGCGATGTATTTGGAATGCCCAAAGCACATGAAACTGACGGCTTCTGTTATTTTTGTGGATTTTGCTACAATTAAGTCTATGTACAGACCATGGCTTACATAAGTACACAAACTAAAAAGTAAACTGCACCCAGATTAAGTTGAAGTACCGCTAACAGACTGTGTCAACTTTGAGTGCAGGCCAAGATGAAAAGGGCTACATTAATCCCCTCTAGCCTGTCTATTTCCCTAATCTCCTCCTTTTGTTGTTGCTGGAGCCCACAGGAGGGCGTGACAGGGTCAGGGGTGAAAGTTAAGAGCCTAGATGGATGAAGGAGGAGGGGGCAGATGAGGTTTCATGCCCTGAGAAGACTCTGTGCCTTTGGGTTAAAACCACTACTTCCCCTGCAGCCCCCCCAGCACCACCACAACTAGCACCACAAGGTAAGAGATAAGAGCAGAGGAGGAGGAGGACCCTTCTGGAAACACAAACAGGTCTCTGACTCACAGGGGTCAAGGGTCACTGGGAGAACTTCCAGCAGTGAACACCTATCCCTATTGTACATCTCATCAAACGCAGTCCCATGCACATGCACATACACGTCCCTTAACTGAAGTGGGCTTTTGTCGTTTCTTGTTGAGGTTTTGGTCTACAGAGAGCAAAACATTGCTAAATTCCTTCACAGAGGAATTCCTCTTTTTAGGTGTTTTACACCTCTATTATTTTTCAAACTTGTTGTCACAACTGTAGAGACAGCATAGTCGCAAGGCAAAGCCTTAGAATGACTGTGGCGTCATTACCTGATAGAAATATCTCCTGAATGTAGAATAACAGGAAAAGTTAAGACGACTCAAGGTGAAAGACTGAGACAAAGAGCATTGCATCTTGGCTGATACACCCACAAGAACGCCCTCACTCTTCTCGCCCTCCGCCATTTTGACAGAGGTGTGAAGGTCCCTCCCTCCAGCCAAATACCTTTGGGATTATTACCTTGCAGCCTGAAACACGCCTGGCCAAAATACCTACTCACAATCTGGGTAAAAACAACATCCGAGCCGAGGCGCTGGAGAAATCCCCGGCCTTTATGCGTGAGGTGACTGGAGGAGATGAGGTTGCACTAGCATGTCTTCTCCTCTGTGACCCCGGGGGTTGATAGGTTGAGAACAGTGGCTTGCATTGTTTGGCTGCACCCCCCCACCCCCCACCCCACTCCTCCACCCTGCCTTCTCTTCACCCTGTACCCCACCCAGCTGAAGATCGAGTTAACTCTTGCCTGCGGTCACTCCGCCTCGCAGGAACTCAATCCTGCGCCGCTCTGTATTTCTCTCCTGGGCTCGGCCGGTGAGAGGTTAAAGCTTCAGCCCCTTTTCTCATATGATTCATTACCACCAGAGCCTAGCTGAGGATGAATAAAAGGCCATAAGAGAGAGCTATTGCACCACTGCAGGCAGATATCAATCAGCGAGTGTGCTGATATTGTGCGCTTTGAGCTTTTTGTACTCCTTTGAGAATTAATGTGCAAATGTATTCCTTGGGCCTTGTACAATTATCAGTTTGTGTGTCAACGCTTCAGAGTTTATGATAATGTGCACATTCTAGTATGTGTGTAATGTACAAGCGTGTCTAACAGTATATGTGTACAGAGGGAAAATGTTCCTTTGTCTTGTTCCCAATGCTAAGGGGCAGAGCAGGGGAGCAGGGCTGGACCAGAAACTCATAAATCACAGGAGAGGATAGAGAGTAACAGCTCAAATTAAGATAAAACCCCTTTAATTATCAGCTAAACAGCCTGGTGTCCCCTCTCTCCCTGGGCTATCTGTCACCCAGCAAGCAGGCCCATTCACCAGGGGACAAGCTTTACTGCTTCTCACACGGAGTGGAGCTGCTGACACGCGTACACATACACACACACACGTACACACACACACACACAGACACACACACTTCCTCTCTTTCAATCACATACAATTTTTCACATAAAACAAGCATCCAAAACTTCACTTCTTTCACATCTAGGTTCACACACATCAACATCCGACATGTGGCTGTCAATCAAATTAACGTATCACCTCTTTGCATCTGTTAACCCCCCTCCACACACACACACACACACACACAAACACACACACGCACGCACACACACACACACACACACACACACACAAACTCATACCCACATGCACATACTCTCCTCCCCCTTTTCTCTCTTTGCTTATTCACCGCGCCAATTATCATTACCCTAATGACTTCTCAATGGCCCTCAGTCCTCTCCCTCTTCAAAGGCTATCTCTACCATGTCCTCCTCCTCTCTCTCAATTTGCAGCCCAATGAGATGTCCTGACATCCTTGTGTGCCTGTAGACACACACACACACACACACACACACACACCCAGCACCCACACACACACACGAGCAGCTCTTCTTGCCTTCCCTGGAAGGGCATTGTGAGGTGGTAGGTGGGGAAGTTTGGAGGTCCAGGTCTACTCAAAAGCTGGAGAGTGTGGTTAAAGCACACTGAAGAAATTTGTGTATGTGTGTGTGTGTGTGTGTGTGTGTGTGTGTGTGTGTGTGTGTGTGTGTGTGTGTGTGTGTGTGTGTGTGTGTGTGTGTGTGTGTGTGTGTGTGTGTGTGTGTCAGTGCACATGTATGTCAGAGAAAAAGATGGAGTGAGAGAGAAAGAGGAGAAGAGAGGGAGGGTGGAGAAAAAAGGAGAACTCTATTTTGGCATTTGTGGTGTTTGAGTGTTCTTTTCTTCAAAAACTCTTCTTTTTTCCCTTTTCAGTTCTCTTGGAGGCAGTGTATTGATTTTATATTAGGCCTGAGCTACCATCTGGCTGCTTTTCATTCCTCTGTTTTTATAAAGCAAGGAGAACAGAGAGAGAAAGAGATTGAAAGAGACCGGCCTCAAAATTCATTATGCGTTAAATAAAGACAGTGAGAGAAAGGGAAGCATACAGAGTAGTGTGTATGTGTGTGAGATGGAGATAGTGTGTGTGTGTGTGTGTGTGTGTGTGTGTGTGTGTGTGTGTGTGTGTGTGTGTGTGTGTGTGTGTGTGTGTGTGTGTGTGTGTGTGTGTGTGTGTTTCTGTGTGTGTGTTTCTGTGTGTGCTCCAGCACATATGCTTATATTGAGCATTATCTGTGCGTTATGTGTAGTTTTCATATATGTGGGTAAAGAAGAAATGGTGAGCTAGCCGACAAAGTACAAAGAGTTCATTTTGATAGCGGTTCCTGCATTTTCACAGAGATCTCTTCATGTACACTCAGACAGCCCCACCCCCAAGTCCCCTCATCCTTTTCCTCATGGTTGTCCCTTGTCTACAAAAAAAAGAAAAAAAAAGAAAATAGATAGTCCCCAAGGGAAAATCTCAGCCTGTGAGAGCCACAAATCTCCATCTCCCTCCATCTTTCCTTCCCTTTTCCCTCCCCATCCCTCAGGAGCTAGGTAAGCAAGCACGCCGCCCTTTTTCATTCCCTCCTATCATCCATTGATTTGTTTCATCAATGTGTGATCGTCTGATGACAAATATTTAACATCCGGCCACAGTATTGATCTGAATACTCTGAGTGGAAAAGGGAATTGAGGATGTGTTTTTTTCTCAGGCTCATATTTGCCCTCCATCTGGGGTACATACTGCAAAATGCATGCATTGTTTCCATGTCTTCACTCCAAAACATGGGTTACATCTGAAGCTGTGAGGGGTGCATTGTTTTAGATTTTTATGTCTGTTTTAGTGGTTTATCTTGTTGTATTTCTGGTCTAGTAGTTGCTTCTAAGGTGAAGAGTTTGATCAGATCCTGGAAGGATCCCAAGACTTAAAACAAAAAGTAGTAAAATGTTAACAATATGGGACGTTTAATATTTACATCTGTACTGTTGTAGTGAAATTCCCATGTCTCTTTTGATTATAAAGCAGAACGAGATGCTATACAAATACTGTGAAAGTCTAAAAATGTTCAATCCACTGAGAAATGCACACAGCTCTGTCAGGACTTCTGTATGGTTGTGATGTCACAAATACACTATGTATAGGTAGAAAGTGCCGCTACAGTGCTGTAACAGACATCCACTGGCTACAATCCCAGTGCAGAGACGCATAGAGTGCAGATGCAGAGGACCCAGAATTGCTGACCAATTAGAGCGACTGGGCTCTTTTGGGAGGGGGTGTTTCAGACAGAGGGTGAATAAAGGTATATTCAGACAGACAGTATGAGGAAAATAAAATGTTTTTTGAAAATGAAAGCATGCAAAGTGTTCTAAAACAGATTTCTAGTAGAAACCCAAAATACAAGTCTGAACCTGAAAATTAGCATAATATTGGACCTTTTAGTTCATGATTTGAGTTGTACAACCACAGAAATTGAAAGACAATTTCAAATGACAACAAAACAGATGAAACCAGTAACAGCTGACACTTCTGGATTTATGACGTATATGGTGAGTGATTTTAGTGTATCAGACTTAAAACTAAACATGCAGAATCTGGCTGTTTCCATATTTTATATGGTCCCCAACATGTGGATGCTGATGCTGAGCAAATTGTCAGTGAGTGCGGCTCTGGGGTACTCACAGCCTGCGCTGAGATCCAAGACTGTTCTGTGATTAATGGTAGGGGACGCGCCCCACTAATTGTGGTTCCTGACACAGGCACACGTCCCCAGACAAAGCAGGACAGGGCTGGAGCAGGGTGCCATGCTCAATCACCTTCCAGCAGAAAGCCTGAGTGCTGCTCTGGGGGTTTCAGAGGAAAGAGAGGTCACAGGATATCTGGTAATGACAGTAGAGGAGAGCTCAGGAGAGACGTCAGTATCTAACCAACTGTGGGAAACATAGGGAATGTTTGAGGTTTGGCCACATAGCTGGGGACAGGGATTTAGCAGAAACGACAGAGTAACAGAAACTAGAGAGGTAGACCGTCCTGACATGGAAGGAAGAGATTTACTAGGCCTTACTTTATCCTCTCTGGATTATCCTCATTGGATTTGAATTTAAGTCTGCTTCTGGTCTGTGTCATGCACCTGTTGCAGCAATATTGGATCATTGCAACGGTATTATTTAATTGCATACCGGTGTGTTTTGGAATCATGCAAAACTATATAGTTTAAGGAATTTATCACACAAATGAAAAGCACGTTATTCCACTCTGGTGCACCATATGCAGATCCATTAAACTCTCATGAGTCAATTTTTTTTTATATACTTGAAATCTACAATTTTACAACATGGGTAAACATTTTACTTAACTGACCCATGGACCCATAAATTGCTCCATAATTCAAATGCGTTGTGCTTCTCTTCCACCTGCCAGCATCTTTTGAGAGGACAGATGGAAGTCATGAATTGGCTGCAGCGAGGGACCCTAGACACTCAGCTCTATCAAGAATTCCCTTTACAGGGGGAGGGAGGCAGACTGTTTTCATATTGTGTCTTTCAGCAAAGAGGGTACTACAATGGGCAGTCCTCAAAAAGACACGTCCACAGTTCATTTTGAACATTTTTTTTGCTGTCAGTGTCTATACTTTATATTGATATTCCTATGTCTGCGTTTGTGTGCATTGAAGTGCATTTTGATGTGTGTATACATATATGAGCATTTCTTAATTGTACCTTCACAGCCCTATCGTCCTGGGTCCAAGTCATTCAGGCAGAGCCCCCTTTGGTCCCTCTTTGGCCTCCTAGTTCCCCCAGGCCCCCATGAGCTTCCACACAAAAAGTCCACAATGCTATTCAAACAATAGGCCAAGGGACAAAGAGCACATTTACACAAGTGGAGCCTTCTTTGAAAGCAAAAAGGCACTGTTTGGAAGATTTCCAAACCTCTCTCCCCTATGAAAAAAAAAACTGAGCCCCCTTTGCCCCTCCACACCCCACCTCACAATCCCCTAGCTTAAAAAAAAGTTCACCATTCCAGTGATGGAGACGTGGGAGCCAAATATACTACACCAAACTCAATCCCACCCGCCAATCCACAAGCACCCCCAATTTAGCCAAACCCCTCTTTACAGGACAAAAGCCCTTTAGAGGCCGAGTGTATGTGAGGGCTCTGGTGGATACCATAGTGGCTTAAAGACCGTGGAGGCCTCTAAGAGACACTTCTTTTACTCCAAGTCTCCCTTCATTTCTCTTTCCTTCTCTCTCTCTCTCTTTCTCTTTCTCTCTCTCGGGCAGTGAAAGGTTCAGCAAGGGGTAGAAAGAGTTTGGAGAGGGGAGGGGGCAGTAAAGGAGGAGGGGGGGGGTGTAGAGGGGTGCTCTTATGTCAACATTGTGGTATTTTCCCAAAGATGCATATCGCCTCTATACAAATAGGAGATGTATTTATAGGAGTACATAGAAAGCTTCATGAGAGGAGAGTGTTTGGCCGAGCCTTCTGGCCACGGCCCCCATGGCTCCATGGATGGTCTTCATGGCTAGTGAAATTGTTATTCTTTAGATGCGCGTTGGCTGGGAAACACACAAGTTCTCAGGCGACCACACAGTATTCTTCCTCCCAATATGGCTGCCATGCAGAGGAGCCCATTGAAGGGAAAAGGTCCAGCACTATACATCTTGACCGGAGCCAATAGCGCAAGGCCTCTTTGTCACTATGCCTGGCCAGACTGCCACAGCTAGGCCGCAGGCATGTTCGTGAAAACGGTAACTTTTCCACTAGCTTGACACACACCGGACAATTAAAGGGTAACCATGACCCTTTAATTAAATTCGTATATATTGTGCCTATGGTCTAGGACTCCCAAAATATTACTAAATATGAACAACTCTGTACCAAATTTAAAAAAAATAGAGTTCTAAAACTCAAATTTGTAATGTCATCGAGTATGAAGTGTGGAGCTGCGCCATAGACAATGAATCATGAAAGATGTTACAGATGACACTGAGAGCACACAGGGGGAGGTTCTGAGTATATGGATACATTTTTCTGTTTCTGAACTCACACCAATACATAAGAATAAAGCTTATTTGGGTATATATAGTCTATGGAGCAGCTCCAGACTTTATACTTGATGACATCACCAGTTTGAGATATACTTCTCTGATTTCTGGCTTTGAGAGAGAGAGAGTAGCGCTTGTTCACAAATACTGAATGAACTTTCCTACGCCATGGAAATAACATATTGAATCAGCTGAATTCTTCACTTAGGTGGTGTTCCTCTTTAATCAGCTACTTTGGACCTAAATAAATAAAGTGTTGCATTCAGATCTACTACAGCAACACATTCTAAAGGAGATAGAAAATAAGACAGCATGTCTACTTAGACTGTAATTCATTCTGCCGCTTTGTCTCTAAGAAGGCAAAACTACTCAACAAAGCTTCAGGTACACAAAAATAGCCTGGTGTGCAACAACTGTCTGTGCTCATCACAAACCTGTGAGCACAAGCCCTTGTCCTGCCTTAAAGAGGTCAGCCAAACCAGACAGACAGGTAGTGTGTCACAGCAGGAGTCTCCACAGACTGCAGTGACTCTTTAAGAAAATTTTGAATCCTGGCATGGGCCAAGTACACAAAGCTCAGCTTGAGGTTAAGTCAACAGTAGAGAAACACTTGATCCATTTTTGATCCGTAACGAGTCACCTGAACCTTGAACACATTTGGATCTATTAAACATGTGCTAGCCTATCATGAAAGCCCTATTAACAAATACTTGTCCAACCAGTGTCATTAATGACTGTGAACTTGTTGTCCCTTCGTACAATGTGTCCTCTGTGAACTATAGAAAGGTGTGATTGCTGTAAATAATTGACACAATGCATTATACCACATGTGTGCTGGGATTAAGCATTTAAAAACATCAACGAGATAAATTAACGTGCAACAAATTGTGTACACAAGAGCATAAGATGCCTCAATTATTCAGACAATATTCGGCTGATTCCGTGAGTAAAGCTAACACAGAATCTCCAGCTTCAGTTTCACAGCGAGCAGTGTAATCAGCATTTATTCCCCAGACGTTTCACACTTTCTCCCCCAGTCTCCCTCCCTAAACAGGCCCTCCCAGGTGACATGACAGCCTCTCACAAAACCAGTCTCTGCTGTTTGCTAACGCTGCAGCTCTCTGAGCATCACATTCACAACAGGCTCTGCAATCCAACACAGCAGGCGGCGGGTACAGCAGCAAGCACAAACACACCTGAATACCACAGAAAGGGTCCTGCAGGGAGCTCCAGTTTGTGTGCGTGCATACGAGCGTGTGTGTGTGTGTGTGTGTGTGTGTGTACCCTAGGCAGCAGCGATGCAGGTTGATCACTAGCCCTGTTAGGTAGCATTGACGTCTCCACCTCGGAGCTGGCACACAGGGGAGTTATTGATTAGCATTAAGCATCCATGCAGATGGCCAATGAAGAGCAGGTGAGCCAAAGAGGGCCTGGGGAGTGGGAAGAGGGGAGGAGTATGTGTGTGTGTGTGTGTGTGTGTGTGTGTGTGTGTGTGTGTGTGTGTGTGTGTGTGTGTGTGTGTGTGTGTGTGTGTGTGTGTGTGTGTGTGTGTGTGTGTGTATGTGTGTGTGCGTGTGGCTGCATAGGGAGGAGGGGGTAGTAAGATGGTTGTAGGTTCGCCAAAAACAACAGTGATGATGAGGAAAACAGGCAAATCAGGGTCAAATAAAAATTTTGCAGAATGTTTGCAAGAAAGTTAATAATTTAAACTGTTGCTCACACACATTTGGAGTAATGTTGCAATGGCTATTCTGAGAGTACGTGTGTCATTTAGCGATGCTGATTTATGTATGAAGGATTGGAGCAAAGATGTCAGGAAAGATGGGTGGATAAAATGCAAGGCACAGGTTGTGAGCAGGTGTACAGGGCATTTGTCATTTTGGCTTCCTTATCCACCAGGAAGCCACATTTTCTTAAAGCATTTTCTAGTCTAGCTTCTAGCATCTGTCCACAACTTCCTTCTCACATCTATCTCATGGGATAAACTGTAGGCTCCTCTGTAATTCAGCGATGATTCTCAGGGCACACACACTTTTCTACAATATTGAATACTTCTTGAATAGAAAAGCATAGAATACCAAACTATACAATTATCTTTGATTTCATGTTTGTTGCTGTGACTAATGAAGTTTCGGATGCTTCTAAAGAACAAACCAAATTACCAAAGGAAACACAAATGCCACCTTTAACGTCATATTTATTGTTATTTAGTTACTCAATAAAACATATACAGATATATACAATATGCAGGAAAACAGACGACTGCACTTTACATATTATTAAAAAAAGAAAACAGAAAAAAAAACAAAAATCAGTTTGTAAATTGCCGTCACAGTCCTCCATCTATTGTTTCAGAAATTCAAATTCAACAGAAGCTTTATTTAAAGATTACAAGATTGCCTAACACACAGCAAATTTTCTCTTATTATACATGTGCAATACCAATAGTCTTTTTTTTTTTCAATCCCCTTATTAAACAATCCCTTGACCTCCATTTTCAGTTCCCATTGGCAGAATTGTATGCAAGCGGTTGAGCTCATAACGTCAACAGTAAAAGTGAGTAGAAGAAGAGAAGAGAATGAAAGTTATTCTTGCCGATATAAAGAAAAGAGAACTACAACAAATCATAAATGATTAAGAGCAGCAAGTGATAAAAGTTTAAAAAAAATAATCTTTGACAGGGAAAAAGTTGTGTTCACAAAAAAAAGAGTTACATTCATGCAAAATTATCCCTCTTCGGTCTTCCTCTAGTTCTGCAACTTCTAATAAAGTAGTAAGCCTGATTTGAGTGTAATAGGGGGAGGGATCAAATTTAGGGGTGATTTGTTGGGCAACAACAAACAGTAAGTTGCCTTTATTGAAAGGATAATGTACACAGAGCTGTAACCAGAACTGGGGTGACAGCAGGCATACTATATTAAAGGGATGTTTTACCCATTTTAATCAATGACAATGAGTGCATTGTGGGAAAGTCAAACACCTTTCATCTGAACACAATGCCTGCATTGCCATGGCGCAGATCTGGATTAAAATGGGTAAAGTAGCCCGTTAAGCAACAGAGTAAAAGTCATGAGCTCATGGTCACATCACAAGACTCAACACTGGCATACAATCCCAGCCAATGACAACTGAACATCTTTTCTTCTGCTTCTTCTGGTTTTGTTTTTCCTCCTCCTTTTGACATTTCTTTATTTTTCTTCAACAAAAGAAAATAAGAGAAAAAAAAATTATTGATTTGAGGTTTTCCAGATGTGGGCCTTTTTGAGGAGAGCCCGCGCTGTATTGTCCAGCAGTATGTGAGAGTGTCCTAAAGTGTGACTGCATGTGTCAGAAAAAACATGATATATGCATGTATGTATATGCGTGTGTGTGTTTGTGTGTGTGTCTGTGTGTTTGTGTGTGTGTCTGTGTGTGTGTGTGTGTGTGTGTGTGTGTGTGTGTGTGTGTGTGTGTGTGTGTGTGTGTGTGTGTGTGTGTGTGTGTGTTTGTTTGTGTGTGTGTGTGTGTGTGTGTGTGAGAGTGTGTGTGTGTGTCTGTGGTTTGCAATTATGCGTGTAAATGTCTTTCTGTCCCTGAACAGGCAGGAGCTGCTTGCAGTTGCCTCATCAACACTTTATCGTCATCATCATCATTATCATCATCATCATCATCCTCATCATCATCATTATTTGTCTCTGAAGCTTTTTCTTCGTCTTAATCTCCTTTTCTTCTTCCTTCTGGGCCTGCTTTTTGTTCAAGTCAGTGCCGCCACAAATGTCCCAAATCGGTTGGAGATATCAGAATGGAGAGAGCGCCAGGACGAGACGGGTGCCCCTCGGCCCTTACTGTCCCCCAGCTCGTCTGTGCAGTGGACGGACAGGCACTGCAGGTGGTTCCCCCCGCTGCTGCTCCCTCCTCCTCCGGCTCCTGGGGTCCCGGCTCCAGCCTTACTCTGGGACAACTCCGATTCTGCAGACAAGCAAAGAGAGGAAAAGGTTATTAAAGAAAGTACAAAAATTAAAGACAACTTCAAGCAACTGGTATTTTCTGATACAGATGAACCATTTAAAATACACACTTTTAATCAAACCAGTGTTATTGTCACTTCCCACTCTAAATCTGCACTGTGAAATTAATTCAACACTACCCCTCCATCCCCATCAAAAAAATGGAGGCTGTAAGCAAAGCTTCCACTGCTCTCACTCCTCATCATGCCCAATATACCCAAGTGAAAACACACATTCAAACATAGAAGTATTAATTTGCTCCAAGTCAGGCGTGCAAAAATGTAGCGCTGCTGCATGACCTTTGGTCAGAGGGTCAAAGGGCACTGAGAATACTGGTCTCTAACCCTGCTTGACCCAATTTATTGGTATAATGACCACGCCACGGTGTTGCCCCTGTGTCACCAAGGTGTGGAGCCTCACATTAAATGGTTGCACCAAGCTACCAGAAAATATACATACACGGGTTGATTATAAGTCATATATTAAAAAAGAAAAAAAATCAGCTGTGCCACAAAGTTATTACTGACGTCTGAGATGCATGTTTCACATATGGAGAAAAATCACTTTGTGCAGCGTAATGAAAAAATGAGTTAAGGGGAAGATTGACGAGGACAGGAAGTGCTTGGCTAAACTATATATAAAAGCGCTGCGTCACACTTCATCTTCTTATAGACACACACAGTAATGACAGCATACTGAGGGAGAAGAGGGCAGAAATGAAGGAAACTTTTTGAGGAAAACAAACAAAACACAACAGGGGGAAGATAAATACAGAAACTAGGAAAGAGGTGGTATGGTAGGGCCACGTGTTCTGACACTAGTGTTGCATCGTGTGCTTTGGGGTTTGCCTCCAAGGAAGCCCAAAGCACATCGAAAGTGTGTGTGAAGTTGTTAGGGATCCTTCACTGAAATCAGGCCGCTTCTTCACCCATCTCCTCGCTACACAAAATATATAAGACTGCCTTGCTCCATGTGGAAGGTGAGCGGATCAGCGTGCTGCACAAAGACACAGGGCTTTAATGTGCAAGGTGTCTGAGTCTAGAGACAGAGCAGAAAACAGCTCTGACAAGCTGAGTTACATGTGTCAGAGTAGGGAGAGGCTGTGATAGACGACAACAGTCTGGGCACAGAGGCTGCAGATCAAAACACTCCAGTCAGTCTGTTGCTCACCTGAGAGACAAGAGAAGGCCTCAAAGGCCTCCATATCTTCCACAACCCTGTGCCCCCCCCCCCCCCCCCACACACACACCTTTTTAGCTTATTGTTCTCTGCTCCTTAAACTGTTTTTTATTTTGTTTTGCTTACTGTTTTCATCTCCCTCCTTCTGTGCCTTCACAAACCCGGAGGCAGCATGACACAGTGTTAACAAAACACAGCCGGGGAAAGGACCAGGCCAGGCAGCTAAGACAACCAAGAGAGGCAGGCAGGCAGACATGCAAGCAGTGAGGCAGTCTTGCCCCCCAGCCTGTCTGGGCTGCGACCACTGGAATGGAAAAGTGGGGGGATTTGGTAAAAGGTCAGGCAGCCAAGCCTCCCGTTGTTCCCGGTTTCGCCTATCTCTCTGGCTGCCTGTTTCTGTAAATTTCTCCCCCTTCTCTATCTCCGTCTCCGTCCAAAGGACTAGGGACATGGTGTAAATGGGGGCTGAGGGTGCGGGGGTGTAAGGGAGAGATGAGGATTTAGAGGTGTGTTGGTGGTGGTGGTGACAAGATCTAACATTTGCCAGAGGGTCCAGTCATACACCTCAGCAAGCCGAATCCCCACCCCCTGCCAGTACCCCCCCCCCCCCCACACACACACACACACACACACACACACACACACACACACACACACAAACACCTCCCCCTTCCACCCACTCACACTCCCTCTTCCCAGCGCTGTGCCCTCCAGCACCCGCCAGCAGCTCATGCTAGCTGGGCACAGCAGGGTCCGCACCGGCCTGAATAGGCAGCCAAGCGTTCCCCTGGCTCACTGCTGACACACAGCAAACTGACAACACACAAAGCCAAAAACGCACAACACACCAACCAATGCCGCCACTGCTGCCATCACCACACCAGCCCTCAGCTGCTGCCACACACACACACCCACACACACACACACACACACACACACACACACACACACACACATACACACATACACACACACACACACACATACACACACACACATATGGACATGCACACAGAAACGCACACACGCAATCCAAGCTAGACACGTCACTCAGCTTTAAAGAATAAAAAAACGATAAAGCGAATTACAAACATGATAACTCTTTCTTTCTTGCACACACACACTCACAAATGTATCAGTTACATGATCCAAGGATTCATGTTCAGGTATGAACTCATTTAAAAACAGGATTTAAAAAAATACATCTATAGACACAATTTAAGAAATGCCGTCACATAAAGAAAATAAATATATTTTTCAGTATATTTTGCATCTCTTTAAGTCACACACCTGCAGTCCTTCTGAATGGGCTGATTGCTATTTTTTTTACAATAAACTTTTCAATTAAGAACATTATGCAAAATCCACCACATGTAATAAAAAAACAAAAAAACAAACACTTGACCGCCAAAGGATTAAAATATCACCCAGTATTATAGGGCAGCCAAAGGGGATTCAAGGGATGGGATTTTTATGGAAAAATTAAGACACTAGCCTTAAATTGTAAGCATTATCCATGGTGGCACATTCCTTCAAAAGTGGAAACGGCAGTGTGAAATTCTACATCACACAAGTCTAAATCCCAAATCACCATGACATTTTACAAGCAGGGAAATTATATATATATATAAAATAAGATCTATCTTGTTATGGCTGTACGTAGAATTCATATCCACGGTATTATCTCAATAATAGCCTATTCATCTGAGGGGAACAAGTGCTTAGCATCAACAAGCGAGGGGGAAAATACCTAATAAAAAGGGAACAGTTACAGTGCGAGCAGCTGCGCCGAGCCACAAATACACCTAAATATCCTTAACCACATTACAGCCAGAAAAGATTACCACTGTGATGTGTTAAGTAAATACCGGATTTAATGTGATATCACTATATCTCTCGCCCCAAGTGCAGTACTTTGTTATTTAGTGCCTGTTGATGATGTGCACACACACACACACACACACACACACACACACACACACACACACACACACACACACACACACACACACACACACACACACACACACACACACACACACACACACACACACACACACACACACACACACACACACACACACACACACACGCACACACGCACACGCACACGCACACGCACACACGCACACACGCACACACGCACACACACACACACACAGCAGTGGGGTTTTGGAGCCGTCTCACAAACACAGCCAGAGACGATTTACAGAGATGAGTAGAGCTTCGAATGCCATGAAGGCTGGGAGCACAGCGCACAGCTCTGGCTGTCTGGATGACACCAATGTGTCTCGGAGCTGACGGCCTGACACGGGTTTACATGTCATATCACACACACTCAACACACTCGGAGCAACACAGGGAGGTAAACAATGGCTGCTAGGAGACTGTGTTTTCTAGCAATTTAGTGTGTTAAAGCGTGCAATTATTTTTTTCAATTAATCGTATAAACAACAGAACAATAAAATAATGACAGTAACCTTTGAAGCGGACAGGGTTATTGTGACTATTTGTTTAAGAATAAATAAAAATAAGTAGGGCAGAAAAAGGAGCTAAATGTATTTATTTCACAAAAGAAGTAAAGTAAGGTCCTCAGAGCCGTCATGTTGATTTCCCAGGCCCCAGAATCCCATGCGCGCAGGCCTCTGCCCTTTTTATCCCAAGCTCTATACTTCCATGACGACACTTCACCTTTAACCTTAGGCTCCAGAGGGCGCGACCCCAACCTCTCTGAACACAAACCAGCCCAATCAGAACGCTCCGCTCGCTGACAAAAACACCCAAAGGCCTCCGCTCCTATGACAGTGTGTGACATCAGGTCAGATTCCTTTAGCATAACAACTAGCACTATGGCCTTGTGAGAGGATTCTGTCTTTGTCAGCAAAAAACACCCATCACAATCCACAGAGAAAAAGTCAGATTTAAAAAAAAAAAAAAAGCAGGGGCCAGAACAAAAAAAAACCCTCTTCTTCTCTGGAAATATAGTAATTTAGGGTTTGTCTCATCGCTGTCTGAGAAGTGACAGGACATGTAGGTCGCTGCCGAATAATTAAGCCACCCGGAAAATCAAATTACGTCCCTCAAGTTATGTTCTGGTAAAGTCTTAATGATGTATACGGGGGCTAACAGAGGTCCCAGGTATCTCCTGCCCCCAGGTTGCACGTGAGGCTCCATGCAACCCCCCACCCAACTGCCGTAGCGTGACCGTTCCCTCAGAGCAAGGAGGGTATCTGAAGGGAGCAGGGGGCACATTTCTCACACAGGGGGTTATTTTGGTTTGAATTTCCTCTCTGTTCTCTGGCCTGCAACATAAAGGGAAAAAAGCTTGCCCAGACAGGCATTGCCCCCAGCATTTGTTACCTTCTCTCCACACCCCTCCCCTCAAACTCACACCCTCCACACACACACACACACACACACACACACACACACACACACACACTCACGCACACACACACACACCTCCCCCTTTGGCCACAAGAAGTGCTTAGGAAACCAGACACAAATCAGAACATGGGAAGTGATTTAGTGCCTCCTTCATAACTCACAACCATGTCCAGGACCTGTCCAGCATGTCGTCCAAGCCGGTGACATATTGATCTACTTCGCTGTCTCTATTTTGTTTCAGCACAGTGCTGCAACACTTTGTTCTCTGTGTTTCCACCTTTTGGAAAAGGTCATCCACACGTCAGAACAGTGGCAAGTTTGAGGTTAGAAGCATGAAAGAGTGTTTTGAATAAAAATAATGTTAGGGGTAATTAGGAATTATGTTCAAGGAATTGCAAAAAGTGTAAACAAGTCATTTTAATGTGTGTAATCAAATAGATTCATTTCTAAAATGATAATCTCTATTGTGTATTTTGTGGTTGTGTGTTACCTAGTAACTTTATTATAGGGGGGAAATAGATATATAGATAAACATGTTATCTTTCAACTCCTACATACAGACTGAGAATGAACAATATTCATTGAGAATGAAGCTGATGTGGAAAAAAGTTTTAAATTACATTCATTTCTCTTCCATAAATGCGAATGGTAGCTCTTCACCAGCCACTCACCTCATAGCGGAACTATAGACTCTGAATTTTCTTACTTTCTCTTTCACTCCATCAATATCTACTCTTGTCACCCAGGAGAAACAGCTTCGGTGTCATAACGCATTTGTCAATTGCTCAATACAAATTAAAGGCGCCTGACGACTACCTGTATGGCTAATAACATAACCACTGCTGGCAGCCTGACAACATCTACATTCCTGAACGAACACACACACACACACACACACACACACACACACACACACACACACACACACACACACACACACACACACACACACACACACACACACACACACACACACACACACACACACACACACACACACACACACACACACACACACACACACACACACACACACACACACACACACACACACACACACACACACACACACACACACACACACACACACACACACACACACACACACACACACACACACACACACACACACACACACACACACACACACACACACACACACACACACACACACACACACACACACACACACACACACACACACACACACACACGTTGTATCCCAGACAACATATGAACCCAGGACACCTTTCAAGACACATCACATACATCCGCAATCGAAGGTTCGAAGGTTTCAAACTCCTCGTTCTGTGCATCTACCGAGATAAACGCAGCGTTCCATTTCCTGCTGCATCCGAGGAGAATATTTACCACATGCTGAGACAAGTTTTTATTTTATTCTAACATATTCCCCAGGGAAAACAAAACACCGGATGAGCTGCTGTTTTTGAAGAGTTGGAAATCCAGCAAGGCCTGACACCTTTGTTCATCTTTTTCTCTCTTCATCAGTCACAAGCACGCTTCTTTAATAGGCTTCCTTTGACTGTCACTAGTGCTCAATGTCTTGCAAAAAGCCAGGGAACATAGAGCACACACGCATGCATGCACACACATGCAGCATATAAACAAACACAAATACACACACTCACAAACGGTGTCTTAAATTCCAGGCGCTTGAAATGCGCAGTAGGTGTTTTCGGTCCTGCACTATTTACAAGTCAAGTAAATACTCTTAAAAATGTTCAACACATTAGAATTAAGTGAGCGTGTTCCACTGAGTGAGACACCTGAGATCGGGTGGGGGGGGGGGGGGGTGAAGCCGTGAGCCTGACACAGAGTCTAAATAAATCAAACTTATGTCTACACCTGACAAGCCACACTATAGGATTGCAGTGTCTACTGCAACTTGAGTTGCGTACAGAGTGTCACACTCACGTGCTTGTGCGTTCAATTACGAGCGAGAACAGAAATATAGCACAATAACACGATAATATTATCTTTGTCCACATCAGGGATGATTTGTTCAGTAAGACACTGGTTTCTAAGATGTTCCTCTGTCACTACAGTCGTGTATTTATGTTGCTGAAATCAGCACTTCTAGCCATAAACTAGCTGTCCTTTGTAGCCCCCATGAACCCGTCAATAACCAAGTCAACTTACAGGAGTTGCCTGAGGATGAATTATGACTTTTGGAAACAATATTACCGAGGCTAATTGCTATGATTATCATAATGATTATCATTACTGCGGTAGAAGTGTGCGAGGGGCTTGGTGGATGTGTGTTGTTGAAAAAAGTCAATATGAAACACCTTGTAATGACAGGTAAAGAACATAGACTGCCCCAAGCTGTTTTTTTTTCACATTCAAGCATGTGCCAATCACTTTTTCCTTTTTTTTCCCCCTCCTTTTTTTGAAAAAGGAAATAGAAATAACTGGTGTGATTTGTGGGGTTGTTGTCGTGCTGAAATGTCAAAGGCAGCTAGTCTCACAGGATTGTTCATGGTGGAATATCAATACAGCTCTTTCAGTGGATTTAAGTGCTTTCTAGTAGGTGTGATAAGATGCAAGTTCCCTCTTTTCAAACCTGTCAGAGTCGGAGCCAAAGAGATTTGATCATGATTAGAGTTGTTTATGGGCTGATTATTGAGAGTGAAGAGTGGAACTATTCCACAGGGTCAACTGTGAAGTGTTTTAAGGTTCTGAGGAAAAAGTCACACAAGTGTGTGCGTGTGTGTGTCTGTGTGGCAAAAAGTAAAAATAAAAATAACTGAATCACTTCCTACGCCTGCTGGTTGCCTGTTATCAAGGCTGTGCATGAGTTTCCAAATGAACGGTCGGCTTCTGGCTAAGATATACAGAAGAGAAAGGAAGAGGAAGAATATTCTTTTTTTTCTTCTTAAAAAAAGGGAAATAATATTAACTGACACTGTACAAGGAAAGGTGCTCTTGTGCAGCTTTAGTCCTTGCCTCATATGAAGCACAAGAAGCTGTGTTGCACACGCGACTCTGCAGGGCGTGAGCTTACAGCGGCAGGTATAACTGTGACTTGGTGAAAAACTTGAGCTACATGCTGTCACAGAGGGAGGAGGCCAAATATGGGGTCCAAAGGGGGCCATTACTGCAGCACACATCACTTTAAACAGGCACAAAGGGAGCACAGAGACGGCGAGCTGGGATGCACTGAGTGAACAGACATCAGGGCACAGTTCCTCTACAAATAAGCACAGTTTAACTTTTATTGGCTACTTGATTGCACATTCAGAGAAAGTTAGCAAAATATGGAATTTCTCTCTCAAATGGAGGCAAGATTCGCGGCTCCTGTAGTCACTCTCACTCATAGCCCTGAAGCAAATGGTCCCTCTGGAGCTTCACAAAACTTTGCGTGAACACTTATACATAGTGAAGCTGCACTGGTCGATGGAAACATTCACCTCATACGACCAAACTGACCTCTGACCTCCCAGCTTGTCTGACTTTCACTGCAATCAACTCATCTGAGGCAATCTTCTCTGCATCACCAATGTGCACACAACCATTCCTGTTTGAATTCTCAAGCAGTTAAAGTTAACTTGCAACACTGAGAGAAAAACACTCACTAAAAAAAAAAACACGTACGCATCATGTATGGGTTCTCGGGACAAACCCAGACACACGTCATCTCATGTTTTCAGTCATATTCTGAGTAAAGTTGAAGCTCTGAAAACTAAATTAACAACTTCCAGGTCTGAGCATTAAAGTGAAAAAAAGCACTCAAAGGTATAATTAAAGTAAATTCTATTTAAATGCATTTTCAATTACATTTTCATTATTTTCAGGTATTCAAAATATGTTTTTATGTAAATGAATGTCATAAATACAGATTATCATCATGAAATGAATAACCCGAGAGAATGATAATTGTTTAAAATAGAAAATAACGAATACATTATTCAACAACATCCCTGAGAGAGCAAACTAAGACATGTATGTAAGAAGGTATGTAGAAAACCATTTCACCAGGAAGGGGGAAAAAAATGATATCATAACTGCCACTTTAGAAGACACAGTTTCTTAGCCAATAGTTCAGACTTATATAACTGTTCCAAATATTTCCACAGCAAAAGTCTTAACAGGTCATGTGGTCTCATGCTGATGATTTAAATGTTATTCCAACTTATTATAAGTGGGGAAAAATAAATAAATTCTGTCTTTGTGAAAATGGTCGTCTTTAGGAATCGTTTGAGAAAGTTGCATTTACTTAATGCTAACTGAACTGACATCATCTCCTTAATGACAGAATTTTGTTCCTAAGACTGAGACGGAGACTGAATGGTATGGGTGGACATTTTTTTGCATTGTGAAAAGCCTGTGGGATGCTGGATCTTAGGGAACTACACTGTGGGCTGTGACTTATCTTAAATTATTATGTTATTTTGCTCCCTTCTGTGTAGCCTAAGCATCAGATTCAATCTTGAAATCCCCCTCCCCTCCCAACTACACCTCCACCCTTTTTTTCATCTTTGCTGTCTGAAGCACTCAAATGAGAAACTGTCAGGAGCCGTGATTTGTGCTAACTAGCTATCGATCGCTCCAGAGCTGCATGCCTCGTGTCCATGCAGGGAGGGCTGAAAGAGGAGAGGAGAGGGGAGAGGAGGAGAGGAGAGAGAAGGAGACAGGAAGAGACAGGATACAGGGAGGAGAGAGGAGAGAGGAGGGGGGGAGGAAGAGGGAGGAAATGAGAGCAGAAATTAGACTATTATGCTTTTTAAATACCTACTGATTTTTATGAATTTATAATGTTAAATGTGCTGTCAGCCCCAGAGAAATGGAGAGCAACAGGGTGACTGCTTATCAGTGTTGGGTTTCCGAATCAAAAGAATACTCATTAATCAATCTCAAAAGTGATGGTGTTATGGTCTCCTGGTATCAGTGGGCTTTATTTCTTTTTTTTCCACCCCTATACTCTTTTTGTTTGTTTGTTACGTTGTTTTTTTCTTAAATCTTAAATATATAGATACATAAAATTAAGTAGAACTTCAATATCTCTTTTATGAATAGCCCTGAGAAGCAATTATCGTTGTTTGTTTACAACAACAAAAACTGTTAATTGATCTCGTAATTCCTCTTCTAATTGAGAGGACTAGCGGAGACCTAGTATGAGGGAAATAAATAGCAGGATGAAGTGAAATAGTTTGGATCATTCTTGCTCAAATTAAAATCTACACTGCTTGTTTTCCTGGTGATTTATAATTGGGTATATTAACCTGCTGTATCAGTGGAAATGTATGTTACAGAGAGTGCTCCTTCGCAGTAATGACATTAGTGTTAGTACCCGTCAGTCTCATAGAAACAATGCGCCAGGACCCCAGACTCCGAGCGGTGCGCGCCCCCGCCCCTCTCTGCACCCGCACTGATCAGAACAAAGAGGCGCTCGAGACGCGCGGCGCTATCCACAATTATCCACATTATTATATATCCATACGTCCACAGGCCCTTCGGTGGCTTAGCCCCGACAGCGGGCAGACCTTCCAGATTTTCTTATGGAGCAAAGTCAACCATTTCTGACTGATTTGCTTTGAAAGCATTTTTAATTAAAAAAAAAAAAAAAAAAATGTAAAGAGAAGAAACGTAAAAAAAAAAAAATGAGATAGAAATTAATAATGAAATAAAAACAACATATTCTAATACTTGTTAATTATAATTATGCATACGAATGCATACTTTGTTTCAGCCTACGGTTTAATCCCACTAAATGGTATAAATAGTAATAATAATACTGACCATAAAATAGTAATAATATTAATAACAAATGAATAAGTGTTATCATTATTATATGAAGAAGACATAGAAGGAGAAACTTAAATTATTTATCTGCATTTTGATTTAAGAGCGACCATAAAAACTACAAGACAAAACTACTTGTGAGCATGAAGCTACATCTGCACACTTTAATATCTCCGTCGAGTTGAAAAACTGCCTCTGTGCCTTTAGGCTAGAAGATTTACATTTTCCTGGAGAAACTTTGTATTGTAAGACTGCGAAATCACTGCCAATAATATATTACAAAAAAATGAGGTAATACTAGTGAATCATTTCAACGACTCAGTGATAAATAATTAAAAGAAAACGTGCAACAAAAATAAACCTACAATTTAAAACTAAGTCCTAAACAGTATAAGAAGATTTCTAAATTAGCTATTCCCCACGGATGATAGAATTGAAACTGAATAGCTGTATTCATTTCACCATAATCCTTGAAAATGCTGTCCTCCCGATCTAAAAATCAATCCACTTTCAACAGCTCTGTATTATCCCATGGTAATAACAAAAACAAACACGCAACAAGGCGAGGGGAACCCCGCTGCGCAAACGCATATCCTCAAAAAGCTATTAATCTTCTCAATGTAGTTGTTCACCCTGAAAACCGAGATAAAGAACCGCAGGAAATGTTTACTTTACTTGAGCTGCTCTTTTGAAGAGCCCCTGCAATGAAGACACGTAGAAAAATACACTGACGCAAAGGTACCACGTTTACTTTGTTCAGTCAGATGGCATTTAAAGCTGCTCCACTCTGAAAATCATTTTAGTCCTCAATACATTAACATAAAAAAAAATGCATCAAATGCTTTTCTTTGTGCTACCATAAAACGCATTATAGTCCTAAACCTCTAAAAATTCAAAGTCCCCTGTTAAACAGAGACGGCTGCTTTCTGGCCGCACAATATGGACAAAAGCTCCTCTATTACCAGCGTCAAAAGAGCATTTTTCCTATTATCTGCGAGACGTTACACTGCATTTAAGATACAATAAGTAGTATTTTAAGGAGGAAAATATATCCATTGTGTGAGCAAAACTGATCACTTAGTCTGTGTTGCATGCGTGAGAGAGAGAGTGAGTGAGACACAGAGGGTGAGAGAAAGAGAGGAGGAAAAGTGGGTAAATATGTAACCAAAGGAATTAAACTGTTTCATTTACCTTCTTTGCTGCTGTTTTGGCTCTTATTTTTTTCCCATGGTCCCATGGCCTTGTCATCCTCTGACCCGTCCATCATGGCCTTGTCACTGGGCACGTACCAGGTGGCGTGCTGCTCTGCCATGAGAGTGTCAAGGTCAATAGTGCCCATTGAGCCCTTCCCAGCATCCGGGCTGCAGCCTGCCAGTTCATTGTCTCCGTTCTGTGAGGGACAGTCGCCATTCTTTTTGCCATTTTTTATGGCAAGGGGCTGGTCCTCAGAGATACTGAACTGCTGCCGCTGTAGCTGGATCTGGGCCTGCAGGATCTCCAGAGGATGGATTTCTTCCTGGCCAGAGGTGCTGGATGGGGTGCGTACCTGCTCCACCCCAGGAGTGCCTGGGTGGCTCACCCCACCGGCCCCTGTGCCCCCACCAGCATTCAGTCCATAGCTGTCTGGTGTCGAGGTAGTATGATTGTTAATGCCCATGGCTAGGGGCTTTTGTCCATTTACCAACCCATGGTCACTCCTCGGCATTTTGGGTGAGCCGGTGATCATAGGGCTGCGGTTAGGCTTGGTGGCCGAGGCCCCTCCTGCATCTGAGCTGGAGGAAACCTCATCCTCGTTGCCGTAGTGGGTGCTGACATCGTCAGGAAAGTCCACTCGTGGTGAGCTACTGTCAGACTTAGCGACGCTTTGAATGCCACTGTCCAAAGAAGACATCAGATCGGCCTGGTCCCCCAACATTAGGTCGCCTCCTTTTACCCAAGAGGGTGATTGGAGTTGTTTCTCATGGGGCGTGCCCCCACCCCTCTCCCCAACACCAGCAGAGGGGGTCTGCTGGCCTGGACTTACAACAGGGTTACCATTGTCAGGGGGAAAAAAAATTCCAGGGCTCACATGTCCACTGTCTCTTTTTCTCCTCCCTCTCCCTCTCCCACTCCCTGTTGTTGCCTTCCCCTCACTGCACGGGGTAGCGTCCATGTTGTAATTTGGGGAGAGGGCACTGGCTTCCCCCTGCACCGTCTGGCTTTGACTTACAGGCTTAGAGTTGCTATTCCCAGTGCCAGGCATCTGGCTGTTCTGGGAAGTGCTGCTCTGAAAATATTCAGGTCCAGCACTGCCAGTCCCATTAGATGTGCTGCTATTAATGTCCTGCTCTGTCTGACTCAGTTTTCGCTTGCCCTCATTTTGGTTCTTCTTGTTGAATGTTACGTTAAGATTTGGGGCCCCTAGGCTAGCGATCATGTTCTGGCAGGCCGTGGAAAGGGCCGCCAGGCAGCTCTGGCCGAAAACACTGTCTTTAGTGCTGGTTTTGCTGAAGTTCCCGAGGGACAGAGCTCCAAGCTTACTAACGGACGGCCGCTGGCCTGGGGGGAACTCAGACTGAGGAGGGTAGCTCCCTGGTGATGTGTTTACCCCCTGGGGAGCACTGTGGGTCGGCCCCTGACGGTTAGCCCCCCCATAGGGAAATGTTGGCTGTGCTCCCATTGGTGGTGCAGGGAAATCAGCTGGCCGCCTTTCTGCTGGTGCATTTGGATGCCCTGTCCCGGCTCCTGGAGACTGCATTTGTGAGAGGTTGCCCATGTTGCCGCTGAATTGTGAGTGCATGCCCGGGGAATGGAGAGCCTGTACATGTCCATCTCCTGGTATTCTCATGGGCTCCTGCATGCCCATGCCTGGCCGAAACATCATTCCAGCTCCATTCTGCTGTAGCCCCATGTCATGGGGCCCTGATTCATTACCCGCTCCACCCATACGCCGTGACAGCTTCTCCCCTGGTGGGTGGGACCCTTGGAACCAGGAGTTCTCCTGAGTTACATGAGGATTTTGTCCATCAATGTTGGGCATCCTGCCACCATTCTCCCGGTCAAAGTTGGGCTGAGGCATGCTCCCGACTGGGCCTCCGTGAGCCATTGGGCCAGGAGGTACATCGCCGTGGTGACCCAACTGCTGCAGACTGGGCTGCCTCATCCTTTGCTGTTGGTTGCGAGAGGCCATCTGTTTTATCATCATAGCTGCATTCTGCCGCTGCTGAAGAGACTGCTGCTCAGGCCCCGGATGCTGCAGGGGACCTGGTGGGAAACCTTCACTCACAGGTGGGGTGAACTCTCCAGGCAGGCCGGGGTAGGCGGAGGGAGAGAGGTGGTTGTCCATACCAGCACACCAGCCTTCACCGCCATGTGTATTAGGAAAGTCAAATCTAGGCCTTTTCGCCATATTCATATAAGGAGAGTCAAAGTGTTGCAGCCTCTGATTGGGGGGCTGCTGGGAGGGAGGAGGAGCTGGCTGTTGCATATTAAACATGGGGTCCCCATAGGGGTGCAGACCCCTATTTTCCAGTCTGTGAATGGGATATTCAAACTGGTTGTGTTGGCCAGGCATCATGACCCCTCCGTCCAGAATGTTAGGGTTAGTAGAGCCGGGCTCAGCCTGAGGGGGTCGGGGGAGGCCAGGGGGGCATGAATTCTGTCTGGCTATCAAGCCAGCCTGTTGTTGCTGCTGCATGAGAGGATGTCTTGCATTTACCCCCGGCTCCAATCCCACGGGCACCTTCCGACCATTTCCAAAACGCTCGAAAAACACCCCATGCTGTGGCTGCTGGGGCTGTGGTGGCGGTGGGTGTCCCTTAGAGATGCCCGGCATACCTGGTGTCCGTGGCATGCCAGGGTTCCCTGGGAAATTACTGCTGGGAACTGGCCTCCCTGGCCCAAAATGGGGTAATTGAGATTCTGATTCTGATGGGGAAAATACATGTACATCAAAATGTCCAGATGGAGGCTCACTTGGGAAGTTATACTCTAAACCCTCTACAGCTCCCTGGTTAGGCATCCGCCGAGGCTCTAGGCCATGAGACTCAGAGGAGGAGGATGAGGAGGAAGGGAGACCATGAAAGGATGCTGCTCTGTTAGGCGACTGGTCCAGGGGTAAACAGGGAGCAGGGACAGCATGGCTGCCACTGGGAGGCCCGTGATGTTGAAAGTCAGGCATGTTACCAGGCCGCTGCTGCTGTTGCTGCTGCTGGGGAAAGCCATCCCCCGCCTGTCCCTCAGCGAGAGGATCAAATCCTTCTCCAAAGCCCTGCTGTGGTCCCATGCCATTGTTGTTGTAGCCCATTAGCCTGCCACCATGTAGGCATGATGACCCTGGCTCAGGTCCTCCGAAATTCCCACTGTAATGAGGGTGAGGCTGGTGGGGGTGAGGTTGATGGCCGTGAGGATGTCCTTGGTGAGGTTGCTGGTTGTTAAAAAATCCATGCATGGGTCCCTGCTGCTGCTGCTGCTGCTGCTGAAGTCCGCTGCCTGCATGCATGTCCGAGTGGCCCCGCGGGTGAAAGCCCCCGTACTGCTCTCCGTTCATGTTCATATTGAGCCCGAGCATTTGCGGCTCGCTCAGAGGGCCCATGCCGGGTTCCACGGCTCCCGGCGGGCCTCCAGCGTGAAAACCTGGGCTTTTATAATGGGAGCCCATGTTCAGTCTCGGTTGGTTTATGTTTTTCTCTGACTGGCCAGGGTTTCTGCTATTAATCTGAGAACCAAACTGCTCCAGCCCAAACATACTCCCCTGCAATCAATCCCACATGACAGCCAGTTTGCCAGACATCGGCACACTGTCTGTTTTTCCGTCTGTCCCCAAATTCAAAAATCAAAAAAAAAAAAGAAAAGAAACTATTCAAATGTGTTCAAACTGTTGTATCTAAATTAAATGTTAAAACTCACCGAATAAGTTCTCATTTTTGAGAATAAATTTTTGTTTTTCAACTTCAGCGAGGACGTGGAGGAGAGAGGGGACAGACTGTGTCCAAATACGCACGTAGACTGTGTCCCTGCTTCTGGAATTTATGCGCGCACTTGACTGCTCTTGTTTTTGTTTTGGATTAAGGAAACAAATAAAACAACACTGGCATTTAACTGGCTGAACGGATGACCTACCATATTCCAAAGTTTTTCTGTGCGCATTTCTTCAAGGCGAACATGACACAAAAAACCTCTCGCCACTAAACTAAAAGGAGAGCGCAGAAGAAGTGGAGCGATCGAACAGGGAATATGACAATTTCTGTCAGCTAATTCATTATTCCAGTCCATTGTCAAATGTCCCGGAGCGACTTTTTGTACGAGATCCCATACTGGAAAAGAGGAAAAAAAAAGTTAAATAGGAGCCGTATAGTTAAAACTACCTCTGTGGCTTGGAGGGATGAAAAAGACAATCTTTCAATAAACACTGCCCACCGATGTCCGTTCAAAAAAATCTCAACAACTGGTGAGCAGGCACGCAGCCAATAGTCCAGTGTGATGCAAAGTCCACAAACACGGATCTCCAACCCCAGGCACCGGAGACCTGGAGCGTCCGTTTACGTGACCTGAACCCGGAGCAGCGCGGCGTGCACTACCCGCACTCCACAACTACGGAGCGGCTTGACAGCATCCTTCACCCGCTGCCGGTCATGCGCCTTGCAGCGAAGCGCCTTTTGCATGAAGTCCTCGCAATGCGTTTCGCTCCTAACGTGCGCGTCCCTCCTTTTACCGAGTGCTGTCTGGTGTGGTCTGAGTGCACTTGGGAGCGATTCACAGATACACTCACACTCCGCTCTGCCGCTTGGCGCTGTGTGAGATCAACGCGTCCAGAGGAGCCAGCAACAAGTTTTGCATTTCTGCAGCCGCTTCCATCTGCGAGGCCTCAGCCAATCAGAGCGAGCGGAGAAAGCGTCGGAGGGCGGGACAAACGCGTTTAAGGTGGTCCGTGAGATTCTGTGGAAACATCAGATCGTAGAAATGTTTCACTTAAAATGCTGTCACCAAAATCACATTAAAACACACCATCATATTCTAACTGGTCCCACAAATACAGGATGTTGTTTTCACATTTAGCCCGCTATAGACAGAGAATAGAAGTGAGATAAATCTCCCCTCATATCCTCCACAGGAAAAGTGCTTGAAGGGGAAATTCTCCACACTGCTGTTTTGGATGTTGCTCTAGACCTCTTCCCATAGGAACAAACTTTTTTTTTTTTTTTTTTTTGTGCACCCATACATGCAGTGGCCGCTTCAGTGGACGTATAATGCAATAACGCGATATAACAAGCAGAGTTTATTATTAAGGTTTATAATTAAGACACAATCGTGAATCAGTGTCAATAACCAATGCCGAGCGAGGGCACGCGCTGGATGTTAAATGTGTCCTCGTGAGTAAAATGAAAATCTATCCTGGACACTGAAATAGTCCAACACTGGCTTCAATGCATTGATTTATAGTAAGTGCGGATCGAGTCTAAATATCTGAGCTAGTATTGATGTTAGGAGGGGGGGGGGGGGGGGGTACAAATTAGACTAATATCATAAAGTGTGCGAGGCTCACGCGCCTGTGACCACCAATCAACATCACCCCAGTCTTGTGTGTGAATCCCAATGCGGGGTGGGGGGCATCCTCCTTAAAAGACCATCTGAACTAAATCATGTGGATGATATTGGGCTTCGGTTCCGATAATCAATAGCATTCTCTTGGTATTGTGGTCTGTAAAATAGAACATTTTGCGAGGCTAAATTAGGACAATTTACTTGAAACATGAATTAGCTGTAGGCCTACAATTGCCGAGGCTATCTGTGTAAGGTTAAGTGGTGCAAGAGCCTGAGATAAGACATTCAATTATTGCAAATAGCCCATCTCCATGTCCATGTGGTTTCGAGACAAAAGTTTTAATATAGAAGAAGTCAGCCCAAATGATGCGCGTGGCCCGGATTGTGATGTAATCGTGGCCTGATAGTTTTAATTTTATGCCATAGCTTCTTTTTTTTCACATGGCGAGTCCACTTTCATTTCCCTGTATATCATGTCAACTAATGAACAAAAGCAAATGTTAAAGATGTATTTAAAAGTTATTTTCAGATGTGTCCTGTACTTAATCCAGGGCTGTGTGTACGAGGGGAGAGTCGTGCCTAAGATTAACAGAGCTCTGTAACTATTGGAAATAAAGGAAACGTGTGGTAATACTGAACATGATGTACTTCCATTCACCACCATGGGTATTTTCTTTGGGGGAATGAGAGCCCCATATCATCTTTTCCCCGACAATGTGGACAGTTGGCATTTAGAGAATTTGGTGTCAGACAGCTCTGAACCTTTGAGGAGAAACCAAGAGGACTTTTACCAAACAGACACAGTGCCACCTAGCGGCCGCCCACGTGCATGCTGAAGCTCAGAAAACAGTTGAGATGATACACACGAGGTAGGGCTGTAAACAGGGCTGCTGTTAATATAGTCTTCTAAATCTATAGAAAGCTAAATCTGTAATTTGATTTATAAATCGCATAGAATCAAATAAATACTTGTGTATAGAGGGAGATGATTCTCTCTCACACACACACACACACACACACACACACACACACACACACACACACACACACACACACACACACACACACACACACACACACACACACACACACACACACACACACACACACACACACACACACACACACACACACACACACACACACACACACACACACACACACACACACACACACACACACACACACACACACACACACACACATATACACAATATTCCAAAATAGAATTTGATAGAACATCCGCTGTGGCTATACCACTGCTGTAACATAGCTTTTTTTTTTTTTTTAAATAACTGAGCCACTTCAACAAAAAACATTATTTTGTGAAAAAAAAAACAGTGAGCAAAATTAGAGAACAGTAACCATTGTGTCAGAAGAGAAGATTTAACCAATGTTTTTAGGGATATAGGATTCAAGAATGAATAGGAAGTGCAGAGGCCCTTGCTTTGAATGACTTCAGCACATCTGCGCCCACAGCACATCACTAGTTTCTCACACTGCTCTGGTTTGATCTTGGTCCATTCTTCTTCAGTGTCTTCCACAGTTCGGTAACTGTAGTGGGTTTCTTAGAAATTACTTTGTTGCCAAGGATTTTCCAGGACCTTTACCTGGACTCTGGGCTGGCCATTTCATGGTTTCAATATTCTTAGCTTCAAGGGACTGCGTAATGCGTTTTGCAGTGTGAATTTTCTTGTATGAAAATTGCGGGCAGATTGGGAGACAATTGCAGTGAAGGTAATGCATGTTGCAGAAGGAGGTTCACATAAACATTTGCATTCACCCTGCCATGTAGCTGTACAAGACGTCTGACTCCTGCGGTAGAAGACATCCCCCAAACCATGACATGACATTGCTAAACTTCAATTTACGTGGGTCTGATGGGAAACATTATGTTTGGTATCAGACTGGGAACGACTGCCCCCAAAGTGTGTAAAGAAGTCTGTTGAATTTAGTGGAGAAAGTGTTAAAGTCCAGATCTAAACCCCAAAGAGAATCTCCAGAAAATTCTTGGCTACAAAGTAATGTTTATGAAACCCACTAGAGTTACCAAACTGTGGAAGAGACTGCAAGAAGAATGGACCAAGATCAAACCAGAGCAGTGTGAGAAACTAGTGATCATTCAGTCATTCAAAGCTGTGGCCTCTACACTTCCTATTCATTTCTGAATCCTATAGCCCTGAGAAAACATTTTTTAAGTCTTCTCTTCTAACAATGGTTACTGTTCTTTAATTTTGCTCACAGTTTTTTTTTTTTTTTTTACAAAATAAGGGTTTTTGTTGAAATGCCTTGGTTATTTAACATGCTAGTACAGCAGTGGTACAGCCACAGTGGATATTCTATCTTGTAAAATTCTGAACAACAAAAAACAACAGTATTTCAGAATAAACCAAGTATTAATAATTTGGTCTTTAATGTTGATCTCCTGTGTATAACCCTAATAATTCAGTGAAAGGAAAGCTCTATTTGGGAAAATGATCATTAGCTAAGGTCAGAACACCCACAGCTGATGTACAGTAAATGGTAAGAAATGTAATATGATAGTTCACAATAAAAGTCGTGGATTTACAAATATAAATTAGACATTCTATACTACACTGCATTTTTTCTAAATTTGCTTTTTAGTGTAGTGGATGTTTCAGGCAATTTTTGGAGCTGTAAGGTTTGTTAAGAAATAACCAGCTTTACCTGTGCTCAGCCCTGCACTGACAGGAGAGGGCTGTGAGTCAGGGCTGAGGCTGGAGACAGGTCAGGACAAGTCATTGTAAAGGTGAAGGAACATGTGTGTGTATATTTGGAATTGTGGGGGGGGGGGGGGTGTGGATGTGCACTTCTTTCAGCTGAGAGGACAGCAGCTCAGAGCGAGGAGGTAGGGAGAGAGACGGGGGTTGCGTTGCGAAGGAGACATGCTGTAAAGCACCTGTCTTCTCGAGGACGAAGGAGAAGCGCGTTGAGACGTTCTGAAGGTTGCTGTGTTGCTCGTGTGGTGTGTTGCTGGAACAAACATTTTTTTTCTCAGTATCACATTCACAGGACCACTTTCAAATCAGAGTGCCAGCTGGATGTAGATGTAGCATCATTAAGAGTTTTACCCAGACAAACGCAAAAGGGTGTGCATATCAAACGGTTTTAGCATCACTGCTTCATTTCTAATAAAGGGCCGTTGTATCACAAAAACCCATTGTTAACTCTAGAAAAAAGCAGCAGCTCGACAATAGAAAAAAAAAAAAATGATTCCAGCAGACTGGAATACTAACACCCCTGTGATACAGTTGCTGCTTGCCCTGACGACAGTCCTTTCACATGGAGACAGACAAGTTAAGTATGACAAACGGATGGCATGGTCTCTTTCCCCCTCTGTCCCCAGTGATGATAAATGCAGCTCAGAGCTGCTGTGGAGGCGACTTCATGACAATGGACAGTCTACACGCTTTCAAGCACTGTCATAATACCGCTCTTCTCTGCAGTGATTTACTACTCAATTTGTCTCAATATTTCACTCAATAGGACAAGATATTAGAAGTGGGTGCCCCCCTCTACCCTTAATTCATGGTGTTCCTCAGATAGATTTATATTAACACAGGGGTTTTCTAAAGCGACTGTTCAAACCTTTTTTTTGGGGGGGGGGTGTTCATGTGCAGTTAGGGCAATGTGGAGCGGAGCCTATAGTGTGTCCTCTATGGGCCTGTCACTCAGCTGAGCCATCACAACTCAATGGGTCAGGGCGGGTTAAGCAGCATCTGTCATCCAGAGAAGAACCATTGTATTAAGGGGGGGGGGGGGGGGGGTGCAACTGAGATTGCCCCCCCCACCCTCCTCTTCCTCCCCTAACCCTCCTCTCCTCCTCGTTTGGCTCCACACCTTTTCCACTTCTCCCAGAACAACAGGAAAACTCCGGAGAATCTCTGGAGCTAAACTTGACCTGAGCCCGGAGGATGAGGAAACACTCGTGACATCACTGCCAACCCAACAGAAATAACTTTCCTCTCCAAGAAAACCTGCAGCCCCTGAGCAAACGTGGCCCCAGGGGAAGGTCACAGACACAAACATGGCAGGGGCGGGCGGACCTGAAACGGGAGCTAAATCTTCACTGCGCCTTTTCCTACAAAAACACACACTCTCACCCACGTGCGTCATTCGGTAACAGGAGACAAAGTGGCACAGTTTGTCTTCTTGGTTCTGGAGACATTCGGAGACATTTAAGAATTTTTTTTTTTTACTTCTGCATATAAGCAATAAGCTGGTTGTTCTGGCCATCACGTCTTTCCTCGGCATCATGCCTGGATGTCCTGCTGTGTCAAGTCTCGAGCCTCCCTTTGAGATCCATTTCTTCTCTTCATCTGTTGCCTTGTGTATTTGAACGACAGGGTCTCTCACTCATGACATGTCCCTTCATCTTCCCTGCGAGGGAGACACATGGACGGATGGATGCATGCCGACTGTGGAATACTGTGAGCTGCCACTTAACAGGAGGTGTGTGGGCGAGTCTGCGCATCTCTGCTTTTAGAAACAGTATTATTTGCCTGTTCTGGGGGCAGATATGACTGGTTTCCTTGCAGCAGGCACATGTGACCATTCCTCCACAAACAATAAAAAAGACGGATATCTCAGGCAGCAGACTGGCGGCTCTTTCCTGCTCTTTAGCATGGATTCCGCTGTTATTGTGTGACTCTTCTGACCTACGGGTCATTGAAAGTCTAGTCCATGCTGGAGGCTTCTCTGAGGGGATGTTTATCCCAACTGCTGTGCATTTTACAACAGAGAAGTAATACTTTTTAGTCCTCGTCTAAGATATTAAAAATGTATTCGACATAAAAGCTCTACTGTAGATACATGTTCAAAGAATGAATTTAATTTTTTTGTTTTACTGTCCTGTCTTACAAGACATAAGGAATGTACTTTAAAAAAAAAAAAAAAGCAAAATTAGTACCATTTTTGTTGATTTCTTTTGGTTGGATGATTATGAAAAACTTGAGTTGTACTACAGAAGACTGAGCTGTAAAATGACTTTGTAATTGGAATATAATGTGTGAATTCTGCAATGGAAATGTTGGTGTCTTGTAAATCCAATGTGGGTTGGGAACTGTGCATGACATGAAAATATTAAATAAATGATTTAAGGTCTCATATTATGCTAATTTTCAGGTTCATATTTGTATTTTGCTTTTCTACTAGAACATGGTTACATGCTTTAATGTTCAAAAACACATTTTCCCATACTGTCTCTACAAATATACCTGTATTCAACCTTCTGTTTGAAACATTTTAGTTTGGCGCCCGTCTCTTTATGTCCCCCTCCAGAAAAAGTCCAGTCCAGAATTTCCGGTACTTCGGCATCTGCATGCTTTGAGTCTTGGCACCATCACTGCAGTCAGGGAGTGACTGCAATGACACTGAAGCAGGACTTTCTACCTATATATAGTATAGTTGTGACACAACCATACAAAAGTCCTGACGGCTCTTTTAAAGACAGTTTCTGAAAACAGTCTGTGTGCATTCTTCGGTGGATTGAGCGTTTCGATACTTCCACAGTATTTATATAGCACCTCACCCAGCTTTATAATTGAAAAAAAACAAAAAAAAAAAAACACGTGAGCAAATCTTTTTTCCCTATTGCCCATTCAAGGGGAGAAACCGTACACCGACTGGACACATTGCTCTTTGCCCTAACACAAACAAAAGGAAAAGTCTTACCACATCCCTTTAGCCTTCAATCTCCAACAACCACCTGTACACAATCAGACAGCAGAAGCACAATCTGAAATGTATTTTCCAGGAGAAATTTATTCAATATTTAGATACAATATGTAGGCACACGACAAGATCTCGGAAAGAAAAAGGCACAAAATATCATACATTCACTACCATGTCCCCTGAATTTCAATAGCTGATCAGAAACATTAAAAAGCGAGCAGCTCAGAAATTAAACTGTTGTAGGTTTCATAAATTAGGATAAGACTGTACAGTTGTTTTGCGAGTACTTCCTCTCCCCCGTATCATTGTCTCGACAGATGGTAAAACATTGATTAAGGTTGTTCTCCTTAGCCACTGGCTTCTCTGTTCAACAGACAGCAGGAATCATTAAGATAGACTTGGAAACATTGATTACACTGAAGGACAATTGTTTCACACTCTTTGAGACGTATGCATACAATTCCCAGTACAGGAAGAAAAGACCAACTGGCTGTCTCATATACTGTGATAAAACGACAGGCTATACAACAACCACTTATCATACTGACACTGGATAACCGTATTTCCATCAGAAAAGGATATGTATGGTGAAAGGAACTCAATTGTCTGGGGCAACCGATGAACAACAATATCATAAGATCCTTGTGTCAAATTGTTCACCTGAGAAGATTTTGTTGCGGACAAAAAGAAAAAAAGAAAAGTTGCCTCAGACAATTGCTTCCCAATTGTTCCTATATTACCAGCCTACAATTGCTGAATTCATGTAAACATATCACAAATCCATTCACTCTCTTTGGAGAAGCCAATAACCCATTACTGAGGGAGTGATCACATTCCCTCGTACAATTTATAGACAATAAAATCATTAGGATCTTTGAACAGATAATTGAATAACGTCTGTCTTGAAAGGAAACTATTTATCTTAAAACAAACCCCCAATTCCTGTGGTACAATTAAAGACATTGACAAAAAAAGCCCCGCAAAGAACAAGGTTGAAATGAGCGAACCACTTGAACTATATATGTATGTAACACTAGTGATGATCAACACAGTAGGCCAGTGCCGCATGATTCTAAAGCCTAAAGGGGAGAAAGTGCACTATGGAGTTGAGGCATTAATATGGCATATCCATCAAATGGCTGATCTGAGGCAAATATTGAAATCTGTAGCGCCAACAGCAGCGGTGTGCGGGCTGTTCCGGGTGCAACTTGCACATTTTTTGCTTGCTGAAGAAATTACACTTGCTCAGGCGCTGCGACGCATTATCAGGAAACATAAAAAGGAGTTGCATGCAATTCTACATCCAGAAGAAAATAAAAGTCATCACAAACAACATTGCTCATAAAAGCTCTGTCTGCCATGATTTATTCCTAACAAGTAGCATGCCTAATAATAACGGATGCTAACTTTTAGGTGTCAGGATAATTGCCAGTCAGAAACAAGAGAGGTAGCTAGAGCAATTTGAAATACAATAGGTATATCGGTCCGATAGGTCCAAGGGTCCGAAGATTAAGGCAAGCAGTGTGTGGTGCTGATGACTAAGTACTGGTAAGGAATCTTTAATCACACCTAGAAAGAAGCAGTAGAGAAGAGGCCTTTTGGAGAACCAAATGAGTGAGACAGGCCTCCGGGATGGGCTGGGTGAGGTGGGGCGAGCAGTGAGGTGCAGTTCGGCTTATGACAGAGGCTGGAGGGGTATAGCACCATCTGTGACTGTTTTTCAGTGCAGTGTTCTCTCTGGGGACATCTGTTGAGGAGGTGAATACTGTTTTGTATGTTGTGCGTGCATGTCTTCATAATAGGGAGAGAGAATGTGTGTGTGTGTGTGTGTGTGTGTGTGGGGGGGGGGGGGGGGGGGGGGCTGTAAACTCTTCCTGAACAAGCATGCATGAATCTGCCCAGTTTGAGCATTGAAGAGATCACTCACCGCAAAGGCATCCACACCTGTGAGTGTGTGAGAACGAATTCACATGTTTATTCTCATGTTGGCGCGATGTAGTTGCGTCATATGCATGTGTGGGTTTTTTTTTAAATAAATCTGTTGGAGAGTAAGAGTGAATACCTGTACGGGCATGATTGTCAGTGTTAATAGGATGCAGTGTTTTGGGTGAGGCGGAGTAATGGGGGAAGGATTACAATGGGCCAAGGCGCCAAGGGTGTTAGTAATCTCTTAATGGAGGCTGTGGCAGGAAGGAACACGAGTATGACAAACAGACAGACTCATGCCGGGGAATGCAAACCGTTGTTCCGCAGTGTACAGGAGTTAAGACCAAGGAGGAGACAAAGAGAGGTTACACGGGGCATCATCTTGAGAGGAATGTTTTAGAGGAAATTTTTTTTTTTTAAATTGGTTATTTGGTCCAACACTTGCCACTGTGGAATGAAGCCAATGAATTTGTAAAAAAATATATATCTCTAATCTAGTAGCTCCTCTTCATATCTCTTCGGAAGGTAAGGTCTTGTCAATAACATGATGCTGATAGCTGGGCTTTCTCTGCCCGGGAGATCAGCGAGGATCGTGTTGGTTTCTACAAATCAATTCCTCAGTGTATAGAATGTCTATGATTGGGTGCAAGTCAGGGATCTGTTCTATTGATTACAAGTAGCAGAGTACACCCCCCCACCCCCCACCCCAAAAGCCTGAATCAGTCCTGGTAAAAACATGGCACCAAGGAGCCTATTAGGCTATTAGTCATCATTGCTGCTTCATCGTGGGCGTTTAAAATCCTTTGCCTTTTCATTCTTCTGCAGCAGTGGTTCCTCGTACTTCTCCCCGCCTGCGAAGCTGTGGGGAGAAAAGAGGGATACAGACAACTTGTTAGATTTATGTAAGCTAAACAGGTGAGATGCAGGTTAGCCGATGTCTGCATTTCACTGAAACCCTTCGTGAATGATTGTTGGTTACTGTGCACTGGTTTGGACTATGTTTATTCATTATGTAGGCCTGAGTTTTACTTCCTGCAACACAAAACACAAACAAATGTCCTTTTGCAAAATGAAATATTAGGCTTTCCTTAGAAATCTGCTCCAACTGTCCTTATCAGGCCCCTTGTTTATCTACTAGGCAGATAAAAGCATCACTTTCAAATTCTCCCTCCCTGAGGCTGATGGCTTTGGAAAGTCAATTAGTGGTAGAATCTGATAGCCGAACACCTTAATGGAACGGTTCGAACTAACAGAGGCTCTAAACAGAGAAATAGACAGATCTGATGAAATGGCATGAGGATTCACCCTCCGACTTCTCCATCCCTTTTCCCATTCTCCCCTCCCTCTCTCAATCACAGCACAGACTTCTTCTCAACTGCAGAATTCCATTTGTATGTTAATGAGAGAAAAAAGAGGAGCCATCTTGGAGCCTCCCCCCTCTTTCTTGCCCTTTCCTTCCCTCACCCCTTCCCCTTCTAACACTCAACCAGTATACACAAAAAAGGCAGACATGACTGTTGGTAAAATTGTCTCCATACCGTGGAGTTTCACATTCACCACGAGCAGTCTTGTCAAGAACCTTAACGCCGGTGTCTGTTTGTAGGCACCGTGTCGTCCCATACAGTCCCAACTGTGACCCTGCTAACCCTTGGGCCCAGAGGTTCAGGCCTCGTCAGCCTCCTCACCACAGCCCTCTTTGATGGCACCCGCCTGTTTACTTACTCCAAGGGAAAATGAGAAACACATGCAGAATTGGGTGAGATGTGGAGGTGGGGGGCTAAGCACAGAATGCTGTATGTTGGTAGTAGTCCAGGAATGTTTGAGCCTGGCCCACGTTGGCCAGTCCAGCCCAGATTCCTCCCTTTTCTCCTTGTACGGCCAAAAGCTCCCAGACGGATATTTAGAGTAGTTCCAAGAGCAAACCAGTGCTAATGTTTTACAGAGAATGTGCTACACAGAAATTAAAGCCAACAATTTTAAAAAAGATTGCCATTTTTCTTCTCTGCCTTGTATTCCTCTATGGGGCGGTTCTAGTTTGCAGGTTCAGGCCTTCTGTGTGTGTTTCTAACTGCTGGCCACCCCTTAAAAAATAGCATGTGTAATTCTGAGAAACGTCTGCCCAGATGTCAAGGCACTTGCATGCACAAGAGTGTACACATACGCAACAGGCACTCATACAAACCACAGTGGGAGATTTATACTGGGTCAGCAAAACAACAAATGACCTAGCACATATATCATGTTTCTCTGGTGTTATTGATTAACCAATTATGAGTGAGCTATGGAGTTGCAGGTGAAAGCACACATACACACGTGCACATATAAACACAGTGAAGTAAAAGCACTCTTAAAACACAGAAGAGCACAGAGTGAAAGCAGCATAGTTGTGCAGCAACAGAGAAAGCCCACAGGGAGCAGAGAAAGCATATTAGACTGGCCTCTACCAGCGAGAACTTACACAGCAACACTCAGACCTACACCTGGCCTGGCTACTCGTCTGCAGCCTTTGTGCCTCGCACAGAGCCCCACTTACGCATCTAGACAGAAATACAGTCATACAGAAATAGACATTAGTAAGCCTGTGTAGGCTGCTAGGACTAGGTAATAAGGGCTAAGTTTAATAAAATATTTGTTTCTATCAGTTGCCAATTAAACATCTCACCATGTATTCTAAAAACAATGGGGGTCAAGGAAGCAAAATATCAACAGAGAAAAGCATGCAAAACTGGGATTTTACTCTTTAGGAAGCCAGTGATACAGTGGTGTTAATTAGGAAATCAGGATGTTATCCCTCTCTTTGTCTTCAAGAATCTGAATACTCCACATTTCATCAGAGCAGTAGTTATTGTGATTGGGATATGAGAGAGCACAGAAAACATGGGGTTAAGCCAGAAAATGTTTTCCAGTCTAGCCAATTTATCTGATGTCTAGTGATAGAAAGACAACAGCTCAACCAGGAGAAAAACTGGAGACCAGGGCTGCACTCATTCATTTCAAGCTTGGGGCAAGTATTAGAAATGCAGTGTCTGGAGACTGAGGCTGTACACTCTTGAGGTTAGGAGACATTTCTGTGCACAGAACCCATCACTTACCAATAAATATGTACATCCGATGCATACGGTTTACTTTTAAAATCGTGGGTAATTTTTACTCCTCGCACTCACCTCATCCAGCTCCCTCTGTGTCTCTGCCTCAATCCGCCGGATATCATCCATAGTGAGATCCACCCACCTGTCCATCCAACAGAAGAGCTGGCGGTGGAAGTTATTGAAGATCCTCTTCTCTTGCTGAGGGCGACAGTGGCAGACTTGGTTAGAGCTGGGTGACGCATACATAATGTTTCTTATGGATGCTCTCGACTAGTTATGAACTAGAGGCTGATAAAACCTCATGACTACCTATACCCAACTATACACACCTCAAGAATCAACTGCAGTAAGGACTCACAGTGTGCTAAAATGCTATACCTGTGATTTTGGCGTCATACATCTTAATCACTTATGATGCAGCAGAGATTCTTTTAAAAGCATGAAAGTGCATTACACTTTACTTCCCACCAACAATGAAACATTACGATGAAGCATGTATTATTATAGATAGATCAATATGTACTTTACTTAACACATACAATGATAACTTACACTGCATGGACTATTATAGCACAAAGTGAGCTGATAGTTGAGGTATGTAAAGGTAGTCATAAGCCCCTTTCACATATGCACTGCTAACCTGAAATTATCTAGAGATCAACCGGCAGGGCTGTATGTGTAAAGGCAAATATCCAATTCGGTCAGACGGGACATCAAACAGCGTTTACTCAGCCAGCTCCCTAGTACAAAGTCCAGGTAATCTCCAAGTGAGCCCATGTGTGAATACAGCTGCTTATTCTCAGGTGTATCAGCTGTGTTCAGTGGGGCATCTTGATGAAGTTTATACCACATAATAGTTAACAGCGGGAGAGGTGTGAAAGACAAAGGCCGGACTATCTCCGGACCTGAATCTCTTGACATTGTCCGGGATTCATATGAAAATGGCTATCATGTATTATTAGCCCCACTAGTCAGTCTCTACATCATTACCAATAGGGAGCATAATTCATTATAAGTCACATCTATACTGCTTTATGACTGGTGATATGGAGTATTAGAATGCACTGTGCGTGTTCACGATTGTAGTTGTGAAGCCCTATAGACGTGGTCATCATAGAATAGAGATACCCACAAGGGTACCAAAAGCATTCTTTAAAAGATGAACAGTCACAAATGTAAACTGGCATAAGCTAGTCTTGGTCAATCAAGGGGCACAGAAATGCCTTCAAGCTTTGAGAGTTCCAATTTGAAGTAACTCCTACGCCAAGACTGTCTGAAGTTTAACTGTGTAAATATGCATCACAAACCTCATGTATGAAGCCCTCCACTTTGTTCTGCAGGCCCCACCACTTGAACTTGACTGTGACCAGTTTGTAGGCACACATCCTTGGGCAGTCAGTGTTACTAACCAAGTCTTTCTGTTAGGAGAAGAAGAGCAAAGGAACGACAAGACTTAAAACCCATCACTTTTTAAAAGCACAGCATCAGAATAAATAACAGTGAAAACGTGACATAAACTTTCCGAGAGAATGATCCTAAAAACAGCAGAAGTCTGAGAGAATATTATTTTAGACTAATCTTTGCTGCATTCAAAGGCAAAAATCATTAATACATAATGCTTTGGGTATGGAGCTGAAATCATTATCAATATGAAGATGTGCTGTGCAGAGATAAAAGTGTCCTAATCTACAACACACTTTCTAAATCCATCCGCTGCTTGCACTCTGTCTTCCTCTGAAGAAGAGAAAAAAAGGCGGAGGGGGGTTGGGGCAGAGCAAAGTGGATAAACTCCAGATGAAGGGACCATTTCTCTGCCTCCGCCCTGACAGCGACACCGTTCCCGACAGGCATGCCTTTGTGGCCACAGAAGGCAGATAAAACGGTGCTCGCGAAGTGATAAGGGCGTCGCGGTGCAAAGCTGGTTACATTATTAACACCTAGGACCTCCTCGCCCCCAAAACACATACTCTCCCTCCGAGAACACCTGTTTAATTAATCACTTCATTCTGGCTCGGCATTCCGCGAGAAAATGCCACAGACCCGCCTCAATCAACCTCATCCCACTGCCGTTTGATGCTACGATCATGGAGGGGGAGCGGGAGAGGGGAAATGAGAAACATTTCTAAATTTGCAGTGGGTTTAGAAAAGTTGTCATCGCTAAAGGAGAACTTCACATGAAACGGATTCTACATCAAAACACTTACGGTGACATTTCTTCTCTCCCTCTCTGTGCCCCGCTCAAAGGAGCAGAAGTTTTCAGAAATACAAAGGGTACCGATATGCAAGCATGTGTGCATGCAGAGATAGACAAGAGTTTTATTGCTCTGAGAAGCTGGCAGAAATTGTGCCTCTGTTGTCACGTAACTACTTTTTTTTCTCCACCTTTTCAAAAACAGTCTTTTTCCATGTCCACAGCGGACGGGAAAGTGATCTAATTAAAAACGCAAAATAAAAAAAAAGTTGTGCTTCTTTATTCATACTTTTAAAAAGCTGTTTGGCTGGCTTTGTTCTGCAAAAATTCTTGAAGCAAAGGAAAGTTTCCGTGGTGAACTTTGAGGGCTCCGCTGCAGAGTAGGAATACTCAGTGCTCTAACAGTGAGCAGGACCCGTTTGTGAGGCTGAGGGGAAAGCAACTCTGCGTGGACGAGCCAATGTCTTTTTGAGTATCACTCTTCATCAAAAGTACATCAATCTTTACGCACAACTGCTGCTTGTCATATTTACAATCAATGTCCATAGACAGTTTCTTTCTCATTTCTGTCTTCATCTGCTGTCGAACGCAAAGTCTGGCAGATGGAGCTCTGAGTAGAACCTTTGTGTGACCTGGTGACTAGAAATTTCTATTACAGCCAATTAGGGCTGGGAAAGAGGTGATTTGTCTTCATCAAATTACAGCCTTACAGTTCTGCCGACCTCACTCTAGCCTTCCTCCAGCACTGTGTTCTCTGATTATTACAGGCAATGGTGCTGGTGTGGAAAAGGACTCTTTAAATGTCTCAATGAAAATACATAAAAATTGATCTAAATTAAAGAAAAATATACAAAGAAAATAATTGATTGTGTAGGTATCCCCCCCATTCCCTTTTGTCAAATTTAGTAGTGATATGTTTGTTTTGAGTCTATGGGAATAGATCTGCATCCGTTTTGCACATCTGGACATTGCAATTTCTCTCCATTCCTGTGCTCACGCTGTCAAGTTGCATCGGGACCATGAGTGAAAAGCATTATTTCAAGACCAGCCACAAGTTCTTGATTGGATTGAGGTCTGGAATGTGACTCTTCAACTGTAGGACACGAACATTGTTGTTTTTTGGCATTTCCCCTGAGTGGCTTTGGCTCTTTGGGGTAGTTGTCTTACTGGAAAATAAATCTTCTGCTGAGTAGCAGTTCTCCTGTCTTTTGCTGCGTTAATATGTCCCTTCTACCGTCATAAGCCTTCCAAGATCTATTGCAGAGAAATAATGCAAGGTCTTGAGAAATTACAGTTGCTAAATATGTGAAACTGTGGACCCAGGTCTTGTGTGAATAACAATGACCAGGTTTACCCTTCAAATAGTCTGATATGCAGGGTCAAACTTGGGTTTAGTCTCCATTGCCATTTGTGTGTGGATGTAACGATTAAATTTCCACAGCTTATGTGAGCATTACCTTCCAGGTGGGCCCAAGGGGTCCTCTGCCTGTCTTAGCCGACTTGAACAAAGCGGGATCCTCTTCCGGCTTGTAGTCCTACAGTGAGAGCCATTCAGATAATTAATACAATACATAGCACATTACATTTAGCTGACACAAACTGTTAAACAAGTGGAGGTAATATGTATGACAGGAATACATTGACACTGCTACACCATAGTGTGAAAAGTAGACAAATTTGTGAGCTCACGTTTCATTTTCTCAGACAGATTTACAGATGGACAGATCGTGGCCGGACCATGATGACTGTTTATCTCATTTGGGGCGGTGACTGACAGAGAGGCATGCTACACTGTTGTTACTGAATGTAACTGGCATTCTCTCATGGAAATAGAAAACGAACTGAGATGTTCCACACTAATACACATTTGTGAATGAATTATTCTGGTGACGCCAGGCTAGCAACACCATGAACCGAGCTTTGGATAGGGTTTATATTTTAATGGCAGCAAAAGTGTTAAGAAATCTGCAAGTTTTACCCATTTTTGAAAAAAAAAACAAATAAAAAACCTACAGTATTTTAAGACATCTTTGTCATAATACATTTTCTAAAACAAAGCACCAAACAAAAGAAAGTTAAATTCCAGTGAAGCATTTAGTAGGGTACAGAATTGGTGGCGTTTGTCCTACACTGCTGTTTGCTCACTGTGCTCTAAACTAAGCAGCACAGCAGTAACAGCCAAAGAAAGGCCAAAGAGTACCGCACTCATTCTCCAAAAATCTGCCCCCCCCAGATATAATGTCATGCAGCAAAACCAGAGCACAACTCAGCCTTAAGTGGCTCAGAGAGGAAAAGACAGTATATGGGGCATTGATGCCACCAGCAACTTTGGTTTAATTAGGGCGACACTGGTGCCACTTCAGATACATCAACGTGCTTGATTCTACCTGCATGTGTGTTGATATGAATCTGTGTTGCTGCAAGTGTGAGTGTGTGTGCGTGAATGTTTATATACAGCTGCTGCTGTTCCAGTTGCAACAATGCTTACCAAACGAAATATTTTTTTATAAACATACATGTCCTTCTGAACCCATTTTAGTGGACTAACCACTTATTCCCCATTGCACAGGTGGATCTCGGTCAAAGATTTTTTTTAATCATATAGAAAATACTCCAAAACACATGACAAAGCTGACTACATACAACAGGCCAGAGAAATAGCTATACAAATAAATGAAATGGCTTTCAAATTATCAACAGCTCAAGGGCCCAGCAATTTTAAATAAATCATGATGTGCCTGCAGCTAAAAGCTACTTTTCAGGGCTATCGGCCAACAGGAGGGTGCCGCACACGCACGCATGCACACTTTAATGCTGAGAGCTCCATCACTATAACAATACACTGCACCGCACTAATGAGGTCTGTGAATCGATATGCAGTGTTAGACGAAAAGGAGCGTCTCCACAAGTAAAACAGTCTGTGTGTCTGTGTGTGTGTGTGTGTGTCTGTGTGTGTGTGTGTGTGTGTGTGTGTGTGTGTGTGTGTGTGTGTGTGTGTGTGTGTGTGTGTGTGTGTGTGTGTGTGTGTGTGTGTGTGTGTGTGTGTGTGTGTGTGTGTGTGCAAGTATGCTTGTGTCGTGTGTATTTGTCTAGTTCCGGCATACGAAGCACTGTGAGCCTTAATTACACTAACAAACTCATCTATGCTGGCGGTACGCCCCAAGCCCTGCAGCCATGCCTGAGGCTGAGGGCTGATGGGGTCCTCAGACACAACACTCCTCCAGCAAGGCAAACACCTCCGCCTCGTTAACTACCCACCGCAAACAAACACGTACACACACAGAAACCAATGCTTTGCAGCCAAATAGCCTAACTTGCACACACAGAGCCAAAGTGAAATGAGGCAATGTGATGTCAAATAACAGCAATAATGTGTAACATCTTCAAATAGGATTTCAGAGATCAAAAACCCATATTTACATTTTGAAATATTAGTGAGGCAATCATAGAATGCTCAAATGATGTGCAGAGTTTTTAAATGCTTTAAAAAGATTTCATGCTGGTGATGCTTAGGTTAAATAGATACCAAATGGTAGATAATTCACATTTATTCCAACTGAGATTTTCTGCTGCCAGTTCTTGCCATCCGCCAGGCAGGTATGTATTTCCAAGTATCTCATCTTCTGGCAGGGCTTGACGCTAAACGCAAGTGAAGTGGGCGCACTGTCGAGCCTTAACTGGTAATAAAATATACTAAAATACATTTCAAACCTTGAAACAAACAGTTCCACTGGTTGCAACAACCATCTGGAAGTATTCCAGCACTGTTCAGTGAGTGGGTTCAAAAGACTAGATAAAAAAAGTATTCTGTATAGCTAAGCAAGTTTATTTTAGTAGAAGTAGTTGGTAGAACAATTAATCAATTAATAAATCAGTATAAAGCAAAGATTTAAAAATGTAATCTGTCAAAATGTAAAATGTGTAGATTCCATCTTCTCCAATGTGATAGGCACACTCTGAATAATTATAAATTGATTAGTTGAATACATACAATTGTAAATGTGACACTACTGATGTTCGACCAAGACTGAAATTAAGAAGTTCTTGTGTCTTTAAAGATTTTTTCTTTAAAAAAAAAAAAAAATCTGCTTAATGGTTATTAAACAAGATTAATGCTCATCAAAAATAAATCCATAACCCCATTCTTAAAAGTGGACTGGGTTTGACAGATAGCTTGGTAATGATCCGGCTTGTCCACATGAAGGCGCCAAACTGTGTTTTTATCTTATAGTGTATTTGTGCCAGAAGAGTTTGTACTTACAGCAGCAGACACTTGATTTCTGTCTGCAATGTCAATCGGCACAACAGCTACGTTCTGCCACGTGTAACCATCTAGTCTGTGTACCTGAACAACAAAACAAACAAAAAAAAAACATTGTAAGAAGAGCATACAAACTCAGACCTTATGTTCGAACTGCATATTCGCTTGATAGGATGCAGAGGTACTCACATTTTCTTGTGTTCCAAGGTCTGGTTTGTGCCACGTCTCAATTTTAATGAAGAAATCATCTTTCATATACTCATTCTAGAGGGAAGAGTCATAATATTATAGGATATTACAGAACTGAATGTATAGAAAGTGCATTGTGTACGCAGAAACATGTTAAAAACTTGAAGGTCAAGGAATATTTTGATAATTTAAGGAATACAAGGAAACAAACGCCATGTAAGGCTACCTACCGTGACAACTGGATCAAGGTTAGGCATGAGGAGAGAAAAAAAACACTATTACATACAAACACTATACATCTACACCAACAGAAAACACATGATCATGATGCAAGTAACAGTGTATGTAACAACAGAGAGGACTAAGTTAGGGTAAATCAAAGGTAAGTTGATGGGGAGGGGGACTTACTGGTTTTGCAGTAGGGGTAGGCATTCCAGGCCTTTTCATGGAATACCAGGGATCCTGTAGGAGCTATCATCTTAACAAATGCTGGGACTTTACTGTAGGGTGGGTAAAAAAGACGGGCATGGGTAAATGGAGAAAAGGAGAGAGACTACATATTTCCTTAGTTATCAGAGGTTTGAAAAAAAGAACAATTGTGGAGGTGGAAAACAAAACTTGAGATGCTTCACAACAAAGATGAGATAATGCTGCCACTGCCTGGTAAGGCGGTGCTATTACACCGTAAGAAGGCAACTATGGGATCAAATCATCTGATTTGGAAAGGTACACTCACACACCTCTTTATGTGGTAGATTTTGTGTGTATACTGTCCTTTGTTGCCGTCTCTTTCATAGGGCTCATTCTTGAGTACCTCAATTCCCTCACCGCCGCCCGTCTCATTTTTACTTGCTTCAGCCACTGAGAACAGCTGACCCACTTGATACTGTAAAACAAGAAACACAACCTTAACACTAATATACATCAATCACTTAGAGTAGATCCAGAAAATAAACTAATTCTGGGATAAACAACTTGCAGTATACATGTCCTGTCCACAAGAGTTACTAACTGTAGCAAGTATGTCAGATGGCCAAGTTTGTTTTTTCCAATGTTAAGTCAGTGGTTCCCGACCTCTGTCTGCCTGTGATGCCTTAAACTGAAGCAATGTCTACCTAATCACACACTATGACTGCAGACATGACATGTTTTCTCAGACATTCATTAGGGTTTTAAGCTACATTGTACGATAGGAAAAGTCAGAAAAAATAAATATTACTATATTCCCTTCTTATTCTTTTAATAAGATTTATTAGGTCCTTTTGTCTTGTGGGTTCCCAAAGCCCTGGTTGGGGACCACTGTTTGGTTACAGCCTTGTGCCGTACGTTTATGTTGTGATTACAGAGACAGTACTTGCATCATTTGATTTGTGTTTTAAAATTAAACACATAAGCCAACATCAATTTAGTAAAATGTGTTAGTGTCCTGCTGTCACTGCAATAGACTGCAGATATATATAAATAACGGGCCAGGAAAAACTCCTGCAGAACTCAATAGTGTGTCCTTGTGACCTGTAATGTGAAAGCAAGAGTCTTTTTTTTCCAATTATACTGCAGTCTTTTCCAAATGTATTATTATATTGATATTCTATTCGTATATCAAACTTTAAACGGACCCTACATTCTGCAGGCCAAGTGAAAGTGTCTGTTATGTTTGAAAACAGACGAAAGGGTGGATATTTGTTTAAATATTTCAGCTACCAGAGTTCTTATGCTTCTTCCCTAAAGAGAACACTTCATTTTCAATTATTTGGAATGACCTTTAAAAATGCAACACTAATTGCCAAGAGATTTTAATCACCATATAAGGCAGCAGAGTGAGAGGCTGGGATTCTTGACATAAACCTTTATAAACACAGAGAACAAATCCTGCTTTCCCAAGGTGACTAATTTTGTTTTTTGGAAGAGACTATGTTGCCTGACTTGCAACCAGAAGCCAAACACTGGAAATTATAAGATAGCGGAGCATTCATTTTTCCCTGGCTTTAATCTTTACAAGGATGACGCAATTATTTTGAAGAAAAGGTGCATTACGGAGACTACCAATTTGTGACACTCTTAAAGCTCAAATAAGGGATCATCAGATTCTACTGCATGTAAGACAAAGGGTGCTTTCACACCAGCCTTATTCTAACTCTAGTATTGTTTGTTTGTGCCGAGAACGCGATCGGACCTGGGTCCACACTTACTGCAGAAAGCACTGCGCATTTTTGACCAACCCAGCTCCTGTAGGCAGTGACATGATTAACGTAATGATTAAGTACCACCCCTGGCACAACAACACGCCAGCACAAGTTACCGCGGACAAACCTTGAGTAGTAACGTAATAAATAAATAACCAAGGACCCACGGCAAAAACATCCCCCGCAGTTGTCTCTCCCTTCTGACATTACTTGTAGTCCATGCATTGTCTGCTGTCACTCTGTTTACATTACCAGCATAACAATTCTGACCAATCGGAGAGCAGTTCCGGATCTACCTTAGTACGCCCGGCCCAAACACATCTGATCAATGAGTGAAGTGCACTCACACTGGTCAAACGCACTATGCTTGACCCGAAAAACCTGTTTTGGCCCGGTGCGGAAGGACAGTGTGAGTGCGCCCTAAGACCACATGGGAATGAGTTCTGGGACACAGTGAAGGACTGCCTACTGTAAGCGTAACAACATACTCCTTCACTGGCTTTGTCCCTGACGTCTGGGCCAAAAGGTAGCTGTATGTATTTTGCCTGTTTTTGTACTTTTAAGGATGGAGGTCCCCGAAACCGCTGGTTGACAATAACTTTATATTTTAAGGTTCATAAAATAAATCCCCAAAAGTAAAAAGTTGAATATTCCCCACTGAATTGTAGTTGAGCAGAAGTAAAAAGTAGCATGAAAAGAAAATACTAAAGTAAAAATTAAGAGCTCTGGGTTTCACACATATACATGAAAAGCAGAGATAGACACTATATCTGTAAACTGTCATAAACACAGTGGGCTGCTATAGAGACAGAGCAATGTGAGACTATGGCAACGGTAATACGGTCGACACGAGTGCCCGCCTTTCTCGACGTCACTCGAATCTCTGTGGTCAAATCAGCAGACACTACAACTGTAGTGTATCCATATCTATACTGCCGCTTCCATTAAAGTCATTCAAGCGGCCCAGATGGAGCTGACTGAGAGAAGTGACAGCCTTTACATGTGTGACTCCATCTGGTTTTCAAATAGGTGTAAAAGAGTTTACACATAAGATATGGAAATTAAATTAATATTATATCTACCTTTGTAAATTCAAAAGAAAATACCAATACGTTGAGTGAAATAGCTGGAAAAAAATTCCAACCCTAATCATGTAGTATCAAATCAGGAGAAAAGCATATTGCCCAGTCTGAATAGATGGCTCCTGTCACTACACTTGAGCTTAGTTTGTTGTCATTTAGAGGAGAGAAATTTTAAAAAGTCGGGACATGAGATAAAATTACGGATGCCCAATATATAATGTTTCTAGGATTTTTTCAACTTGCGAGATAAACACATGGATTTTTACGAGTTGGTTAAAAGAGTATCAGTAGAAAACTTAACTTGAATATGTAAATATCACCATTCTTATATATTTAATATTAATATTTTATGTTATCACATATCACATATTTTCCTCATATCGTGCAGAGCAAGGTTGGACACAGAACTTTGAAATTGAAAACAAAAATACAGCCATTTACAATAGTTCTCGTTTTGTCAATATAATAAAAGGAGACTAAAAACAGACTACTCACCTCCTCAACACTACAGGGTAAAACGACACGGCTGCAAGAGAGAGAGAGAAAGAAGTGTGTTAACATTCACACAGCACTTACAGACAAGACACTGTTCAATAAGCACTTCTGCCAGAAGCACTAACGTTTTACTTTAAAGTGAACAAGTATAACATTACCTCCAAAAAAAAAAATTACACCGAAGGAAGGTGCAGAAAAACATGATTCATTTCTATTTATTTAGTTTGGACCATGGTCCAAAATGTATAAAGAACTCAAATAATAAAAGAGAAAACAATGAACCTCTGCAGAAGAAGTATCGGTGCCATAGCCAGACATTAGAACTAACACCATAACACAACATTCCCCTGCTAAAGAACAGGAAGCCACTTGTGGTCACTCTTCCTGAAGTAAAAACTATCACTGTCCCAATTCGACACACTGCTGACTGCAGCAAGATGAGAGGAACTCATCACTAGACCAGAGTGGAATAGGTAGGAGTAAAGCTGTGCATTGGATATAGCCTGTAGATGGAGAAAACTCCACTGAAAAGAAGCATAATAGAAAGAGGAGCAAAGGAAAATGTAAGCAGAGAACCATATTGAGCCAAAAACCAAGGCCAGTGACAGTAGGTCCTGTATAGCGGTTTGAAAAAAATAAAAACACCATATCTGTGTGTTAGATAAGATATCCAAACTTTAAAGACAGTATTTACTTCTTGCATAGTTTAAGTACAGCATAACCTTTTTCTTCATGTCCCAACAGACTACTTCTTCAGGGTGTGGTATGCACAAACCAATTGCATCATTTACTCTGAACATGAAACTTCAGTCAGTGACCACTAACCACAGTGCAGGGGGAAAAAAAGCAGGCAGAGGAAGCATAAATAACATAAAGCAAGGCTGTATTCTGGACTGAAATATACACACTTATTATGTTTTATCATTTCTGACAAGAGCTTGGTAGTATATAACCATTATCTGGGTAATATTTTAATATGGCATGTTGTCTTTCCCTGGTTTTATAGGTCGCATTACATTGAAGTCATAAAATTCTGTGATAAAACCTTTAGTGCATTATAAAGAATTAACACTACTTTATTAACTTGAAATTAGACCAATCTTCACATGACCCAGAGTGACAGATGAGGTTTTATCTCTCCAGGCTGCTGAAACGCCACTGACAACTCTAAAACAAGGCTTGTTGACTTTAAACACAATCACTGAGCACTAAGGCCATATGGGATTTTTTAGACCGATACCAGTTCCAGAGGGGAAAAATTCACAGATTACTAACATGGCGGCCGTTATAGTGAGTTTTTGAGTTGGAATGAAAATGGAGCTTTTCTATGTGGATTGTGGACTGATTGTGCATCGAGATGAAAATGCTATGGCACTCAGAAGGCTGCTTTCTTAAAGAATATTTAATATTATTATACATACAATGTATTAAATTGTCAACCAATTCTTGAAATTATTGAGAAAATAAAAATTAAATACCTGAATGAACAGCATGCTCAGTATAGCTTACGTAAGGCCTAAATAAAATCACCCCAAGCTTTGTTTACAGCATTATCTGCCCACAAAGTTGTCATAAAGCCGCCTATCGAAAAAGATTTATCAGAGACTGATATGTTGTGCCCCCAATATCGTGTCAACTGATAGGCCAATAGAACCAACAGAACTGGAAAACATGTTAAGTTTCCAAAATAAATAAATAGTAATATAGTACTAGTAGTAATAATAGAGCTGAAACAATTACTCGAGTAACTTGAGTTACTCCATTACAAAAATTCCTCGAGGCAAGATCTCTGGTTATGCGGCCTGTTTAGCACAGGGCTCATTGTTGTTTTAGCAGATGCACACCACTACATCTGGAAAAGGCAGCGAATAAGTTTGGGATCATTTTACACTTAAAAAGAAGCCAAAAGGGTGCAATGTTTCCACTGCAAACTAGAACTGTTATACCACAACAGCACAACTCTCAACTAGTGCGTCTAACATGCTCCTCACAGGGCTCTCCTGCTTCACTCTGGGTAACGCCATGGGTCCGCTCCCACACACAGAGACCGTCCGGCTGACAAGTGACTGACAACACTGGATGAAGGTTACCCTCCTTGGTACGCTGAGGAAGCGAGAGGGATCAGTGGAAACAGATGCACCGTAGTGAAAACTCTTGTCATCCAGTCTCTTTGATGGAGGGACACCAGGAAAACTGAAAAATGGAAATTATCGCAGCCTGAAAAGTTATCGAGCTCATTTAAAGTATCATGCGATCAATTGAGCTATTGCTTATTGCGGCAGGCCTACATAATGATTCTCAAGTTTGAAAACTGGAACTTGACGGGAGTGTAGTACCTGAGTGAGTAAATGAGCAAAGATACTCAGCACTGACATAAACTGAAACTTTAACCTATCCTATACACTATGAGCAGCACAGTTCAGCACCCAGGAACCAACTCCGGTTCTTTAGTCAGTGCCTTGGTTAGGGGTACTCTGGTGGTGGGAGAAAACCAGAGGACCTGGAGGGCACAAATACAAACACGAGGAGAATGAAAACTACACAGTAGCTGGAATTGAACCAACAGTACCTTCTTGCTGAGAGGTGACAGTGCTAGCTGAGCCACCATGAGCAGTACTGGTTTTAAAAGGATTATAAAGAATCCCCTTTATCAATATACTGTATGTTATTTTGTAGGGAGGGTTTGCAAAAAAAGTAATGTTTTGTACATGGAGAGCAAAATGCAGTACAGTGGTTCAACCAGACTGCAACTGAAAGGACAGAATAAAAGAAATCACCAGTCATTGGTAAAATAAATTCTTAGCTTAGCAAGTGCATTTCAATACTTGTAACAAGAAGGAAAGAAACAGGTGTGTTGCTTTATCCAAGCTATTCTTAAACGTAAGAGTCGAAATAGAAGTTTAGTGTAATTTTAGCACTATCGGAATTGGAGCACATCAGCTTCACAAAATATTGACAGTCCAATATTGTTGTGGCTCAATAATAGTTGAGGTTCACTTACGTTTTTTTATTTGAGGGACAATAGAGAGGCAAAGGTCACCCCCCTTTCGGTGGACCACCATGTGACCTTATTTCAGAAAAATATGTATGGTAGTAAATTGGAGAACACTTGATTGTAGTTCTTGTTTGAATTGTACCATGAATGACACATACTGGATGATGTTTGTCAATTTAATTGCAAATGCAGAAGATGACTTTGCAAGTCAAGAAGTCAGTTTCTTGTAAAATTGTTGAAGCATAAGGCTGTGAAGATACGTAATCAGAAAGATTACTGCCCTTACAGTGACGTCTAGATGAAGCTACGATGCCTGTGTTCTTTTAGTATTTTACCTGGATAAAACGTTACTCATATGAGCAACTGCGCTGAAACATTTGGTGTTTGTATCTCTTTTAAAATATCCATTATTGGAAAAAAAAAACATCAGTATAACAGGTGATTCCAAACTATTGAACTATTTGATAGAATTGAGACCATGTCGTGATGAGGTGTATTTCTATATATGTTAAAAGTCAGGCTGCATAACATGGGGAATTGGACATTGTAGCAACATGGTTCTGCATGACTCTAATCTGTATACTGCCAGAGTTACTGTGGCACGCAGAATTAAACCAGCAATCCTCATCCATCCACTCTAAAATCCAAATGAACAACAGGGTGTAAAACTATATTTATGGACTTGGGGAGTACCAGTTAAGCCGAATCGCAACCACTTGAATACAAATTAGTGTTTTGCATACAACAGGATTTTTTCTCACATAGAAAAATAAGAAACAATAAGAAAAGCATTATCCAACCATGGGTCTCTTTTAAACATTTGCTTATCAGATTAATAATGTTCATAATTCATAAAAGGGGGTAACCTTATTTGTCAACTTTAGTTACAGTCTAGAGTTCAATCTGTTTTAGACTGGTGTCCTGTGCTATAGTTTTCAATAAGTTTATTTATTCTGAGCTGGAGAAATCGGAAATAAACGTAAGCCTGTGAAGAATAACTTTTCACAGACTTCCTGTCTTGCTCAAAACTCACCTTACTGATGGAGGCCACGTAAAAATAAAGATTAGTGAAATACAGCAGGAACACATTTGAGTGTAAGTGTGAGTAAAATTAGCAGTTTAATGCTGTGGGTTGACCCTTTATCTTCATTTTAACGGATATCTCTTATACCTCTCTCATAATGTCAACAGAGCCAGAGTTAGCGTCACCTAAACACTGACACTGTTGCGTTAGTTGATTGAAATGGCACCCGCGAATCCGCATATTAATCAAAGTCTCTTTTCTCGGGTCACACTAGTTGTCTCTGCCACCGTGACGATGTTGCCAAAACATTAACAGCGCTAACATTGAGTGATTTCCATTCACGTTGACGCCGTTAGTTTAGTTAGCATTAGCACACCGTGAGCTAACTCGTAGCTCAAGTTAGCTAGCTTAAAGTTTTACAGCTCGAGAGCGCGAATGTCGCTAAAAACACATTACTTAAAAACGCATGCTTAACGTGGACACATGAGAAAGTGTAAGATAACAGCAGCTGTCACACGGAGCCATGCCGCTGTCAACGCCGGTAGGCCAGAGCAGCTCTTGAACAATCCCACCCTTCTTCCCTCGTGTGTCTGACACACACACACACAGAAACGGGAGGAAAAAGTTTTCATTAGTGTCGTACCGCTGCAAAAAAACTGCCCTACCAAACGTGAGGCGTTGTTACACGACGCGGTTGCTTCAATATTTACAAAAAAACCCACAGTTCAAACGGAAACGCCGTACTTACAACTCCTTGATGAGGACCATCTTCGCTCTTTCCTCTCGATACAACAGTTACTGCCAGTTACTGCCCAGCGACCGCTGATTGCCGTGACGTCATGAGCGGCGCCCGGTCCCTCCCCCCGTGAGCTGTGATTTGCAGAGGGAGGCACGGACGGACCTGCTAATTAGTATTAACCAATCAAATCTCTTTAAACGCGCACACTGCACATCTGGGGCGCGTTCAGCCCCGACAAAACTTCCCGAAAAAAAAAGCTTGAGTTGAGTAATACCTCTGACACCTCAAAGCCATGGACGGAATATGAGAGAATGGGCCCCTGGGCACAGACATGTAAGAGGCCCCCCACTCTATGTAGGAAGAAAGACACCAAAACCAAAAGAGTCAACTTTTTGGTTTTTTTGTGGTCATTTTGGGTCTCTTTATGGTCATTAATATGCCCTTATTTTTAGACGTTTTCTATGTGGTCATTTTGTTTCTATTTGTGGTCACTGTATGTCCATTCTTAGTTGTTTTGTATCCATTTTAAGTCATTTTCCATCTTTTTGTGTTGGTTTTGCATCTATTTTAAGACATTTTAGGTTTCTATGCCGTCGTTTTGTTTCTCTCTGTGGTCATTTTACATCTATTTTTAATCATTTTGTGTCTTTGTCAACTTTTTTGTCTCTATGTGGTGGTTTTGTGTCTATTTTAAGTCATTTAATATCTCTTTGAATCCCCACAGTCATTTAGCATCTCTTTGTAATCATTTTGTGGTTTTCTTTCAGCAACATTTTATCAGTCAGGGCCTCTGACCTCATTGGCCCTTGGGCCTGTGTCCGGTAGGCCCATTCAGTAATCCATCAATGCTCAAAGCCTGTTGTACACAGTTACACACTGTTTTCAGATTGAAAGTGCCCCTGGTCTGATCAAGCAGCACCAGTCAGTCAATTACAATAAAACTACATCAGTGGTACTACACCGCATCGTTCTGGATTTTTTTACAAAGCACTCCTTTTCAGTTTCATTATCTGCTGCATGGCCTGAAGCCCACATGCTTTTAGTCTAATGATAACGTATCCTGGTACCTGTCATTGGGTGCATCTGATGTAATATCTTAAAGCAGTGATTGTAAGAAATGTGTCTTTAAATGAATCTGATTGTTTCATTTAAAGGATTTTTTAAGCCCTGGGGAGGTTAAATATTTAAAAAATACTATGGGTTTTTTTTCTTAAGGAGTAAAAACACTACTTTAATGTAGTGTAAAATATATGTTTGTTTTTTTACTTATCTTGTGAAAACTTTATGTATCTTAGATCCTTTGAGGGAGAACCTCTGCAGTAAATCTGTGGTCTGTGTATGTTTGTATCTATCCATATATGCATGTATGTATGTATGTATCTATCTATCTATCCCTCCACCCCTTTTCCTATAACATGTAACACACTGGTGGATAACGACAGAATAATGTAATGTCAGTAATACAAGAAGGCAAACATGATGTTTTTTTTATTGAAACAGTTTACTGATAAATGACAGATGGTTGTCATGAAACCTTCATGTTTAATCTCAAAAAATCATGGGCTAAAAAGTCATACATGGTACTTAACATTGAATAGCAAGAGAATCCATGCTTCAGAGCAGACACTCAATTCACAAAGAAATCAGGCAAAATGCCCTTTTGATTTCAATAAAAAATATTAAATCTTTTTTTCCCCCACTCTATCCATCTTTACATGGTACAGGTTTGTTCACTTGTTCACGGTTTAATAATATAAAAATGCTTAATACTGATTGTGAAACACTGGAATTAATTTACAAAACATAATAATAATTATTATAATATTAATAACAATAACAAACAATAATAACAATAACCATTAAATTTAAAAACAAAAAATTGAATGGAGGAAATCAGTCATAGCTGTTGCATCTTGGTCCACACAGCAAACAGCAAAGATTCGGGGGGGGGGAAATACCAAATGGCATTTACATCTACCTGACACACAGTTACACACAAACACAGTATCAGGTCGTTGAGTATTTCTCATTGCCATTTACAGTGTTATGGGCACAAAGACAAAACACTCTCTAAAGCATTCATGTGCCTCTGCAGGATCACACTCACTGACCAATCAAATATTTCTCACTGTCAGTCAAGCTTGGTGGACCACTAGTGGTCCTTGAAAAGTGCCCTCCTCCTCCAGCACACAGGATAGTAAATGATAGATAAAAGTATAGGACCGTTTGAAATGTCTCAGCATTTAGAGGAAGGGAAAAATCTTCCGGGTGACAGGAACTTGTATCCATTGCCAGCAGGTAGTCGGATCGAACGGGCACCAGGGCTACTGCTTGTGGAAATAGTAGGTGATGGGGCCATCTTTCTGGGGTTGGAGCAGTGGTGTCCATTGGAAGAGTTCTTGCTGCTCCTATCTAGTGATTGCAGCCCCAGCTCCCGCAGCTCCAGGCTGTCTTGAGGATCATTCGGGGAGCAACGGCGTGGAGAGAGGTTCAGAAGGCTCAATACATCCCTACTAGCAGAAGCAAGGGGTCCAGGAGCACCGTGGACGGCTCTGACAGGACCTAGATGTTGCTGTTGCTGGGCTGCAGCATTAGCCCAAAAGGTCTTCAGATTGTGGATAGCTTGAACTTTTTCATCAATGACCCCTCTTCTTAGCCGGTCCAAGTCTGGGACATCTGCCGATGTAGAGCAGGCAGAGCCTGTAGAGGAGTATGAAAGGGCAGGGGACGGAGCGCTACCAGCTGGAGACTGGTGACCAGAACTGGGAGACACATTACTCGGGGAACGAGAGATGTGGCCACTGTATGGGGAGCTTGGGTACTTTAATCTGAACTGTGCATGGCTGTCCTGAGTGGGTGAGGGATGGCTGCCCTCCTTTTGGGAAGACTCAGAGATTGCAGGACTGTTGTAGCCAGAGCTTATCTTCTGCAGTGAAGAGGAACGGGAGGGAGGTTTGGGTCTTGGGGAAGATTGAGCTCGGCCACTGGCACTGCTGTTAGGACGGCTGAATGCACTAGTTTCAGAAGAGCGGAAGGCGCTGCTCCGTGCTGAGGTTCCGACCGCTGACGCACCCTCTGGCCCAGCCCGCTGAAGACTACCCACAGCCCTTAGATGGCTCTGTGTCTCCTCCAGAATCTTCTGGGCCAACTCCTGAGGATCCAGAGGGGCCGTTTTTTCTTCCTGAGACTTGACAGTACTGTCCGTCTCGGTACTGGACTGGTCAGATTCACCTGTATCTGAGCTGCTCACCTTACCCACCTTCTGGAATGGTGAGTTTGGGCTGGGCACCAGGCATGTTTTAACAGGGGATGTTGGGGTGCTGACACTGCCCCTTGACGATACTGATACAGTGTAGCCTCTCCCTGCTCCTGTGCTGGACCCACCAACAACCCCCCTGCCTCCACGGTGGTGGCGCTGGCTGTGGCCTGGTGGCAGTGGCAGAGAGTCACAGTGGCTACCCAGAGGTTCGCTGCTGATAATGGAAAAACCTTCATATTCTTCATCCTCCCCCCGGGCTCCTGCTACTGCAGCAGCAGCTGCCCCATGGGGAGAGGAGCGACTGCGGGGGACATGATGGTGTTTGTGGATAGAGTAGTGTGCTGTGACCCCACTGCGCTGCCGATGACCAAGGAAATCACACTCTGTCTTGGAAACACAGCTCATGGAAGAGGCTACAGAGCTGAGACTATAGACCGAGATGGCATCTGATGCCTGACTGTCTAGGCAAGGAGGAGAGAATGGGAGGCTTGAGTATCCCATTGGCAGGGGGTTGGATACAGACTGGGCTGAAGCTAGAGACTCAAGGGAAGATGAGCTATCCAGGCTTAGACGCTTGGGCAGTTCTGTGGAGTCTGGACAAAGAGAAGTAGAGAAAAGGAAATGTGATACCTTGTAGAAAGGACTACTAGAATACGTGTTTTACTGTAGATGATTCCAATGGAAAGTCAAGTAACTGAAAATATCATGAAGAACATAAATGATACAATGAGCAAGAGCATCCCAGTGTACATACCAAACAGCGCCAATAGGGATTGGAGCGCAAAGTGCAAGGTGCGACGGTTGGCTAGCTTGCCTGTCTTCAGCACCACTTCTTCTTGGCCTACCTCACATAAGTCAAATCCTGCACACACACATAAGGACCACAGTTGTAACTCATACATTTGACAATGTGTCTGTCAGTCCACAGGGACACACGGATGCATGGTGGGTGGGAGGTTGGAAGCGACAGGAGTTGACTAACCTAGAGCAGCCAGAAATTCATGGCACCCTGGCAGTCTCCATAGCTGCACACTGATGGACACCTGGATTGGCAGGAGGGAGAAATCCTGTTCTTTCTCACCTGTCTGGAGTTGGACTAGAACCTGATGGAGCTGGAGAAGAAGAGGGAGAAGACATAGGCCTGGAGTGGTTAGATGAGTACAAGAATACACAAACCGGTGAATTCTACGGGAGATGTGGTTAATGGGTAAATTAATTTATGTGAGCAAACAAAATCTATTCTATCAGGAATTAAATCATCCAGTTACTTAGTTATATAGTTCCATGCTGTCAGTGAATATCACCTTAACTTCCCCAATATAATGGCAGACATCTTATTGTGGAACTACTGTACACATATTTTCTGGAGTAGGTATGAATCTGTATCTTCACATGTTGAGTACTCAGGGCAACAGAACATGTACAGGAAAGTAGAGCTGAAAGGGTGTCAGCTTTATGGGGGTTTACAAGAGGCCTGGGAGCACATTTGCCTGTTTTGTTTGAGGATTAAGTGGCTTGGGACAGAGACACCTTTGTCAACATGACGTAACTGTGCAGAATTTAGAAACATGCCTCATTTGCTCACTTTACATCATAGCTTTATCCCTTGTTACCAACCTGAAACATTCCTCTGACCTGTAATGACTCAAATCCCTTAATACTCAAAATCCCTAAAATCTGACTGCAGGAACAAGCAATTATGAACACAGTAAATATTTGCTAGGCTACACGTTATGCATGCAACTGCAAACAGCATGAAAATGACAAAACTGATCACTAAATTGCCATGCAGCTTTTATTCAAGAAGGTGTTTTTTTGGAAAGGTTAGCAGGACAGAAAGTGGAGAGTGGAGGAAAAGGGTAGAATGGGATGGAGTGCAGGTAGGTGAAGGCACACTTACCATTGCCACCATATTTTTAACAGCCTTCAGACCGCAGGTTAGGCGCAGGGGAGAGAGAATAGGCTTTTAATTGCATGCACAAAGGCCATTCACAAAGGGTACAAGGGTTCAGGTCAACAAGGATAACAGCAACGAGTAACAGATGTGTTTAATAGTTTGATGCAATCAGCATACAAAGATTAGGTTGAACTTTCTTGTCATTCACTTTGAGCATGTGATAGCCACATGTTACACATCAAGAGGGATTAATTCTTTGGTGTCACAGGGTTGTGTGCAGGAGAATAAGACTCATATTGTAGTTAAGACTTTGGACTTGAAGGACTACTAGTTAGGCTTCTACATTGTATGTAATGCAGATTAAGCTGCAGCTTGAGTTGCCAATGCGTTAGCTTGTATCCGGTCCTGACGTAAATAAGTTATGCAATCATATATCCCTGATATTGTCTCCTAGCAAGAACCTCATGGTACAGGTGTGTTAAAGTTTCAGAGGAAGTGAGAGGGATCGCCTCAATAGCTCTTAACACTGAATATCAGCAATTATGTTTGCCGTTTGAGCCAAAGACCAATTTCTATCTGGTGCGTTAGATTTAAAAATCCAGCAGCATTTGCTCAGAGCTGCAGGGGCCTACCCGATTGATGAGCTGCTCTCCTGCCTCTGAAGCTGTGATGAGTTTGCACAAAGCCTGGAGAGCTGGCGGCGGCAGACCTGAGGGAGGGGATCAAAGGAAGTTCCTCATTATTCATACACAAGACACCGTCTTTATACTGCTAACTAAGAAGCGCTGTGACCAAAAAGGTGATCTGTGGAGTGATATGGAATATTATAACTGATTATAGGACTGGCTATGGTATATGTGGATAACAGCATTTAAAAAATTATATAAAATACAAAATCACCAACTCATTTAAACACTGGACAGATTCTGAATCGTATTAACTGTGTAGAGCTTGTCTAAGGTGCATACCCAGTAGTGATTGTAAAGTAGTGCTGCACTGCTGGAGCCGGTCTCCTGGATCAGCAGTGGGAAAGAAGACTGCGGCAGGCATACCGGTGCCCACAGAGTCAAGGCGGAAGCCTACAGCTGTCAATAGGGCCTGCCAACCAGGGACACCCCCCACCTTGTTCTCCACACTTTGCTGGGATGTATACATGGAGTTACGCTGGCCGTTCTGTATCCTCTGAAGAGACTTCTCCACCTGCAAGTACCAGGGAAGTGCAGCGTCAGTATTTTTGTGTGTCTTTGGTTGTGACATTTTGTGGGTGTCTGTCCATATCTCACCAGGTGGAGTAAAACTCTCAGAGCATCCCTCGCTCGATCTGGATACTGTAGAATCTCTGCCAAAGCTTGGCCAATGAGGGACGATGGGCTGTTAAGCTTCACATCATTTCCAATTAGCATATATCCTGGACAAAAAAAAACACAATATGGAGCTCCGTTACAAGGTCGTCTTTTTTATTATGGGAATGTAGAATGAACACATGACTGAATAACATCTCTAACCTGCCCAGTTGGAGGGGTGCGAGTACTGCTTGCTGCTCTGGACAGTCTTCATAGCATCTGCCAGTGCTGCACTAGCCTTGGTCCCGTTAAGCAGGGCAGTGTAGAAGGCATGGACAAAAACTTTGGAGGCTGCGACAGGAACAGGCCACAAGGACACAAGAGCACACTGAGCCCCAGCAGCCAGGAAGGCCCTGGTTAATCCAACAACACCGTCTGCTGTCACTTTGCTGCTGGACTCCTGGTACGACCTGAAGCCAAAATGACACACCAGGGTATGCTTAGAAAGCTGTAACATTTAACAGCATTAGATCCAAGCATTATTTACTTTTATTATCTTGAATTCATTAGAATTTCTTTCTCAGTAGTGTGCTGTATATAATGCTTTTAAATGTCTGTAAACCAATCTTCAATTCACAGCTACAGTGTGACTAATTTAATTGTTTGAGAAATTAAGTAGCTTAATTACTGCAATATATCTTTGGGAAAAAAATTAAGCACCACGACCAAAATCAACATAAAGGCCACTATTATTTAAATAGTGTTTTCTTTAACCAGCCAACCTACCCCAGCACCACCAGCTTGACAGGCAACCTCAGGTCCAATATATCTGCAGCTGTGAGCAGGAACTCCTGCAGGGGCGGACTGTCACATATGCTCTCCACATCACTGCTGTCATCCTGCATGTGGAGGGACTCTGGGATGGTGTAGCCGCTGCCAATGGAGCCCTTCCTGCCTCGACCACTGCTGCCTCTCCTCCCCCCTGCACCTCTCCCCACTGTTCCAACTCCCACGCTAGTGCTTGCCCCACCCGGCCCGCTCTCAAGGTTTGGGGTGAGCACCAGAGCGGCCAATTTCCAGGAAATGTGGGTGGCAAAGTGTGCACACTCAGCCTGCGTGAGGGCACTCATCACCCGTTCCTTGGTAGCAGCAGAGCCGGCCAGGGGCTGGCAGCCCAGCAGCTCAGCCACCATTAGAGCCTCCTCCTCTGCAGAGGGCATGGGTCCCCACAGCCAGCGGTCCATCACAGGTGAGGGCAGTCTAGGGTTCCCAACCACTGCTGCCATTGAGACGCCACCACATGGAGCTGGACCAGGGCGTCGGGAATGAGCCTAGGAGCACAACAACCAATTTGAAATTTAACCTCTTAAATGTAAGGACAGTAGCTCAGTAAGTTGTTAAAAATGACTTTATACTATCCCCCAAAAGTTACATTTGTGGCAAAACAATTATTTTTCATTCATCTGAATGAGAAGGTCAACCTTTGCACTGGATCCAAGGCCATGGATGGAAGGAACGGCGATGAGGCTAAAGCGCTCATATAAGTATTCATTAGAAGAGCTTCCTTTCAGCAGGGCGAAGGGGATGAGGTACAGCTCTCCCTCCAGCACCATCACCAGTTGTCTGTGTCTGCCAACTGGCCCACTGGAGTGCATCAAGCCCTGTCAGACAAAAGGATTAGTATAAAATGACTCATAATTTCATTTTCTTTTATGCTCTTCTCTCTACCACACAACTAAATCAATAGGCAGGCAATGACCCGTAGAGGTAAGACTCACCCCCTCCATAGGTGCAATGAGCAAATCATAAAGTGCCCGGAGTGGAGGCTTCCCGAGATTACTGGAGCGACGAGGCAGTGAAGAGTTACCATCTTTGGCAGGTGACATGGTGTTACTGAACAGGCTGGTCATACTCTGGCAACTCCTGTACGAACACAACACAAAATAATGTTGTTCATTTTCTTCCTCGCAGTTAAAACTATATACCATAAAACTATAGCTGATCCTTAAGGTCAACAAAGTAATGTGTAAAAATGTAAGTGTCCAATAAAGAAAACTTAGTCTGTGATAAAACTATACAACTTTAAAAATGATGTATAAATCCTGCTTGTAAACAATGGTCTCATTTATCAAACTGACCTTTAACATCAAACCGCCCTGCTGCAATATTTGCATATATGTTGAGAACATTGCTGACGAACTCCTTGTCTAACCTACTGCATAGTGTCAGATTCACAGTTCTTGCAAGATGCAACTTGGCCACTGTAGTCCTCTGAGTTTGCGTGTGGTAGCAGTACAAAGCTGCAGCAGAAGAGAGTGATCTAACACTCTCAATCATAAAGGCCTCTGTTTTTTTTGTTTTTTTACATGCTCACTATCAGAGCTAAATCACACTGCGTAAAAGGCAGATAAAGCTGTACCGGATCTTAACTGTGATGACAAAAAGCAATACAAGCGATATATGATGTCCACATGTAAAGCTCCACTAGATGGCAGTAATGCACTGTGGCCGTCTAATGCTTACAGATACATCAAATAGAGATCATCTTGCCAGAATTACCAGCGGAGGAGGCGCAGAGCAGGGCTCATCCCATCTTTACAGGGATCTTCTCTGCATACAATCAAAAGTCAGAGCTTCCACTTGATGAATGATTATGAGTGTCTTCAATACACTGCCAATGAGTATTTTGCAGTACTGACAATACGGTAACAGCCCTGTGCGTCTGAAGCATGTCTGCGGAGTGATGAAGGTGACAGCTCCCTGCTCAGACAGAGACACACGACATACTGAGAACTGTGCTAATGGTGGCCGTGGGGTTAAAACCCATTGGCACTGTAGGCACACAGGGCCGAGCTTTATGGTTCGCACTTGTCACAACTCTCCATCTGTTCCACCAGCCAGAGTTTCCTCCAGGCTCCAGCCAACAGACATCTATCCTGCCCTTCTGGAAGCCCCTGGCCACTGGCTTCCCTCCAGCCTCCCAACACTCTGTCTCTCTCCCAGGCCTTGGCATGAGCCTCCATGGGAAAGCAAACAATAGTCTGTTATCCTGACAGGAAGAATGAAAGAGGAGGTAAAGGGAAGCCAAGAGAAGGTTGAGTGTCAAGTGTAGAGGAAAACAGCGAGAAGAAAAGACTAAGTGCGTTGATGCCGAAGGTGACGATTGCATTCAGTGGCTGCCTATTTTGGGCTGTAGTTGAAAGACATGTCTTGCCTCAGTGTGATCTGAGAGGTGATACAAAGATAGACAAGGTAGCCTCTTTTACACACACAAGCCTTTTTACACTGACCTAATTTCTAGCTGCAATATGGATTATTGCTTAAGCGAGTGGCCACTGAGCTCTGCCATTCTGACAACTTCATCAAGCTCCTCAAACAATCTCATTATGCTATCATTGTGCATAAAAACGTATTCAATTAAATGCTGGGGGGATTAGACACGAGAAGACTTTCATTAACACCTTCCCATAGTAATCCTTCCAAGCTCCCTGTTGAAGATTAGATCTCCGTGTTAATATAGGGCAATCAATGTTAATACCAAATGAAGATATCACATCAGGAAGCACTGATCTTTTAATGTGAGTTTTGTTCTTGTAGCTATTTTGATTCAAATGTCATTCAATTAGAGTTTATTACGTTTCTTTCCCTTTTTCTTAATTATGAGTAACTGTGGAAATACTGAGGTATTCAAACCACTAATAGCCTAATTCTTAACATGTTCGGGAAAATGATCAAAGAGAGCCCTTGAAGAACATACATACATTACAGTATATTGTCTGACATCAAACCCCAGGATGGATGACTTCAAATGACAATGAGGTTTTCGTCATTTTCTCTTGCTTAAACATTGTGATAGACGATAGGCTCCTAAGCACGAGGAGCTTTAGAATTCAGAGTTTTTTGAGGCCCAAAAGAATGAGCGGATTATTACCGGCAGCCCATTAAAGGGGCTTAATGAGCACCGAGACTCAATTAAAGCTGGAATTACCCCCTCATCAAAGAGCAGCTCAACTGTGGACGAGGACAGGGAAATATGACCCAGGCACAAACACACATATATATGCACACACACACATATATATATGCACACACATGCACACACGCTATTGGTATACGTTACCAATCAGCACTAAGCAAATTAATACTTTGCAAAGTTTTGCTAAATAATACTAGAGCCACACACTGAAATACCATCAATCTGCATAGCAAACACAGACAGGAAAAACATCTTAAAACCATATCGGTGTCCACACACACACACACACACACACACACACACACACACACACACACACACACACACACACACACACACACACACACACACACACACACACACACACACACACACAACCCCGTCAGAGTAGGCAGTTGATAAGGGGTTTTAGCAGTTTGGCTCTACTCAGTCTATCTAATAAGGAGGATTCACATGCTGCCTCTGTGCTGGCTAAACAATAGAGAAAAGACTCCTTTCACAGATGAGCCACAATACCCATGAATCTCCTAACCAGGGCAGATATTTTTAATCTTTTTTTTGTGGAAAAGTGGGTCTAAGAAGCGCCTGTTGATTAAGGCTGTCTCACAGTAAGAGTGTAAGAACGTTCAGGTGATTTGCAAAAATCTCCCACCTGTTGAACAGGTTGTTTCTGGACACCATGCGCAGGAAGCCTGTTGGATCAGTGACGGAGTTAAGCTTGTTGTTGAGCTCCTCAAATTGTTGGTCCAACAAATCTCCTGCCTCGCTCTCTGTCTCACTGCTAGAACATCCTCTGAAAGAGAGAGAGAGAAAGAGATAGATGGAGTGAGAGACGTGCACAGACAGCCGCTGAAATGTTGGCAAGAAAAAGGCACTTCAGCAAAGTAGACAATACACAGACTTACATTGTTTCTCTGCGGATAAGTCAACTACACACACGCCTGATCTGCCCGAAAACACACGCTGTTCAACCCACACACACTTGGCCTAATTTCCCAGGCTTGGTCCAACCGCCTTAAAGTTAAATCCTTTCATTATAATGCTGGTGATTCTGATCCAGTCAGTGGGGAGTCAAGCACCCCCAACCCACATTCACTACTTTACCACCACTCTCCCCCAATCTCTTCTCTGATGCCCGTATATCATGTAACTCTTATGTCAGCTTCTTGATCTTGGGGCAGTTGAGTTTGTGCTTGCACCATGGGAACTCTTATCATCTTATGCTCCCACCACCACCACCACCACCACCACTTATTGTGTCTCATTTGAGATTTGTTCTCCCCTGGGTGTACAAACTGACAGATGTGTAAGAAATGTTGGATGCAGGATCAATGCAGTTTAAAAGAAAGACGATAGCAGAAAAAAAAACATTTGTTAATACTGTGCATAGATTTCTACTGTCACAAAGGCTGCAGCTTCCCCCTCTATATGATTCTTTCTTCCACACACATATGCTCTCCTCCATTCTTCTCCATCCCATTCATTTTCTCTCTTCGCTCATTTCAGAGTGCTGCCTCCCTTTTTCTCTCCCCTCTGGAGAATGAATGGGCTGGTAAGTGGTGCCATATTGTGCCCATCCAGGCGCAGTGGCGTGTGTGCAGCTTCCCATTGGAGTAGTAAATGAGCTGGTAATGGGGCAAGAGGGCCATGCTGCTAGGGTGGTGGAGGCTGGCACTGGGTAGACCAGCTGGGCACGATGGATCAAACCCCAACTAGAGAAATGTTGCTAACGTTAAATGCGATGTAACACACTGATGTCAATGGGTGATTTTAGCGGTCAATATATCTTGCCACATTTTCCATCTCCTCCTGCAGGGCCCCTCAGGCTTCATTCCCTGTTCTAATGTTTAACCGCCAGCTTTTGCTTCTTTGAATTTTACTTTATTGATTTTACCACAGCATCTTAACCTTCTTCCAATTCTTCCTTATACCCAGGAAACTGTTTGTTTGGTGGGTTCAATAGTCTGGCTATCCAAAGAGCCATTATACCGTCTCATTTATTCCCACTGTGGAGAGAGCATAGTACTTTAGGAAGGTAGTGGAAGCCTGTCATCACAGGGTGCAATGGGGCAGAATAACACTCTTTAACACACAGACACCCTTTCTGAATGTTAAAATAACCCTTCAGCAGCAATCTCTTCAGATGAAATTGTCAGTGAAAGTTTTGTTTTTACACTTGCTTCTGATGATTTATAATTGCTTTGCAAAGAACATTTGTTAATCAAACAGCATGATCCGTGCTGCGTTTCCGTCATTATTGTGGCGATAAAATTTATGTGGGTGTGTTTTCTTCTTTGTCTGCTCAGGAAAAAGCAAAAAACAAGTTGGGTACAGACTAGGGGGCTCCTGGGTTATACTGAATATACAGTATATATATACGGTATAAACTGTATATATAAAGATAAGTTAAAAGCAACAGGTGTGTACAACCCATTCTTGCAATTAATCCTTAATGAGTGTTGATGTTGATAATATATTGATGTTATGATACGGCTACCAGGCTAACAAACAGACAAAAGAGTGTTCATTATACTGTGAAAGATGTAAACATCTCACCTGCTGTAATAAGATTCTACTCCCAGAGCCTCGCGGGCACTGGCAATGTGCTGCTCCAGTGAGGAGCCGCTGACCATCCCACCGCCACCTCCCTCCTGGAAGTCTGACCCTCCGTCTGATACGCCCTCGCCCAGGTATACCTCATGAAACTTCAGGATGCCTATGGAGAGAGAAGGGAGGGCAACCATGTTCATTAGGTGAAAAGTTTAATAAGTTTTTGAAATAAATCTTTCTCTAACACGCTAGCATTACTCGCTCAGGACAGGAGGGAATATTGGATGGTCTCAACTGAAAGCCATGAGTGAGGCCACGTGCAGTAGTGCATCTGTTAAGCAAAATGAATAAAACAAATACTGTTCAATAAAAGATAAGAGTAGGCTGCCTGCGCCATCTGCTGCCCGCCATGATAGCTCAGCTGAGTTTTGAGCAGGAATGTCAGAGCGGGGCGGGGAAGAGCACACTGGGAGATGGAGTTCATGCTATGTGTGTATGCGTGCGAGTCTGTGGGTGTGTCAGTCCTTTATGAGTGGATGCGCATGTATGTTTTGTTTAAAAGGCATTTGAATGGACAGTATAGGTGATTTAGGTCTATAAAACGTGACAGAATTAACACTAATGAAATCATTAGGACCTTAGTGGCCCGTTTTATTGACTGCAGACTCTTTAGAGCAGGCCATGTTTGTGTGCCAGCTGGATGCCAGGGAATGCCAGGAAGTGACAGACAGGCGATTAGTGAGCAAGCGGCTCCCTCTTAGCCTGGGGTAATATTCAGCACTTTGAAGATCTCCACTGGTCCCTGTAGTGTTCCTCCCCTCCGTATGACTAGCGCTGGGGGGGTCAAGTTCATCTTGTTGCCTGGGAGCTGGATTTGATCAAATGTTCGGGCTTGGTGGCGTGGGACACGGGTCACTGCTCTCATTTCCTCTCTTTACAGCAGAGAGCAGAAGAGAGCCAAGGAAATGCTAACAGCATGGCAGCAACGGGAGTCATGTGACATGCACTGTAGTTCACCCGCAGCTTTCCCTATTCTCTTTGTGAAACTGGAATTTCACAAGTCAGATAAAAAGGAAGCTGCATCTTAATCCCTGCGCCTGAGTTGGTGTTACTCAGTGTGTCAAAAAAAAAAAAAGACAGAAATGGAGATGTACACAGAGAAGTGCAAAAGTACAGCAAGCAAACCGAAAGAAAAGCGAAGAAAACACAAAACAGAGACACGATGAAAAGAGAGAGATAAATTAGGTTTTGTCTTAGTGCAACAGCTAAGTGTTTTCCTGTTGGCATGTGCAAAGATGTTGTTTGGCTGTGTCACTTTCAATTAGCATGGTTCATTGGCAGACGCCTTCTGGGGTGAGAGGCAAAGCAGGGGGCAAATCCTAACAGCGGAGTGGCAGGTGGCACTGCCGCTTGGAGTTAAAGCTGGCCTTTTTACCCCTGCAGCTGAACACAAGCTACACCCTCCAGGCCTTTTATCTGCTTTGATTTGAACAAGCATGTGTGTGTGTTTATTTTTGGGCACATGCTTTCACCAGTGTAGTTATTCCAGTGTTAAACTATGTACAAGAAAGCTGCTTCAATACAGACAGAAGTGATCTTAGTTGTTTTTATCTGAGTAAAATAAGGACATCTGAAACCAATACACCGAATCTGATTGTTCACCTGATACCAGAGATAAAGTTTTAAAGGTCATATATACCCGTTGTACCTGATGCTCGTTTTTTCAGGTTCATTTTTGTATTTTGGGTTATTTGTACTACAACATGTTTACATGCTTTAATGTTCAAAAAACACTTTATTTTTCTCATACTGTCTGTCTGAATATACCTGTATTCACCCTCTGTTTTATCGCCTGTCTCTTTAAGACCCCTCCAGAAAAAGCCCAGTCTGGTTTGATTGATCAGTGTTTCTGGGTCCTCATGTATCCGTCATTGCAGCCATGGTGTGGTATCTATATATTATATACCTGTAGTTGTAACATCACAACTATATAGAAGTCATGTCGGCTCGTTTAAAGACACAGTTTCTGACTACGGGCTGTGTGAATTTCTCTGTGGATTTAATGTTTTGATACTTTCACAGTATTTATATAGCACCTGCTTTATAATAAAAAAAATATCACTCTATAATCACTTTTCACATTATGGGACCTTTATGGCAGACAACAATAACAAGAGGACAGACTTGATGCGATTTTAGCATCCAAATAAATACAATTTACAATCTGAGCAGTAGCTCAAGCAGAGAGTCAGTCCTTACCTGCTCCTGGAGCCAGCAGCCAGCTGTACAGATAACCTGCAGCCATGGAAAAATAAAGCACCAAGGCCCTTTGGCTGTTGACGGTGTCCAAGATGTGCTCCACTGTTACCGGGGTGTAGGGGTCTGAGTCCTGCTGGCCTGTCTGCCTCTCCACTAAGAGGTCAGCAAAGGCTCGTGTCCGACCCCGCTCTGCCACTGCCAGAGCCTCATCATGGTGGCCTGTGTGCATTCGGAGTTCAATGCTGATTAATAAGTTAATGCTAAAACATAACCTTTCAACAAATTGATGCAGTGATGGTATGAGAAGTGTCTATGGGCATACCTAGGCTGACAAGGACCCTTTGGAGTGCCTGGTAGCAGGAGGTTTGCAGGTCGAACAGGGAGAGTTTGTAGTCTGTGCTGTGCTGGGCTTCATGGCGGATGGTCTCAAAGAGTGCAGAAGCCCTGTAGAGCTGAGGATAAACAACAACAACAACAATCAGTTGTTTTCCGATATTCTTAGCATGTTCAATTACAAAGTAAAACTATAATATGACACTTGGATTGAGTTTTGAATATTAAGGTAAGCCTGCCTGTCTAATATGTTTGATGTCTTATGGGTTTTAAGCAGTCAGGGCACAGTAAGACACAATGGAGAAAAATGGCCACCAAATCGTATACCACTACGCATGTATGGGTAGACTTTTGAAGAAAGAGCATGGTTGTGGCCGCTAGATGGCACCATCCTACCTCAGTGGTCACCACTGTTGAGCTGCTGCCCTCTAGTCCTGCTTCTCTTTCAACTGGGGTAAACAGTGTAATGTAGCTTGATTAATCACTCTCCAACACAAGTAAACCTCTTTGGCTCTTATTTGCCTGGACGTGGGAAAGGGCAATGAGAAGCTAGACTATTACCTGGCCATCTTGGAGAGTCAGCGTCCAAGGAAACAAATGCTTTGTGCAGTCAGGGGGCCTGTCTGTGTTATTAGACCTTTCTATTCAGTGCCAGAGATTGGATTGAGCGACGGAGAGAAACAATGGAGAGGTGGGGCGGCAGGCAGTGTTGCACACAGGCCAAATGGAGCTAGCCAGGAGTGCTGATTCATGGGAGCCTTTATTGATTTCCTATTTCTGCGCCTATGGCAGCCCTGTAGGGTGACTGGGGCCACTATAGAGCCACTCTCCAGGAGTCCGGGGCCAGCAGAGAGGGTAAAACACTCTGCCCACATTGCTTGACCACAGTTCAAACAGGACAAAGAGCTGCAGTGGAGAAAAGATTGTTGGTGTGGATAAAATGGATTCTATCAGCACTGTGGGTTGGGTAAGGAAAAGAAAGAAAGAGCGCGTTTCTTGTGCACACACACACACATATATGCATATACCATAGCTCGTCTTACATATCCCAAGGTCATGCAGGAAAGTGTGTCAGAGGGAGAGTAGAGATCAGCGCAGAATCTGTGAGCTCTGCTACCAGACAGAGCTGCTAGTCTCAGGCTGATTTTGCTGATAGGGCTGTGGGCCGATTGCTGCTGTGCTAGTTTAATCTGTTAGGCTTGCAGACATCCCTTTAAGAGTGAAACTAATTTCTCACAGCGCCTTTCCTCTGGCCTGACCCTTCCTGGCACAGATGAAAAGGAAACAATCCCAAAATGTGCTGCGTCCACAGTGACTTGCCTTGGCTATGGTACAGGTAAAATCTGCTACATTCTTCAGCTGCTATGCATTCAGATACACTTTCCTGTTTTACCGTCACTGACGCTAACAGGGCTTTTATCTGACATGTTAAGTGAATGTCAATGTCACACTGGATCGGTAATGCAAGCAGAGCTTGATACACACGTACCTCTAATGATTTTAGTAAAATAGCCTCCTTGGTAAGCTCTCATGCAGTGTCACAGATGATATCAGAGGTAAAAAAAAATCTACAGTGGATCACTTATACTTGAATAAACATACATTTATTGATTCATGTTCTCCTTAGATATGAATGTGATTGCTTCTCAGAAGGAGCATGCATTATTAAAATAGCTGATTAGTATCAGGACATGTCAATCTGCATGTCACAGTGAACGCCGGGATCACAGCTATGGTGCTGAACTACAATTGAGTTTAAATATATAGAGAATGAGAAGCATGAGGTCAAGTACTCTCATTCCACACATATGGATGCTTTATGAATATCAAAACATACCTACACAAATGAGGTTTGAAGAGGGTCTGGGTATTAAACAAGGTCATCTCTAGCAACAGGCCAGCTCATGAATAAACATTAGGACAATAGTATCCTTCCATATCACCAATTCACCATGGGAGCTACAAGCTGACATAGGAAGAAAAACAATTCCTAAGCATTGCTGTGGTAAATGTTGGCAAGGCACTGGATCTCTGTATGTTGTAACACAGACAACACAATGTGGAGGTCTTAAGGTCAAGTGTTAAACTGGAAAGCAAACATGCAGTGGAAAATATGTTGCATTGGCTTGCTAGAATAATATTTTGCTTTAATTGAACACAAATTCCTCAATATGACTCATGAGCCTCTGCTCTAGTCATCACCTTGGTCCAGTCTTTCTTTTCCAACTCTTGTTACGGATAATTGCAAACAGACAAAGTTACTTTTTGACAGAAAAAGAAAGCTATCTGGGTCACACAGACGTATGTCGTGTATCATAACAGGAGTGTTGTGGACTAGATTTTGAAAATGAAAGCAGCTGAATAACATCCCTACAGACACACGTGACAGCCACTGCTGTTGGCTGGCTGTTCGCACACACTTATGTGTGGATACACAAGCTAGGGGGGAAAAAAATCAAATCTTGAGCTGTGGTGTGTGGACAGACTGTAAAGAGAGATGTTAAGGGGATATTCCATGCTTGCCAGGTGGGCAGTGGGCTGAAGGGGAGTGAATGTGTACGTGTGTGTGATGTGGAGGTTTGTGACTCCTGAGACCATGCACATAGACACAAAAAAAATCTTCAGTCATCTGTCGCCTGTCTGCTGAAATGACAGCATTTACCAGCTCAACAGACTCCCCAGCATATTGCAAGCAACCATGTCCAAGCTCTATAGCCACCTCTCCTTTTCTCTTCTCCTGTCGTTCTCTCTCCTATGGGCTATTTCTTTTTACCATAGGGGCTTTACTGAAAACTTTCATATTTCACATTCAAGGTCTTTGAACATCTACTTCCCTCTCTCATTTGCAATCTTTGCAGACCAACAGATGTGTGCTTATTAGAGGTCAGTTTTAGAGGTGCATTAGGAGAGGAGAGGATTTACCTGATGTTGGGCCTCCTCCAGATTCCCACTGGCCCACAGAGAGAGCCCAAGACGATGGCGAATCTTCGCCTCGTCCTCACGTCGAACCAGCTGTTCTGCAAGCCGCAGGCCTATCAGAAGAGAAGGAAACAGAAGCAGATGAGAGAGAGGAGAGTAAAAAAATATCCAGAGCAGGCACACTCTTAGGTATCTTTCAGAGTAACAGATGTAAGCATAGCGTGGTACTGATGTTTTGACAGCGAACAGGTTTGGATATTTGGCCCTCAGTTGTAAGATACTGCTCACACTGGGATTAAAACACACACACACACACTCACCCCTGCCATAGAGAGAAGCTGTTAGAGCACTAATCGGACTGCATAGTAATCAATGCAAAGCATCGACTGGCTGAGCAAACACAAACATGCGCTGAACGGTTGCATAAAAGAAGCCACACAATATCATGAAGAAGTCTGCAAATATTTGCAAACACACTGATGAGCTAATAATAGACTGTGTGCAAACTTGCAGTGCAAAGTCTATTTAGGCTATTTTGTTTGAGAGACTCTCAGAGTTGTCTAGGAAGCCAGGGGGGTTTGAATGTGCATGCACACTTATGTGTGCCTGTGTCAGATCACCTGGCGAACACACAGTTTGTTTTCCACTTCCAATCCCTCAAGCCGTGAGGCGTATGTCACAGCATTGCTTTCCTTGGTCTGCCTGCTGAGTACTTGGCTCTGCCCAGTTACTGAGCTGAAAATGCCACTCCACAGAGGACAATGAAACACACACCGCACACACAGACAGCTGCTTAGCCACATCACCCACAAGGTGCTAAATGCACAGCAAGCACTCTGCAGTTTGCACTAGGCTATTGCCCATGCACAGTCACACTTAATACAGCTAGGCTAAGTCTATTCTCTCCACTCGCTTGTGCGATGGAGGGGTCTAAACATGCTTTTGGTCAAAGAGAAGAGAAAGTGGGCCAAGCCACCCTCATTTGAGTCTGCTTTTCTCGGCATTCCTGGAAAACAGTCTGTGGCTGGACCAGATAAGCCAAGAACAGAGACCGTGACCCGAAACAGCCAGCCTACTCCACAAGACCCAGCACAGAACGCAACCATAGACTTCATGGCTCCTCCATGGCCACGCTAGCCGGCAACCTTTGAAGCCTGCAACAGCCTCCCCTCTCGCCTTATCTTTCCACCCCACCCCCCCACCCCGTCTGCCTGCCCTCTTCCACCATGCATCTGCTGTGCTCCTCTCTCCCTCTACCTAATTCATTTTCTCATCTTCTTGCCTGTGTCTCCAGCCCCTCCTCTGCTCTCTCTACCTGTTTCATCTTGACTGTGGTGGCAGTGCTTGCGGGGACTCGGCACTGCTTAGGGCTCATTAGGCACTGGAGCAAGAGAGAGGAAACAGATCTAAATTATCCTTTTCATTCTCTGACAGCATCACCCCTCACTCATCTCAACTCCAGCTCTGAGCCTTTCATCTGCACACACACACACACACACACACACACACACACACACACACACACACACACACACACACACACACACACACACACACACACACACACACACACACACACACACACACAAATCCTCTTTCTCTGAGCTGCTCTGTGATAGTTCTTTATGATCAAGCCTGAGTGTCAACCAACTCTATGTTTTCTTTATTCTCCAGTTGACAGTGAAATAATACATGTGAATTATGACTCATGCCGATCTCTGTCTTTCCCCGCCGCCTGCCTGCCTTTCTCTTTTCTTCTCTCCATCCTTCCTCTCTTCCCTCTCAACTCTCTCATTCCCTCTGTTCTCCCGCTCTGTATCATTCAGTGTCTGTCACTGTCACCGTGCGTGCCTTTGGTGTGCCCCGGAGGCACAGTCACGTAGCAGCAGCTGACACGAGGATGTGGCCGTGGCTGGCTGCACCCTGAAGAGCAACTAGAGAACACTTTAAAGGCTGCTTGACAGCTGGGTGAGAGATTCTCTGCAGGCCCTGAGGCCCACGCACCTCCGGCTTCAGACATAGGCTTTAGGGCACAAAGTCTTATGCACTGCAGAACCACAAGTGCGTCGTGCCGGAAACAAAATACCCTGGCACATGTATGCTTGTGACACACCAAAACACAGTACTCTTTGATCATGACCACATTGAAGAAGTGAAGTAGAAAAGAACAATGTGTTAAAGACAGTAAGTGTACCAAAAACAAGTTTTGAAGACATTTTTTTTAAACATTTTAACTCCCTGCTTTCCCACTCTGTGTTAAAAAAAACATGTAGTCTAAATACTGAGCATAATAGGGACTATGACATACACACTAAATTCATCCTACATAAACAATTTTAGTAGTAAGACAGTATTGACATTTGCATTTAGTTAAGAGTAAATATAGGTTTCTTAATAATATATGAGATAATGGAAATCTAGGAGAAATAAAATAGCCACAAAGGTCTAAAATATTGAAGCAAAAAAGTACATCAGCTACATAACTACACCAGTTATAAACCTCCTGCCACTTTAACAGCTACCAACACTCAACATTTATAGCACAACACTACAAACTGTGAGGGGTCCACATATGATGATGGAAGGTCCAGACATTTCACACTGTGATACTTATCATCCAACTGCATTTCGTTTTATATGCCTCCTGACAAGCTGCTTAGATTCCCACCCACATGAATGTGTTATATTACAATTCCTGAGTCAGTTTTATTATAGTATTAAAGGCTTTGTATAAAATAATATGTAATAAAATATGTACTCTGTATAAGAGCTGCTCGATTAGGGCAAAAATCATAATCGCAATTAATTTGGTCAATATTGAGATTGCGATTATTTAACATGATTACTCATTGACTTTGAAAACATGATGCATTTTTAAATTGTCTTTTTAAAAGTGGAGTTTCTTGAAATTTAAATATATTTCAACTGAAAAACAAATTAAATAAAAATATATGCATTCAAAGAAATCATATCATCTTTAAATAAATAAAAAGAACAAAGATCAGCTATGTTGTAAACACATTATTCAATATATAGAAAAGAATCAATAAAAAGAAACGAAACCAAAATAAATCAGATCAAATACGTTGTAGTGCTGGGCAGCCCGCGGCTGAGTGGTTAGAGCAGTTGCCCTATGTAAAGAGGCTAAAGGTCCTCAGCGGCAGCGGGTTCAACTCCCACCTGCAGCCCTTTGCTGCATGACTCCCCCCCCCCCCCTCTCTCTCTCACACCCCATTTCCTGTCAGTCTTACAAGAAGGGGCTTAAAAAAAACTGCCCAAAAAAATAATGTTTAAAAAAAAGAAAAATGTTGAAGAGCACTGGGTCAACCTACTGAAAACTCCTAAACATATATTTAAATGTTGGTCAACTATCTTCAACATATTCCAGTCAGTAACAGTAAGGGGAACAGTACGCTGGATTTACAACACAAGATAATACAAGAGCATCATTGTGATACGGAATGTGGCACAATAATAATTTTATCTTGATTACCTAGTTTTCACAATCATCAATTGTTTTTCATTTCCAAAGTGCATTAATCAATATTCAACCTCATGTTTCCAGGTTCAAATATTAAACATGAGGTACATTTTGACCAAAAACAGCATTTGCAGGTTAATATTGTTTTTCCATTAGTTGTGATTCCTTAAACGTAGGGTGGAGAAACTTTAATACCTCCATTAGTCGCTACAATGATGCCATTGATTTAATGACACTCACGTTAATCGTTTTAAAAAAAAAGAACATCTTGGTGTGAAATGCCTCTTTTGTTTAAGATTGAGACGGGGATGTGCAATTTCCTTTAATGTAAAATAACTAAGTGTTAATTATTAGGATAACTTGTAGAGCAGTGTGAACTCCTGAAGTGACAGAATGACTATCAGCAATTAATTGGTATCTTCCACTGTAGCCTTGTCATTCTGTATTACCGTGCAATGCAGTATAACTATCAGACACAGACACATACACATGCACACACATACACACACACAAATGTATAAATACACACAGACAGACAGATTTGGAGGTCACATGTTGTCAAAAGTATCTGCACGACTTCATATCTGCCTTTCTATCCCCCTTCCAATTAATGTTTTTCGATAAACAAAAAACAGGCAGTGCAACATGAAGAACAAAATAAAAAAAAACACACAACTAGGGGGAAAAAAACCATGCCAACTTTTCGGTCTGGGTAGGTTGGCCAGAAATAATTGGCTGTCAAGGATAGTGAAGGCACTGCTCTTTTTCACAGCCAGACTGAGGAACAATACAAGGACAGTGTGGGGGACAACAGGAGGACAGGGCGGAGACAGAATGCCCTGTCGCCTTTGTTTCCATTAGAACTGAACGAGCAGGCCTGCAGAGGGTGTATGGGTCACTGCAGGCCCGGCTAAATCTAATAGAGTCGACGGAGGAGAGATAGAGGAGATATATTCCAGTTCCCTTTGCATTCACTCCCTGCTGTGTGAAATATACAACTGTCCTCTTAAACAAGTTGCGATTTTCTTGGATTCATACGGGGTATGGGTCGTAACACGGTGGGTGTGCCTGAGAATGGCTGGCGGTGTGGACGTTCAGCTCACATCCATGGATGCTTCCACTTATCACATCCTTATTGACAAACCCTTCATGTGCTGTCATTGACATAATGAATTTTTTTGAGAGGCAGGTTTTTATTTCACCATAATCTGTAGGGGACAATGAAGCGTGAGAGGCAGTAGTCTGTCAGCCACTGCGTGAAAAGATCCTTTGGCAACTCACTGCAAAGAACCCTCTGAGAAAAGTAGATATAGAGGTGTGAAGAACAGCCAGCAGTAAACAGGAGAAATGCCTTGGCGTGCATCCTGATGGGTTTGCACACACAAGAGCTGGTCTACCTATACAGCACAGAAGACAACACATACGCATAATACGCACACCAAATCCCCCTGTGCACTTATAACACATAAGCACAAAGGCACAAACACACACACATGCACGGAGCCTAATAAGAATGTGGCAAAGGCTTAGCAATAAATAGGCTCTGAATTTCATATTCATGGATTCACAAACTCTAAGCCTATCAGCTCAGGCAACAAAGGCAATCCTCTCTCCTGTTCCCCCTGACTCACTCACCTTCCTGCAGGTACATGACAGCCTGTGAGTAGTTTTGTAGTGCATGGTGTGTCCTCCCCAGGCTGCCATAGGCCAGTGTCTTGGCACCCAAGTCATTAGTCTGAGCCGCCACACTTAGGTGCTGTTCCTGGAACACGACCGCCCGCTCATAGTTTCCGAGCGACTCGTAGGTAAGGCCCAAGTTCCCATAGGCGCGGGCCTGGCGTGTGGGGCTGCCCGCTTCCTCTGCGATCTCCAGGTCACTTTGGTGGCATCGCAGGGCTGTCTCATACTCTCCCATAGATTGATAAACAACACCCAAACCGCAGCTGGCATCGCCCTCCAGTAGTCTGTCTTGGGTGTCACGGGCAATGGCCAGCTGACGCTCCAGACAGGATATAGCCTGCTCGTAATTTCCAAGCTGGCTGTGCAGTGCCCCCAGTTCACCGTAGGCCTGAGCCTTGCCTCCGCACTCCCCCAGCTCATGAGCCACTACTAGCCGCTTCTCAAAACACACCAGCGACTGCTGTAGGTTTCCCATGGCCCTGCAGGAAAAGACAGAAAACCAATAAGATTAGGAGTGAGACACGTGAGATAAGAAACAAACAAGACAACCTGAAAGAAATTCTGTTATTGGCGTTTTCTGTCAAAACAAATACTGAGATATCTTTAATGACGTCAACACTCAAAGTAAATATGTCTCTGTTTATCCATATCTAGGAGAAACTTTACTCTTGCTGTATTCTTGATTCTTACAGATACATCTCTATTCTCCTGTAACAGAACACTATTAAGACGCAACAAGGAGGAACTCTTTTATTTACACCAGATAATAATGAAATATAGATTTAGATGTCTAACATACTGCTGATCTGGACAGACTAAAGATTGTATGGCACGCTATGTGAGAAACGTCTGAGTGAGTGAATTTTAAATTTAGGCCGTGTTTGAAGGGTAACACAGTCTACCATCCTTTATTACGAGATAGGTCATCTGTCAAAGGATCCTCTAGTGTGTGTGTGTGTGTGTGCGTGTGTGTGTGTGTGTGTGTGTGTGTGTTGACAGAGTGGCATTCATCCCATCTTGACATTGTATGCGCCTTCACAGCCTTCAAACAGACTTTATTCACATGCTCAGAAACACCAACAAGTGCCGGATGCCGGTTCAAATGGAGAATACAAAGAATAAAAGCCTTTAAGCTTAATTAATGTTGTGTGATAACGTACGTGCTTGACTAAGAGTGGTTAGAAGATGAGAAGGGTTTGAGTGTGATGTCTATTATTCCCCTCTGAACTCATGCATGGCTAATGCTGCCATGTGTGATTGCTGTGGTGCCGTGCTGATGATGCACAATAAGAAGAAAAATCATCTGCGAAATGAGGATTTCTGCAAGCTTTTTGTGTTTTATTTTGCGGCGTCAACTCCTAGGATGCTATCAGCTCTTTGAAGCATAAAGGGAAATAGACGGGAGAAGAGACACACGATGTAAGAGGTTGCCTCGAAATTACTGCTTCTCTCAGTTTCAGACGCCTGTGTGCCAAAGCCTCTTTGCATACAGATAAGTCCAGGGCCACTAGGCTGCGGCTGAGACAGCTAGCACCCGGCTCCCATCCAAGCCTTGCTCACCAGCAAGGTGTCTCTAAACTATGGTGGTCTTTTATCATGAGAGCAAGGAGAAAAATGATATGCAAAGTAGGATTACTGTGATTACTGGTAAAACCCAGTCAATACAATTATCTTCTCCCGCAACAGCTGGGGGATATTGATACTAGAGCTGTGTATTGGCAAGTATGAGTCTGGTGATACGATACATCACTATGCACGATGCATCATGATACAAGGGTTACTATTAAATATATTATGGTATACTATGATACTGTATATTGACTTTTAAATCTTATTTTAGGAAAACTGTCACAGTTTAAAGAACACACCTTCATATAGACACGTTGTTACATTAGAATGGAAGAGTCAAAAAGGTAAAGTTACCTTACCATGTGTTATTTAGCACCCTTTCCGACAAGCTAGCATGATACGGTTGGTGCCACTGGAAGCCTTAGGTTATTTAGTTTTATATGCTGCCAATACTGGGCCTGCTACAGCCTCATGTCCCATGGAACTCAGAGGGTTCAACTAAAATCCATACAATATCACACTACATAATAACGCAATACTCAGGTGTTTTGATACTTTTTTTAAGGTCCGGAAATTTTTGTATGTGGTCTTTTTTTAATCCATAATCAGGGAAAAGTTGTTACTCACAGAAACCTTGCACGCTGAGTCAGATGCGTCTTGTTATATTTGAAAATTTGCAGTATGAGACAAAATGCTGTGTTGTCTCTTGCTCTCTCATTTTCTCTCTCCGCTGGAGGTACCCGGCTGTCTCCACTTCTGCCCGTATCTTGCATTTTGCACTGTGGCTACCTGAAGGGGCTAAGTTATGACAGTTTTAATTCTACATCTCTTTGTCGTAAAGTGCTTTACGCTGGGTGATGAAGTGAATCAATGAGTTTATCAGATGGTTCACGTAGATCAAAGGAGTGGCCAAACTTTAATGACGGACGAAGGTTTTGGAGTCGGTGTGTAAACAATTTTAATTTCAATTCAATTTCAAAAACTACGGACTTGGTGTGCACAGGCCTTTACCCTCTTAACTGATACTAGTGCGTTATACAAAAACTGAAAAGGATTTTTTTTAGCAACGTGAAAGAGGGGATTCGAAACATGTTGCCTTTCATTTAAAGCGAACTCACCTGTGTCCATTGCCTAATCCGCTGTAGGCCTTCTCCTGGTCCTGCATGCGGTTGAGGCTCTGGGCCACTGACAGATACTGGTCATAGTACTTGATGGCTTCCTCAAAGTCTCCCAGTGCCTCATAACAGTCTCCCAGGTTTCCATAGGCCCTGCCCCTGTCCATTACTGCCTCGTTGCCACTCAGCTGCTGTAAGGTGGCCAGCTGTTGCTCCAGGTAGCCAATAGCTTCCTCCATCACGCCTACATTCATTTTAGTGATGCCCATATTCCCGTACACCTGAGCCTCCACGACGGGATCCTTCAACTTCCGCCCAAGCTCCAATTGCTCTTCGTAGCTCTTAAAGGCCATGGCGTACTTCCCCAGGGCCATGTATACAGCTGCCAAGTGACCATGGGCTTTGCACTCCCCTGACAGGTCGCCCAGCTCTTGATACACCTCCAGTTCCTGGGTGTGGTAGCCCAGAGCTTTGTCATATTTCTGCACAAGTCTGTAAGTGGCCCCGAGGGCAGCATAGGCACAGGCCTCCATCCTACGCTCCTTAACCTGAAATGAGATAGAATTTCAGAATATCAGCATGAGGGACATGAGTGAGTGATATCTACATTACATACCATGACATTTCTTATTTATATGATGAATTGTTCTAGTAAATGTTGTACTGCATTCATAGTGTATGGCCATACCTGGTGAGCTAAGGCCAGTTGCTGCTCGTAAAACTGAATGGCTCCAGCCACCTCTTTTTTACAGACATATATGTCCCCCAGATTTCCCAGAGCTCTGAAGCGAGCCTGTGCATTGTTCAGGGACTGGGCTAGTGACAGCAGGTATTTTTGACACTCCTCTGCCTTAGTGAAGTCTCCCAGGGCCTTGAAAGCCAACCCGAGGTTACAGTATGCCTTGGCCTGACTCAGTTTGTCATGAAGGTCCTTGGCCAGAGCTAGATCTTGCTCATAGTATTTGACGGCATCCTGGTAGTTGCCCAGACAGTAGTGGGCATAACCCAGATTGTGACAAACTTTCCCTTCGCTCTCCATGTCTTGGAGGTCGGGGGACAAGCGGAGGTACTGCTCATAGTAGGGTACAGCCTGAGGGAACTCTCCTCGAGAGCAGTGGAAGTTGCCGAGGTTACCCAAAGCCCGCGCCTCGCTCTGGACATCTCGGAGCTCACGAGCGATGTTGAGGTGGTTCTGGTAATGTTGTAGAGCGCGGTCATGGGCTCCCAAGGCTTGGTAAGCCACAGCCAGGTTTCCATGGGTGGAGGCCTGAGAGGCCCGGTCATTGACCTCCATGGAGATCTGCAGCTCCTGGCGGTGGTAGCGAACAGCCTGGTCAAAGGCTCCCAGGGCATTGTAGGCATTACCCATGTTCCCATAAGCCCGACCTTGAGCAGCATAGTCATTCAGTTCCTGGGCAATGGCCAGGTGTGTTTTGTGGAGTTTCAGTGCAGTCTCATAGTCCCCCTTCATCTGGTGAATGATGCCTGTGGAGAAAGGAGAGAGAGTAACAGGATGAATATAAAGACCCATTTGGGGGAAAATTGTAATTGAATAAAATTCAAGTGCCTAGTCAGCTCTTCATGTATAAAACAAGTCATTTGGTTGTTAAAATATGCTCTCTGAGCCATCTGTTCTCTGCTTACACAACACGCTCTTCCACAGAATTATGGTCATTAAAAATGTAGTGCAATCAATCAGAGTTATTATAACACCAAAATAGAATCTTTTGATTGTCTAAGTTGTCTTTGATGATTGTGTCTTAGAGGGATTTCATCAAAATCCACAACTTTTCCGCAGGGTCGGATACGGTTGTGAGAGAACAAGAAAGAAATACGGAGAAAGTAAATGTGGGGGGAAAGTGTGAAGAGCTGATGGAAAGCTAAGCAAACAACTTTAAAAAATGAGATAAGTGTGGAAAACCAATAAATAATGGAGAACCTGGTACATTGAGCGCATTATCTCTGATAAAATACCATCCTCTGAATAATAATAGCTTTACCCCACACAGCCAGGCACCCATCTGGCACACATATACACGCAACATCCAAACAAATGTGCACCCACACACACGCATGTGCGCACACACGCACGCACACACACTGACTAATACACAGCAGTGAGGAAAGAGACATCACAGCATATCTACCATATCTCTCCTCCTTCCCTTTGAGACTCACTACTAATCTCTGCGTCTCTCCTTTTGCATTGTCACCCAGCTTTCAACGATAATAAATGCACTGTATATGAAAGCTCACTGAAAGAGAAGATGGGACGGCCTCAGGCTGATGGATGGAGACAGAGAAACCAACTGCAAGGCAAATAACTTAGTCCTTCATCCACCAGCCTGGCCATCATTGCTTTGCTGCATCAGCATTTTCAATAATGGGCGGGGGTACAGCCGCTGCTGGGACACCAGGGATGGAAACGGAGAATGGTTGGCAACCGGGGGCGGAGAGGGGCTCTGTGGCTTGCGGTGAGTATGTGATGGTGCCACCGGGATTAGTTACCACCATGTGTGTTTTCCCATGTATTTCATCTGAAACCTGCCACATTATGGGCCTGAACACAGGCTACATAAACAGTGGGATTGAAACTAAACAGACGGCTCAAACGACTGCAGAAGTTAGATGATAGATGTGGCTATGCATTCAGATGTTGGCTCAGTTGAAAAGCAGCACATTCAATGTGAATGGTAAAAAAAATAGTTTTGGTGCCTCTATAGAATGAGACACTAGGCTGAATATTACCAGGTATGTATATTTAGACATACATACAGTACAGAGAGTGCATTGGCGGACGTTAGACTTGCATCATCAGTATTTCACTCTTAATCAAGTTTAAATGAGGAGATTGGTTTCAAACTAAAGTTGCCTAAATTGGGTGCCTAAAAAAATCCAACGGCTCTCTCTGCAGACAGATTGCATTTTGCCAGGAAAACAACATCAAAGATCCACTGCCTGCTTAATTCAGACCATGATTCAGCATGCAGAAGACACCTACTGACAAATCAAACCTGATTTGCTGTTTGTTTGCTTGCTTGTGTTCTCAGGTTAAAGTGATACAACCTGAACTGACCTTGTAATCGTCAGGTCACAGCCCTGAGGTGTTAGTATGCTAGACGCAACACAAAGTGAAACATGGAGAGAAGCGGGAGCACTGCCAAATAATACTGGAAAAATTCAGATTGCAAATGACATAACTTCACAATGAGTGAAAACCATGAGGTTCTTTGGACTATGTACAGTACAAATGTAGTAAAACTGTCTTTAGCTTGAGACACAATATATTAATGAGGTGTAGAACCTTTTGGATTTTAAGGTTCCGCTGGCACAGACATTTCCTACACCTTGGACAAACCCCTTTTGCTTTGGGAGACTTTCCTAAGAGTGGAAGCATGTTAAGATTCACAGCAGGCTAGTTGGGAGAACACTGACAGCCCTCCTCACAAAGTCACTCCCAAGGTTATGCTTTCCCCAACGGAGGCTGATCTTACTGGGGATATAATGCCTACTGATGTATTACCAGCAAACAAGTCCCATGCTGCAGGCTAAAAATAATTCTGGGGATTGGCGATGGCTGGAGGGGTGGAGGAGACAGCCCCGGACAGAGGCTGGGGGTGTATGGTGAGGTTTGAGGTTGGGCTTGGAAGCTGCAGCCAAAATTGCCATAAGCCTTAGGCTATGCCTAGAGTCACACTTGAAGCTAGAAAATATTTTCTGCCCTCCCCCAATATGGCAAGAGGATTATGGAACCCTCTGGGGATAGCATCCAGCAGGATAGTAAGTCGTTGAATTAGAACAGGGATTCTGGCTCATTTGGTCACTGCGGTATATTGTCCAAATCAAAATGACCCCAATCAGATTCAAATGAAGTAAGCCTGAAGTATGTGGTGCATACTAAATGCTCTTCACCGATATATATATAAAATACAATTGCTCAATTATTTCTGTTATACGCATCTTAAGATGGTGACTGTGAAAAACCGGGACAAAGCACACACCACATCATTCAAATGCTTTTATACAGGGCCCTATCCATCCAGAGCCCTATCCATCCCCCCGTAACCAAAGACATTAAAAGCATGGCAATGTGTTGTCACTTTTCATTACACAGCTGGCTGTACATAGAGGGATATGCTGCAGTGATGACTTTGAGGGATGGTGGCTTGTTCTGAGTAAATCACTGTGTCATTCTTCCAGGGAGCTATGGAGGTCCAGAGATGCTGCCTACACTCAGCTATAGTAAGAGGATTTTACCAACAATGGTGCTGCTGCCACTGGGCTGGCGTGTTACTAGGAATAGAGTTGAGATGACCAGCCTGAGCCCAAAATACTGACTTGGGTGTGTTCCTCATTTATATTTTAGAATGAGGTCAACATTATAATTTACATTCATGTTTGAGAAGTAAAACTGGATGAACAGGATGCTGGAATTGTGGTGTTTGTGGTAATGTTGATGCCTATTTAGGTGTAAAATAGCACAATAGGGAAGTCAATCTTTGAAGGTAATTCCAATGAACCTGAGCAGTATTCACAAAACATCTGAATCTGGTTCAGTACTTCTGAATATTTATATTTGAAATTTTTAGATCATTTTGAGTATTTACAACGCTGTTAGTACAAATGGAGGCAATGTACCTGACAGACAAATCAAGGTTAGGATTTTAAAATGCAGATTTAATAATATATTTGAAAGTAATTGTAAAGTAAGTGAAGAGACACGCTTAAAAAGGTCAAGGTAGAACAACCTTCATAACTCTTTTTTTGAGTAGATGCACTGGTTTTAATTTTGTTTTCCTTTTTTTGAAGTTTTCAACAATAATTCGGATCTCCTCCCACACAGCTCTGCAAATTAAAAATGTAAAAGATTTTCACTATCTTAAAGGGGACATATTGTGCTAATTTTAAGGTTCAAGCCTGTATTTGGGGTTTCTAAAAGAATGAGTTTACATGCTTTAATGTTCAAAAAACATATTGTTTTTCTCATACTGTCTTTCTGAATATACCTGTGTGCACCCTCTTTAAGACCCCTTCCCAAAATAGCCCAGACTCCTCTGATTGGTCAGCATTTGTCAGCTTCAGCATCTGCATTCTCAGTGTCTCTACAACATCATTGCAGCAGGGGAATGACTGTAACGGCACAGCAGCAGCAATTCCTACATAAACATATACACTGTATGTATTATAGTTGTGACATCCACCTTACAGAAATGCTGACGCTCCTTGAAAGGCCCAGTTTCTGAATACGGGTTGTGTGCAGTTCTCTGGATTGAACATTTTTATACTTTCACAGTAGTACCTCGGCCTGCTTTATAATAGAAAAATACTTCTAAAGAAAAAAATAATCTCACTTTTTGCAATATGGAACCTTTAGCACATTTTTTTATGTAGAAGTAGTAAGTAAAAAGAAAATAATGACACATTTGTACTAGACTGGCATAATTGTAGTCACTATAGAGCACAGAGAAGGGGAAACACCACTGAACCATTGAAAAGGTCCATATGAGGAGCTCTTTTCCAAAACGCTATAAATCCATTTGAATAGTTTTCAGGAAAATGACATTTTTTACCCAGACTCACACATTTGGTTAATATTCAATGTATCTTGTCAAAATGGTTTATGGCTCAGTCTGAACATGTTGAATGGATGGACAAAACAAAAAACTCTCCTGCTTCAGAGCGCCGCCATGTTGGATCGCATAGAACCCTCACTCAATTCTCATTTGGTCGAGAGGACGTTTCGCATTTAGGCTGAAAATAGGTTTGGTGCTTGTCGCGGTTTGGAAAGGAACTGCATCTTGCGGACCATTTTAAACAAGGAAATATAGCGATTTGGCATGAAACATTGATGAAGCAGTGAAAAGGTTCTGTATACAGCAAAGTGGCATGACAAACTCGTTTTTTTTAAATTTGGCTTTTATCTTGTTTTGGAAAAGAGCTCTTCATATAGAGTATTTTCAACTCCAAAGATGATGTACAGTATGGATGACTATATCATAATATGGAGGATTACTCTCATAGAGGCTTCCACTGTAATGATGCCTATGAAAATGAAAGGGTGCATGAAAGTTAAAAGACTCCATTATAATATGCAAAGTGTCTTAACAGTGTTGTGTGAGTTGTACAATATACAATGGTGAATGTTGTGATCTCTGGGGGGAAGTAGTGAGCTGAGGCAGAGTCTAGAAGCTGCTGGGATGGAAGGGGCGGAGCTGGGGGTCTGGGCTTAGGGTAGCAAATCCTCACTCTCAGACACCGGGATCTCCTACAGTCTGACTGACAGAGAGACGGGAAGGACGAAGATAAAAAAAGGACAGGGTATGGATAGATGGATGCGTGCTGCGTGGGTGGTCTGCCAACAGAAACACACAGTGTTCTTTACATGTCCTCCTGCAGCAAGAGCTGAGCTGCTTCACTCTCCTCTCTTGCTGACCCTCACCACACCAACTGTCTGGTGTACTGTCCACACACACGACATCTGATTTCCTCCTACCACATACAGTAATCCAAAAATGTACAGTCTCAACTCCTTTTTTTTTTTTTTTGCACCGCACAGTCGCCTTTCCGTTTAGGAACAGATCACATTACATGCTGAATTTGCAGATGTGCTTAATGCAAAAGAATTCTACAGCTCTTTTGTTTCACTTAATAGCTCCACAGTGAGTTGAATAATAACTGCCTACAGTGAGCTAAACTTTAGTGTAAGCACAAAGACTAGCTGAGTGTGTTTTGAAGGGCCTCTAGTCCAGTTTCTGGCATGGTCCTCTGTGAGGAGATTGAAGGGGGCCACGCAGGGGGAGTAATGGAGCGTCTGCTACTTTTCCAGCAAACAGAAATTTGGGGCCAGGCTGCAAAGATCAGATAGCGAGCAAAGATCTCCCCAGGACAGTAACATAAGACTGGCATCTGATAAATCCCACTACCTCTTCTCCAACTATTGTTCGCTCTACTTCCCCTCTTTCATCCTTTTTGCGGGGTAATATTTAGTCAAGTTATTTGCTTGGCCATTAATGGAGGGCTGAAGATGTCACCGATGTCAGATAAGTGCACTTTTTATGTATTTGCTTGGCTCTTTCCCTGTCTCCCCCCTTACAGTGGCCTTTCATTCATCCTGTCTGGGCCATTAGGCTCACTAAATTCCTCTGTAAATTCAGCTCTCTCCGGCTAGCTTTCCTGGTCAGACTAATAATATATCTACGATCAGTGTGGGGCTTAGGTACCAAACTGAATAATTTCTATGCCTCGGTGCCCCAGGCATGTCTGGTCCCTGTCTGCTTCGGGCAGTCCGAAATCACTTTGGATAGGGTACAGGATTTGTGTCCATAACCATTGTTGATGTTTTTGTTATACTGATGATAATGATGATGAAGAAGTCGTAGTGGTAAAATCCTGTCATGAGAAAGGATGTTATCTTAGCTACTAAATGTTTGACGATCCTGCCTTTTTAAATGCCATTCACTTAAATGGCTGACTTTCACGATTAAATGCTCAAAAGCTCTCAGGGTCAGTTTTACTATATTTTGTAGGAGGCGAGTTAGCCAATTAATGACAACAAACACAGCCCTGTCAAAAACACAAATCATGATGCTTGATCTACTGGTGTGACATTGTTACTGTCAGACATGTTACAAAACCTATTAATCAAATGTCTGGACCAAGCAGATTTCCACAACTGACTTTCAGGATTTTTCTGTAGATTTCAGCACTCAATTCTCACATGACTCTTAAGTGGAAAAAGCTGCAAGTGTGAATGTTGTTTAGCATGAAAAGGTCTGAAACTAATTAAATACAGAGGTTAGACTTATATATCACTGATGAGATTTGAATCCAAAGCATCGCAGTGCACACTGTCTGACTCTGTGTTGTTTTGTGAACCCTTCTTCCTGTTGTTTTCCTCTTTCTGTTGCTTTGTTTTTGTGAGCATCAGCAGAATGCATTCCCTGGGGATGCTGGATAAAAGGAAGAAGAAGAAAAAAAAGCTTAATTAGGACCGTTACCTCCAGCCCTTTCTACTGATGGAGTCGACATTTCATGTGACTTCTTTGAGACACACGGTCAAACTAAGAGGTGTGCATGGAGGAAAAGGGAGCACGAGAGAGATCAGGCTAAAAACAAAAACGCTATCAAACAAACGTATCCAAAGTCTCTTTGAAGTTAAATGCAAGGGGAAATAATACAATTTAGATTCTGTTTCATGAATACCAGAAATGTGAGCTACATGGGAACCCATTCCTTCAGTCCTCGCTCAGATATTAAATATTGCTGACTAGGGGGTGAGTTAGCCAATTAATGAATAATAAATGGGGCTGGAAGGCAACATTTTCATATCCTTTATAGGTCAGAGTGTGCTGAGCCAGGGCTGCTGGTACCGCTGGGCATCATGGTTAGATATTAAAGCATGGCGATCTCTATACCACTGTACCTCAGAGCCATGTCAGCTGCTGCTCCACCCACACTACACGCAACATTAATGACAAGCTGAGAGGGCATAATAAAACTTTTTCCTTTCTTGTTTCTGCAACTTCTCCTTTCTATCTCTTGCTGTGTTTTTGCTTTTATCCTTTAATCTTCACTGGATTATCCTTCCTCTCTTTGTTCACAGCGTAAAGGCACCATTATTTGAAATCTCAAACAACATCCTGTTGGTTTTATCCCATATCTTATAGTTCTAAGCAGGCTTGTGGGCGTCGGTGACAACGCACCCCACTGCCGCAAACAAAAACAACAACAACAATGGGGCAATTACAGATGGATGCTTCACAACCTCCACTTCATTTTCTGTTATCTTCATTATTCAGCTCCTCTTGAATCAGCTATTAAAGGTAATTAAGCGATTCATCAAGTCAGTTTCAATTACTGGGAGCTTGACAGCTGCAGATTACAATCGGTAGGGGTGAGGGGAGAGATTGAGAGAGGAAAAACTGAAAAAAGAGGAGAGAAAGAAAAAAGGAAGTAGCAACAAATCAGGCAGCACTGAGATGGGCAGGAAGCTTCTGGGGTGTCAAGAGGTACTGTATTCACATGATGGTAAAGCTTGTCCAGGCCATCTCCACAGAGCAACAGGCTTGATCGCTACCACCCACTCATTTAGCTTCGGCTCTTTCACCCGCTGGAGGTCTTTGACACTGCATCAACTACACCATCATTATTCTGTCATGGAACGGAAGAACTGTAATGTTGCAACTAATAATGAATAAGAGCGCTCTTGCCATTTCAGTGGCAATCACACTACAGATAGGAATACATTTGATGCCTGACATACAGTCACTGGGAATAATGCTCACATGTACTGTAGGATCATAAAATATTCTCGCTGGCGCCCCTAATTTATGGCAACCAGCTCACTTTTAAAATCCGGTGTGTGTTGGTGCTAAGAGCACTCCATGATGTGCGACCATTAGGGCTGGTCAAAGGACGACTTCAATTTATGTTTGGCTGATTAACCCCACTCTCTGCTTGCACACTTTTACTCATTAGGTCAAAGAATAATTCATCTGGGATGAACTATCATGCCTCTTAGTTGTCCATTAGAGTGAGGTTTACTACTGTCTTGATGGCTATCATAAGTCACACAGCGCAGGTTGTAACTGCTGGGCTGAATACAGGGGAATTGGCCATAGCATCTATCTCATGGGGTATTGAATACCCAAAGGAACACCTTTATCCCCAACGTTCCTTTCCTCATTATATTAGCAGACTCTGCAAGGTTACCTTGCTAATAATGTCATTCTATCAGGATTTGGCTATAAGTCATTGGCTTGTAAGGGAGACAATAATTACATTTTAAGTTTCAATCAAAAGAGTTGATCGTATATATTTAATCCCCCCCCCCCCCCCCCCATCTCCCTTTTTTTAATCGTCACACCACTTTTCAATTCAAGACGTGAAGTCAGTGTGAAGGTGAGAGGAGAGATTAATGTGAAGAGATTTCCCATTAAAAATTATACATTTTTAATGGGGTTTATTTATAGTCTGACACTGTAACATGTAACATGTTGGCATTCTATCACCATATAACTTCCTGGGCTCACAAATTACTGTTGGCTCCAACTTGGACCATCTTCTTTCCTGCAGAAGCCCTGCACTCCACTGCATTATGCATACATAATCTACTGGGTACTTTTCACTGTTGAACACATTGCAATCCTTAAATGCTGTATCTAAAAACAACTTTATAAAAAATAGTGACAATACGGTAATATACTGCTGGCTTCTGACTAAAAGTAACAAAAACCCTCTCAAAAACATAAATATCATTGAAATGAACAGTGAGTAAACACCTCATTTAGATGAAGACAAACAATAGACTGTGGCCAGCAGCACAGTGAAAACACAAGCAGGAAAAGAAAGCTCTCATACTGTATCCCTAAAACAGGCAGGGCACCTTTCACACTGTCTTTTTTTTCTTCTCATCCCTCTTTCCAGTAGGTTAGGTCAAATGTAGCTACAATTGATCTCATAAATCCCGATGTTGAAGCAAGCAATCAGTTAACATTAACCTACCTAGTCTGCAAACAAACAGAAAGACATGCCGGTATGCTCCAGCTTGCGGCCGGTTCACAAACTTTCTCATTTTATAGCTAAACACGACAATAAAATATGTTTCTTGGAAAAAAAACATTCTTGATTTATATTTGATCTGCTCTGCCTAGTTAGACTGTTTGATCTAAACTTTGTGAGCCTGGTGCGTTGCGATGGATGGACCTCATTTGCATGACGTTGAGCCGAGTCGTGATTATGCTAGTGTGCATACGGCAAATGGTCAGTACTTTCGGCGCAGCCAGTTCACCTCCTGTCCATAGAAAATAAATAGGATCGATCAACTTCACATACATGGACTGATCCAGTGGTTCTCCACCTTAAGAGGAATCTCAAAGGACGACATACACTACATAATGTATAAGCTATCAGTGTATTTTCATTAGAGGTACCCAGATCTGCGTAAAAGGGATTGCAGTATTTTGGGGGATCCCACTAATGAATTCTGAAGAGAACTCTATTACTGAAGTCAGTCATGTGTCCCTGGGAGATTCACTCACTGGTAGAAAAACCTGAACCTGACTTAACAGTATACACTCCTGGTATATTCCAGTACTTTGTGTCGTGGAAAGCATCATTCTACACTTTGTATTGTTTCTATAATCACTGTCTGTAGTTGTAATATCATATTTCGTAGCATCATGAACCACTGTGCAGCGATTTGGTGTCTGAAAACGTATGGATGTATTACTCAAACTGGATTTCCTGATTTTTAACTGACAACTGAGGCCATACACCCACAGTACTATTCCGGGTCTCTCTAATCAAACTCACCTTTAACTAATGCAACAATACTATTGTATATTCTACCATGGTTTCATTTAAAATATATTGTGGATTAAGATGTTAAATTTAGCTTAGAAGATAAAAAATTATCATTTCCTCAAATTTGAGATAATGATAGTAATGTATTCACCATAGAAAGCAAGCTGATTACTGTATCTGTAAGACTAAATTGTCTCATAAGTCTTATAGTATTTGGCATACATACCCAGATTGGAGGAGGCCCTTCCCTCTGCCGCCCTGTCCTTCAAACCCTCTGCTATAGACAGCTGCTGTTCATGGTACTGCTTGGCCCTCTCCAAGTCCTGCATGCAGCGAGCAGCATGACCCAGTCCTGCGTAGGCTCTCATCTCAATGGACTTTTCCTCCAGCTCCTGGGCGAGCTCCAGAACGTGAGTATGGTAGGACATGGCCTTGTCAAAGTTACGGTGGTAGTGGTAGGCACTGCCTAAGTTACTATAGGCCCGTGCTTCCTCTCGTTTATTTTCCAGGGCCTTAGCAATGCCCAGGTGCTGCTCATGGCATTGGACAGCATTTTCAAAGTCTCCCATGGCAATGTAGACAGCCCCCATGTTTCCCAGCTCGCGGGCCTCCGACAGCTGATCTTTGGACTGCTTGGCCAGCAGAACACACTGCTTATGACTGGCCAGGGCGTTTGGATAGTCCCCAATGGCTGTATATACATGGCCCAAGCTGCTCAGAGCCATTGAGGCAGCCTATGGATAAAGAGACGGAGAGAAAAACAGATAGCAAGTAAGAAAAACAGCAAGGTAATAAAATGTAGGCAAATGAAAAAAAAATCTAATAAGCCATTAATTATACCAACATTCCATCAACAGTGAGTCATTTTGTTGCATTTGCATCACAGATTCTCCAGCCACATTTAAACGTCCCTTTAGCCAGAAGTACCGTACATCAAATTGGAACAGAAGAAGAAAAATCTGAATTCCCGAACCTCTTAGAGGGCTTACTGCTCAGAGACCAAACAACAAGGAAAACCTGATTTGATTTCGTCTTTGCTTAGCAAGGAGGGGGTAAAGTGTAATGCAGATCAGCACAGCAGCAGGCTTGTTTTAAAGCCGTCAGTTTGCCCACTGCAATCACGCTTCATGGCGTGCCACCACCAACGGAACAAAGACACTGCTAATCAGGAGGGAGAGGAGAGGGGTTTTAGCTTCACAGCAGAGCTGTGGGGGGCCAACCGGCTGACTGACTGACTGCTGGCAAGACCTCTCAAGCTAAAAACAGAGAGAACAATATTCTGTATATTCTCATTTATTTTCTCAAGCCGGGTCCACCTATGAAAATAAAACTACACTGAAGACTAACTAAAATGTAAATGTTTCTCAAAATGCCCCCCCCATGTGACACATTCACTGCAGGGTTATTAACTGTTTATACAGGGGGTAAACAGCTGGGAATTAGGGTCAGCAGTCTTTGTGTGAGCAGATGTTCAATTAATCATGCAGGCCCAGCTAATAAAGTATCTCCTTCCAGAGATCCCACTCTGCATCCTACAACCACGGCATTCAGAGCCGGATAACTGGAAAGTCAAAAGTCAGCTACGGTAAAGGATGGACTACTCAATGTAGTTTCAGCTGTAAGATGTTTATGGAAGTTGTTTTCATAACCTCATGTTGTAAAGCTGGCAACTGATATTTGCGTCACCATCGTAATGTGCAAAATTTACATAGATATTATCCCACATGTATATCAAGATGTAATTGGAAGAAATGTGCCTGCAGGAGATATATTCACTTTTTCTCTAGCACATACAATAATGAAACTCTGAATAAATGAAAAGCAAACAGCACCTAGTTGAGAAAAAAATCAATACAACAGAGGACTCCTGAAGATGCTCATAAAGACACTGTTCTTTGAATCGTTCATACATCCTTTTTCTATAAATACACACGCACACGCACACGCACACACACACACACACACACACACACACACACACACACACACACACACACACACACACACACACACACACACACACACACACACACACACACATGCGTACACCCCACCTACCTATCTTTCCTTCATTTCACATGGCTGCTGATGCCTGGAACCAATTACCTGCTGACATAAGGACTTCCAGCAGTTTGCTCAAGTTTAAAGACTCGACAAGGCATTATACAGGCCCAGGGAGGCAATTACCCTACGTCACAACTGTTGCTGTTTCATGTTCCCAGATAGCCTATCTAGGGCTGCTCAATTACATGTGCCTTTTGAAGCTTCGCTCCATCTCTCCGACTCAAACTTCCACTTTTCTGAGCCGAAAACAGAGAGGATTCCTCATCTCTGTATGTCTTCAACCGAGTGCAGTGGGAGAGAAAGTGAGAGGGGGGGGGGCAATCTTTCTCCAGTTGAGATGAGTTGCTCTTGTGATCAGTGTCCCTCTAAAGTGAAACTGCAACGCTGCATTTTCTCCACAGATGGAAGCCAAGATAATGAGGAGCCAGCCTTGCTAGTCACAGAGGATGCACTGTGTTTGGCTCAGGGACAGACACTGGGACCATATCTCTCTCACTTCTTACTGCAGCCCTCTCCCACCACGGCTCATTTTGACTTCCCACCAGTATCGCAAAATAACATTCTGTCTGGGAGAGAATTAATTGCCCGAAATCCATAATTTCTGGCAAATTGACTTCATTCTAATTTGATATCATTTCTTTTCTGCACTTATCTGTCCTCCTTCCCTGTTCTTACTCTCTCTCCCACACTTCTCTCAATCCATCCGCAGAGTCAGATCTGATTGTGTTTACACAGTCCAGCCCTTCTCCGGATGTGTGCTGATTTGATTAATCCTAGCGCCGTGCTTTATAAACTGTTGATAAACCGCTGGCTCTTATCAGCAAACACATTTTGCAACAAGGGTCTCCTAATGAAAGGTAAACTAGTTCTGCCTGGGAGAGACAGTAAGGGAGAAGGGAGGCAGCATGGGAGAGCTGAAATGACATGTTAATCAGAAATGTTTGGCTCCAACAACATTATTCCATTTATTTCCTCTGACAAGGACAGTGGTTTACGATTCCTTGCTGATTCTCCTATGTCAGCCTCCTCTAAGTGTGTTTATATTCTGCAGCACATTAGAGAAATGGCTGCTTTCATAGCACATGCTAGAGGTAATGTATTGTACTTAGCATAATTAGCCCCTTATGTCATACAGCAGAGCTGCTCTTGATGGCTGGGCTTGGTGCAAAGATCTGTTACTCTGAGTCCCTGGTGTGTTTTATTTCTTACTCTGGAACAGCAGAGTCCTGCCCACCACTTCACTGCTGTGTTGAGCTATGTGGTTATGGCTGGCCTTGCAGCTGTGCGAATATGCCTTTGAAAATCCTCCTTATTTCACATTGGACCTATGAGCTCTGATGTACTCCAAACAACCAAGGCTATCATCACAGACTGGGAGAGCTTAAGGGGCAAGCAGGGTTGTCATGGAGATGTAAATAGTTGGATTAGGGCCTACCAGCATCCGCTGCTCTGACATCAACCACTTTCATTAAAAAAAAAAAGACCTGTTGCTTTTTTGACCGCACTTTGCTAGCTATATTTCATAGAGCCACACTTCTACACTGACATGGTTTTACTCATTCTACCTGAACAGATATCACCACGGTACAACTCATAAACACAGTGTTATTAAAATAACATTTTTATCATGATAGTTTATCTTATAGTCACACAGAAAGTGTATATTTTAGAGAGAGAGAGAGAGAGAGAGAGAGAGAGAGAGAGAGAGAGAGAGAGAGAGAGAGAGAGCGCGGAAGGTTTAAGGTGTTAAAGAGCCCACAGTTTGCCCTCTGTCCAAACTCCATGACCTGCAGGAGGGCAGGGCAGCCACTACTTCAGTAAAGTGCTATTAATGGGATTATATGGGAGAGGAGAGGAGAGGAGTCACTCTGTCTCGACAAGAGGGAGAACAGGTTTGATTCCATTACAACAGATGTGGGAACAACCCCGTCTCTCACTGTACTGATACAGATGCTAGGCTATTAGCCCGGCGAATTAAAAAACAAACATTGCTTGCATGAATGCAGACACATGCTCTTTCTGCATTCACTGGTATAAAGAAACATGATGTTATATTTCTGTATAATGCTGCTTTAATTCGAATGGTTAAAAAGACACACATGCAAGACTCACATTAAAATTCACAGTAGGTAGTATGAATTTGAATGAATCAATTAATCGTTTAGTGAATAAAATGAAAGATGCCCATTGCAAATTTTGAGAGGCTATTAGGATATCTTCATCAGCAAACCTTCATTTTAAGAAGCTGGACACAGCAAATGTGTGATATTGTTTGATAATTGACTAAAACAATGAATCAAATATGTGATCAGATCAGATAAACGTTTTCTGTCGATTGATTTCATTAAACAATTGTCGCAGGACTAAAAATTGAACTACATTGATCAAAGATAACCAGGGAAAATATTTCTGTGTCCAAAGGCTACATATAGTATTTATTGAGTGCAGACTGCTATTAAATGATTAAATGACAGGGCTGAACATTAGAGAAACAAACGAGCCACTGTGATACCGAACACTTTACAAAGATGAATCGTGGAACTAAAAAACACCACAGAAACACTACACACACACACACACCGTTGTCAATGTATTCCATGGCACACACACACACACACAAACAGCTGTCTAATTAAAAGGCAGCGCAGAGAGAAGGTGAGGAGGACCATGCACCAGTGTTTCCCTTAACGAGCTGGGCTCAGGCAGCAACAGGAGCTGGCTGGCAGGGAACAGAACAGCACACTGTAGTGAGCGGGGCGTGGGGGAGAGCAGGGTGGGAGGAGGAGGGGGGTGCAGATAAAAGGCTAGGGGAGAGATTGTGTTTGAAGGATGAGAGAGAGAATGCTGGAGACATCCCCGGGGTGAGGATGTCTTTAGATCTGAATTCACCTGTGGAGATGCATTTTGACAAAAAAGGAAACAGCTCAACTGTAATAAACTCAGAGACGAAACAGACCTGTCAGAGAGGCTCTCAAAGAAGCTTGAAATACGCTTTCTAGAGGTGCATGTTATTTTCCATATGTGCATGTGCAAAGAAACATGTATGTGCATGTGTGCATAGATGAGAGAGGAAAAGGGGGGAGTATAGTAGAGGTGGAGTGCTGCGGATGCCTGTGCACAGGCTGGGGGCAGGGATGGATATGATAAAATATTACGCTGGTGTTATGGGTGTATACTCCATTCTCTTCCCTCGCCCTGTTTACACACAGATATGGATCCTGTGGGAGCCACCATTAGATCAGCCAAATTACTGCCTCTCTGCCATATCAAAACCTTTTGCTTTTTTAACCAGGAAAAAATCTGTGCTCTGCCAAGTGAGTGCAGGTACAGCTGTGCCTGATTGCTCTTTTCATACACACACTCACGAGCATACACAGACACACGCGAACACACGCAGAAGGATTCAGCGGTCCACTGCAGCCGATAAGCCCAGCACAGGCCAAGTTGAATTCAACTTTGCTTCCTCTGGAGCCAAATTACAGACCTCGTTTTGAAATTCTATTAAAGATTGTCATATCTCTGTTGTTTCCAGAATCATAAATAAATGCAATACAGACAAAGATGAGATATCACAAGTTACCTGGCTGCATCTCTAATTAATCTTTAGAGCTGGTAACAGCGATGAGATACCGGTGGAGCCACTTGTTTCTCCGTGACATGTGGGTCCTCCAAATTGGAGATAAATGACGCCAGAGAGCCTGTAGCTTGATAATTCCTTTAGCCTTCACAGGACATGTTCACAGAGGACTGATTGTCACTAAAGGTCAAGCTACGGGCAAGGGCACTCGTGACAGCTACTACGCTGTCTGTCAGACTGTCTGTTACTCAAATGGTCACACATTCACACATACCTTACACCAAGGAACAGGCGCGTAAACACACTAATACCCATGCAGCATAACATGAAGTGAACTAAAGATACAGACAAGCTGCATTGCAGGCAATGTCTATGCCAGTGAAAAAGTCTGCCCAGTGGTGCCAGGCAATTGGTGGATCATTTGTGGTTACTCCAGAGACAAAGTATACATTTACTCACACATCCTTACACAGAGACATAAATATACCAGATGTAGCCCAGAGCTTTGTGGATTATGTCATTATGTGTGTGTGTGTGTGTGTGTTTTGTATCGTTTTCACACTAGGGTATCTCTG